>NC_141693.1:806154579-806707079 GCF_964263255.1 Lissotriton vulgaris | reverse complement strand
GTGTCAGGTGTACTAGTATAGTGCCGACCGCGAGAGCGCTGGCTTCTAAACGCTGTGAGGGTCTGCTGACGGGAAAGTAAAGCACACGAGAGATGGGCTCTGAATTGAGCAGGGCTCCAGTGTCTCTGGGTGTGCCTTATTTTCCTTGAAAGAAGCCACTTACAGAATAGTAACCATGTGTACGGTTTTAAGAGGGAGCTGGGCGTAAAGGCACAAAAACCAGAGCACATGATGAGCCAGCGCACTTTTAGAAAGGACGGACCTCTCGGCGCACCCAGGCTCAGCAAAATTATACCGGTTTTATTCAGCGAAAGTGAAGCAAAGGACGGCAAACAAATTCGCCGAGGATCACACTGTTCATCAAGCGAGGATGCTGGCTTTAGAACCCATATACCTGGACTACACCTGTCATTTTAGTCATTTAGTCACATGATCGCATCTCACCCGAATTATCAACTCATCAAAACTATGAGGTCATTTTTGTGCTAAGGATCGACCTTTAGAACCCCCGCCAATTTCACCCAGTGAGCTGTGCACGTAAGCGCAAAATTAAATGTAACTTGATTGTGTTTATTAGAATAGATAATACATTCGTTGAAACCAGCGCAGAGGTCTAGAAGTAATGCACACCCATATCTGAATTTGCTAAAACTCTCCCTATGACGGCAAAATGAAGAGCTATCAGCCCACCTCTTCAACAACCAATAACCATTACAAAGCGCATGAAGACCACTTTCTCCCGGGGTTCCCTCCAGGCCACGGGAGCCCCGCGGGCGCCGCCATACTGCTTGCCGTCTTCCTTCTTGTTGCGGGGGGCGGGCACTTCCGGCCGGCCGCGCTAGGATTGGCCGGCCGGCCAGTCACGGGGTTAGGAGAGACGCAGAAGTGCCGGCAATGCCGGACCAGACACGGGGGCGTTCCCGGCGTCCCGTGACGTCGGCAAAAGCCAAAGAATGTCGGGAACGCCCCCGTGTCTGGTGCGGCATTGACGGACAGGCCCCTGACGAGGGCCGAACCAAGCCACACTACAGTTCTCATCAGGTTTTCGCCTGCGCCGAAAAGATGCGCAGAGCGCATCTTTGGCGAGGCAAAACCTAAAAAGGGGTTGTGTTTTCTTGGTTTCTTACCACACACCATGGTAACTGTCTTCCCTTTATTAATTTTCAATTTCCTGTTTTCAATAAATACGTGGAATTGATTGATTAAATGCTGCAGTCCATTATGGGTCCTGCAGAGGAGGACTGTGTCGTCCGCGTATAAAAGGACTGGGATAGGGTTACCATTTATAGTTGGTGCATCTGCATTAATCATTCTTAAAATTGTATCAACATGATTAATAAAAAGGGAGAATAGTAAGGGGGCGAGTACGCATCCTTGACGGATGCCTCTCTTAACTTTAAAGAAAGGGGTACACTCACCATCTGTTCCAAACCTTACTTTGCTTGTTAGATTATTATACAAGGGAGCAAGCAGGTGGATAATTTCTGTAGGGGCGCCCATTGCCAGTAATGTGGGCCAGAGTAGTGCGTGTTCCACCAGATCGAACGCGGAACTCAAGTCGGCAAAGCATAGGTAAAGATTACCAGGTTTAGCTTCAGTATACTTGCCAACTATGAGTTCCAGGTTCACGCACTGCTCCATTGTTCCTATTCCCCTACGGAACCCATACTGCACAGGGGACAGGATGTTACTCTCCTCGGCCCAGGCTTCCAGTCTCACTAATAGGGCTCGACTAAGGATTTTAACTGTCGAGTCCAGAAGTGAGATAGGACGATAATTTCTTGCCTCTGACCTGGATCCTTTTTTGTAGAGGGGTATAATGATTGATTGGCCCCATGTCAGTGGTAAATTATCTTCCACCGCTGCATTAAAATAACGAGTTAAGATTGGGGCCCATAATAATATTTTGTGTTTATAAAAGTCCATGGGTACCCCATCGGGCCCAGGTGCTTTACCCCCCTTACTGTTTTTAATTGCATCTGTCACTTCATTTAAAGTTAAAAACAACTGCATTTTCTTCCATTTAAAACATAAAGTAGACCCATCTGTATTAAAATCAGAACTAAAAATCTCAGAGAAATGTGCAATCCATGCAAGACAGCTAACTTGGGAACTGACCTCAGGGATATTTTCATTCTTTAAGAATGGGCCATTTATAGTTTCCCAGTAGAGTTTATGGTTTTTAGTTGCAAAGGCCATATCAAGTTTATTCCAGGCATCATTCTGTAACTCCCTTTTCCTAGTTGACAGGGCCAATTTATAATTAATACGTTCTTCTCTAACTCTTTCTTTATCTCTGGGTTTAACATCAAGTACACTTTTCAACCTTTTCAGAGTCTTGGCACAATGTTGGTCAAACCACACAGTTTTATTTCTTTTAGTCCTTCTGTTTCTTTTTAACAAGGAGTTTTCAACTGTGCATGTAATTTTCATAAAATTAGAGAGAACGGCTGACGCTATCACATTAGGTGCAAGGCAGTATTCAACCTCTCTGGTACATTTACAAATAATATCTTTCGTTAATTTGTTAGGGTCAATTTTAGTCCATTTAATTCTCGTACCATTTGGTCTCACAGCAGAAATCCCATGGACAGATCTACCGTGCACAACGGTTTTTGGGCCCCAACCCATTAACTCCACTGAAATGCTGTTGTGATCACTCACAGGCTGCTCTATTACCCAAACATTACAGAAAACCGGACCATTAGACACCAAAATATGGTCAATATTAGAATGGGCATCTCTCCCCCTGAATGTTGGGCATATTTCATTATTTTTGTTTTTTGTACATTCAAGCAGTTCCAAATTGAATTTGGCTATTAGGTTATTCAATGCGCTGCCATAATTACTGTGCGGGAAATGATTAACGTAAACGCTGTCACCCCCTGCATAATCCTCGTGGTGACCACAAATCCCCTTCCGAGCATGTCTACAGGATTGAATGTTAAAGTCGCCAGTCCACAATATTGCAAAATTGTTCTTGGAGAGAACAATTGCAGCTTCAATAGCACAACCAACGTCGGGGACAATCTTATCTCGTTTAGGGCCCACAATATTATTATAAAAGTTTACAATAATTAAGTCTTTGCCATGACTGTGTGTTAGTCGCAATACAGACGCATGCTGGCAAACTACAGTGTGTCCCCCAACATTAAATTCTGTTAATTTAGTTGAAACCAAAGTCAGTAGGCCTCCCTTAGCTCTACCAGCTTTGGAAGCTACTGCTGCCACACTGTAGGAGGTATAACCTTCAACTTCTATTTGTTCTGTATGCCATGTCTCTTGTAAACATATAATATCATAACCACATGTGATGAAATTATCCCAAAATGGGGTGCATAATTTCGAAGCAATTCCCGCTATATTCCAGGTACCAATTATAAGGGAATCAGCATGACTGGTTCCTGTACTTTCAGGATGGTTAGACAAAAGTGAGGCTTCTAAACTTACAATTGAAATAACGTTAACATTAACATTTGTTTGAGTTATATTATTATCTATATCATTATCTGTAACATTGCCTGTACGTAGCACATTATTTGGCAAAAATAAATGTGGCTCAGTTATAGTTTTTACGCTGCTTTCATCTCCCAACTCTTTTTCCAAAGTTAGTGTATCACCTATTTCAATGCTTTCAGAATACAGGGTCAAGGGTAAATCATTCAGTCAGTCATTCTCCTCAAGTGAATTAAGCAACTGATATCTATTAGAAGTTGGGACCAAAAAGTTGTCATATAGATTAGGGAGTAAAGGGGGACAAATGGGTACAACATTAGGATACTTAATAAAGGCCGCTCTTGGATGTTGGAAGTTATGTGTAATGATTTGTCTTCCTGACTGGTTCCTATAAAAGTAGTCAAGTAGGAACAGCGTGATGTTATATTCATGGCTCGATGGCATAGGTGCGTGTAGTATCGAATCTCTGGCCCATTCTGTAGTCCTAAAATGTATGACTATACAGTCCCCATCTATCTCCTTTTTATTTGGTCCCACCCAACCTACCCTCTGTGTGGTTATAATCTCTTCTGCACCTCGTATTGGGAAACCACAGTTTTTCGTCAACCAGTGCAGGGTTTTATTTATTAGGGTTTCTTGATTTTCAAATTGGTTGGGCAACAACTTGGGAACATTAGCGAGTATCGCTACAAATGGTCTACAGTCAGGTGGCAAATTAATAGTGACTGGAATGACGTTATTAATATGGCGCCTCGGTACAGGTAGGCTCTTATTGTTATTATTATAGGCGGGCCATTGGTGTTTCTTTGGCCCCCAACTACTTTTTGCCCACCTACTATCTTAGGGATGATGGTTGTTGGCCTCTGCCTTCCACTTGTAGAAGGTACCGGGTTTGTCGCCACAGTGGGCACACTTGGAGTACGATTTACTGTACTTAATTTGTTTTTGCTCTGATTCCCAGTATCTACATTAGTTGTGTAGGATCTGACTTGCGTGCCCAGTTGCTCTAGGACATCCAAGTTGGCTATGCCCAGTTTCTCTAGGTTCTCCATTTTTTTACTTAGAGTTTCTAGAGATACCATCACTGGTGTAATATAAGTTTTTACCACTTTCTCGAGGCATGCTGTAAGTGCCTCGATATTTGTTGGAGTTAGTATTTCCAATAATTGTGTATCCTTTACATGTCTCCCTCCACTGTTCTGCTGAATCTCACCCTCTCCTTCGTTGGTTTCTAAAATTTGTATAGCCCTCTTCTTTTTTCTTCTATGTGTTTTAGCCTGTTTGTTAATTATTAACCGCATCGCTGCGGCGGCTTTTCCCGCTGTGCGCGGCAGATTCGAAATTACCGCGTTACGTGACGAGCTGGCCTTGTCATCCGCGCAGGACAGGTAAGCGCGATGACGAGCCCAGCTCGTCAATAGCCTCGAAGGGGTTAACCTTTTACGACTTTGGGTAAATTTCCTTTTAGAAGGTACAGGCTCACAATCAGTATCGCTACTTGACAGACTGATATCACTAATTTGTACAGTTGATATGACGGCATTGGTATCATGACCATCCAATTCCCTAATGTTTACAGGCACATCACTATATGTTGGGGGCTGTGGTAATATGCTAGCTGACAAGTCAGGTGTTATCGACAGTCTACTCTCCCTAGTACAAGAAACAGTGGGTTCTAAAGGTTGTGGTACAGCTGGTTGGATTAGGTCATACCTTGGCAAACCGGCAAATGATTCCAACAAAAGTGAGTCATGGGACATAGTTGTTTCATTTGTAACGCTAACATGTGTATTAATAATTTCTGGCGTTTGACTTATTAAACACATACTCGCAGGTAAAGAGAGTCTTCTTTCCGTATTTTCGATAGCGTTAACAACCACTCCAATTGTTTGTTGCAGCATCCTATCAATTGCAGTTAAAGTGGGTAGAGGGGTTGGCGCCGATGTTTGTTTCCTTGTGGTTGAGCGTGTATGCATAGGTGTTTTTCTATCCCCCACTCTGCTTTTACTTTTACTTTTGACCTCCATCAAGCCGGTTACTAACTGTAATCTTAATAAGTCCGCAAGATGGGGTGATTACCTTAGAAAAGCAAGGAGTGGCAAATGTCAGGGGGGTGGCCTGGTCCGGCCTCCTGCGGTCTCTGAGGGCCTCAGGGGGCCCGCCCTTTGCCCGGGCTTAGCCCGGTGCGTCCCGCGCGCGACCTCGCGGGGCGAGGGAGGAGTTCTCCCCTTATGCGCCTCCTGGCGCTACGCGCTGACGCTGGGGGAGGCGCTCTCACCTCAGGGCTGCTGGGGGTTGTAGTCGAAGGGTCTCCCGACCGGCAGAGCCAAGCCCGGCCAGCCGGAAGTGCTGTTAGCAGAAGCGCTGCAGCGGAGCAAAGCCCGGCCGCCCCTTCAGTCCCTGCAGGCACTCTACACGCCACAGAAGGAGCCTCGGTGAACTGGAGGTAAGCTCACAGACAGGAACTGCCACACGGTCCTCGGCAGGAGTTCTCCCCTTATGCGCCTCCTGGCGCTACGCGCTGACGCTGGGGGAGGCGCTTTCACCTCAGTGCTGCTGGGGGTTGTAGTCGAAGGGTCTCCCGACCGGCGGAGCCAAGCACGGCCAGCCGGAAGTGCTGTTAGCAGAAGCGCTGCGGCGGAGCAAAGCCCGGCCGTCCCTTCAGTCCCTGCAGGCACTCTACACGCCACAGAAGGAGCCTCGGTGAACTGGAGGTAAGCTCACAGACAGGAACTGCCACATGGTCCTCGGCAGGAGTTCTCCCCTTATGCGCCTCCTGGCGATACGCGCTGACGCTGGGGGAGGCGCTCTCACCTCAGGGCTGCTGGGGGTTGTAGTCGAAGGGTCTCCCGACCGGCGGAGCCAAGCCCGGCCAGCCGGAAGTGCTGTTAGCAGAAGCGCTGCGGCGGAGCAAAGCCCGGCCGCCCCTTCAGTCCCTGCAGGCACTCTACACGCCACAGAAGGAGCCTTGGTGAACTGGAGGTAAGCTCACAGACAGGAACTGCCAATCCCGATCCAATAAAGTACCCCACTCTCTGAAAAGGGCTATCCCTACTCCTAGCTGCCAAGGTCTACATATTAACCTGGAGGCACGGTTTAGACCTCAGGTTCAAGCAAGCTATAGTAATTTCATACATGCTTCAAATTGGGTTAACCCCAGTCCTTGCTTTTTAGAATACCCCCCAATATCAACCTTCCAATTTTCTCGCCAGCCACACAGTCTGCATCCCTACCCAAATAATCCAGATAATCACACCCAACCGAAAGCGTACTGGAACATCCCGTTGAGCAATCTCTACGAACCACTTTCGGGGTTGGAATATAATGATTGACCATCCATCCTACCTCTTGTTTCCAAGGTTAATAAAGATTGTACGGGTACCAATGTAACCCCAGTTAATGCATTTTGTCTGTCGAAGATGTACGGGGCCTGTTAACTTCAAGGGTTGAAGGATGTTCTGTCATTTTGAGTGGGACCGGGGACACAACATCAGATTTAGACCCGGCACCACAAGTTGATTTAAATGCAGACGATGTTGTAATGGGGTCTGGCACTCAGGGAAGGTCTGTTTGTACCATTGATAAAAGGAGAGATGATGTTCTTGAATATGAAGCCCCCCTGCCACACAATGTGGGCTATTCCTCTCCTAAAGTCACATCTAGTGTTTTAGTAAGTCCATGTGGTTTTAAGTTTGGATGCTGGAACATAGCTGGTCTTGAGTCCCGCATGTGCATCCCGGACTGTGTGGTTTTTATTGAGTTAGTAGACGTTTGGTCCTTCCAAGAAACTTGGGCACTCACACCAATGTTCCTTACTGGTTACTTGAACTTTAGCAAAACTGCAACCAAAGGCCATAGAGGACGAGCTATGTGTGGTTTGTCCATTTGGGTGCGACAGTATGAGGGTGTACTAGCTGAGGAAATTCCTATTGATAGTCCCGACATATTAATAGTAAGTATCAAATCCTCTAGTAGACTGAATATTCTATTGATTAATACTTACGTTAGGGGCATTCAGGGGGGAAGGGTCTCCCCAACACTCCTCCTTTTGGACGACTTTTTAAGTGGTGAATCGGTAGAAGGACATAAGATCGTCATGGGTGACTTTAATACCTGTTTTGAACCACTGAGTGTGGATGACGGGTTAATTACTGAGCCCGAAGACCTGGTCTGGGGGATTCCACAACTTGAGTTAGCCCCGATCAAAAAATGGTCACAAGCGGCTATTTTTATTAAAGGATTGTGTCTGGATCAGGGTCTGCGTGCTCTTAACGGTAGAGTGCGTTCAGACAAGTCGGGCAGACATACCTTTTGTAATGGGAGATCTGGCAGCCGATTTGATTATATCTTATTGGACGTTAGGTTGTGGGCCGTTGTAGAGGATATGGAGGTAATGTCCCGTCCGGAAAGCGATCACGATCCGATGGTGGCCGAATTGAGGGATTTCAGCTTTTCTGGGCCAGTGAAAAGTACAATAAATGTAGTTCAGGACGAAATTACACTCACCAATGACTTGAGAAGGGTTCGCTGGCCAAAAATCTCTGTAGATGTCGAAGGGCGAAAAACGTTTAGATCTCAGGTCTCTAACTCATTGGAAGAAATTTTAAAATATGATACCCGGGAGGGCATTAATGCCGCCATTACTGATATTCATTCCAGTCTCTTCACAGCTCTAAAAAAACTGTTTATAAAGACTATATCCAAAAGGGGTAACAGGGGGAAATTGAAAACTTCCAATTGGTTCGATGATGAGTGCCGTCGGACCCATGGTGACCTGTTTAAAGCATTAAAGCTTAAGAATCATATCTTAATCAGGTCCTGTAGAAAGGCATTTAATAATGCTAAACATACAGCTAAGGTCAAGTGGGATGAAGAGCGGTGGGTTATACTGTCAGAAGCATGCAGTTCTAGGAATTTACAACGGTTTTGGCACCTACTAAAATGGGGTTCCTCCCAGGAAGATCGACCGAGCCCAGCTTCGGTGGGTCAACAACAATGGGTACAATACTTCGAGGAACAATTTAGGTGCCTTAGTAGTGGACAGGATTTTATATTTCGTCCTGTGATGGTTGATCCACTAGAGTTTACAAGTGGAGAAGTCAAAACTGTTCTGTTATCTATACCTAGGGGTAAGGCACCTGGCCCGACTGCATTCCAGCTGACCTTTTTCTACAAGATCAGGACCTATGGGTTCCCTACCTTGTTCAACTGATTAAGGCCCTGGCCACGGGTGCAAGGGTTCCTGAATCCTGGGCGGGGGCTGAAATCCTGTCAATTTACAAGAAAGGTGATCGGTCTGTGCCATCCAACTACAGGCCGATCAGCCTTATTGACGCGGTACAAAAAATCATAGCCCGTCTTGTTCTTGGCAGGATTCAGGACTGGATGGATGAGTACAATATCTTAACCACGCTTCAAGCTGGTTTTAGGTCTCATGTGAGTACCTTAGACCAGGCATTCCGTTTCATTCTTCTATACTGGAAGACGGTCCTCTTAGGAAAAGGCAACCTTTATGCGGCCTTCGTGGACTTAAGGTCTGCTTTTGATCTTGTTCCGAGGGCTGGCCTTTGGAAATGTTTAGCAGAACTAGGTATGCCAGCCTCTCTTGTTCAACTCCTTGTGAACCTACACGCACACACCTACGCACAAGTACGATGGGGCAAACCAGGGGAGGTAACGGATAGGTTTCCAGTTGCCAAAGGTGTTAGACAAGGTTGCGTACTAGCTCCCACCCTCTTCTCCCTATATATTAATGGGGTCATCAAGTATTTTGTACATTCCACCGACGCCCCATCCCTAGCTGGAATGAAAATCCCCCTGCTCATGTTCGCTGACGATACTCTTTTAATCTCACAGACACGACAGGGCCTCCAACAGGCCCTACTGAGGTTTGAATTGTTTTGCAGTGAACATGAGCTTGAGGTGAATGTGTCAAAGACCAAATTCATGGTCTTAAGAGGAAATAAACCGGTTACAGCAAGGGTTTCTATGGGGGGTACCTCCCTAGAACAAACCAAGTTGTTTACTTATTTGGGAGTTACATTTAGTGAGAACCTCAATTGGTCCCATCAGGTTGATATGATGGCCCTAAAGCATAGGCAGATAGGAGGAGCTTTGATTAAAGAGCACAAAGGTTCTTACACCCGGTCTTTGTCTCCTCTAGTGAAGATTTATTGTTCTAAGATTCTTCCCTCTGTTCTATATGGGGCTGAACTCTGGGGCTTCAGTAACCTGGATCCCCTGAGAACGGCTCAAAATAGATTTCTTAGGTTAGCAATGGGTCTTCCGCAGTCAACACCAATGATCCCGCTTCTGTATGACCTTGGGTTCCAGCCAGTGGAGGACCAGGCCAGGTTTCGTCCACTAGTATTTTGGCGTCGCCTTTGGACAACGCCGGAACTCCACCTATATGCAAAGGCCTGTTTGGAGGTCAGAGACCGCCCGGGTTCTTGCAATATAGGCTGGTTTAAGGACCTAAGAACCATTTTGAATTCTATGGGGTATGGCGAACTGTGGGTCGATCCTGCATCAGCAACATTCCCCTCTAAAAAGGTTATGAAACTACACTACTGGGAATGGGTGGTGCAAAACAGACACTCTAGAATGGGATCTGGTAATCTTACCAGTGTGTTTGCGGCAATCAAAGATGCTCCCAATCTTGAAAAATATTGGGATGCCATAACAAAGCCCCTGGACCGCAAATTTTTCCACCAATTTAGATGTGGTTCACTGCCTTTAAGGGAGTTTACCAAAAAATGGGGCTTAGGTGGGATTGGGCATTGTCCAAAGTGCCCGGGTCAAGGCGAAAGCCTAAACCACTTTTTGTTTGTCTGCCCCTTGTATGTTGCCCCTAGATCCAAATGGTTAAGTCCGGTCTGTAGAAACCTGGGAGCGCGCTCCGCTGTCAATGCCAGTAGAATATTAAAAACAAATCTGTCACCATTAATTGTAATAGGTGTAGCAAAATACTTAGGTTGGGCCCGGATCTTAAGAACCAGGTTCATCAAAGTATCTTAGGTGCTTATTAAAACCCTATGCTAATTAACTTTTGGGCAGTTTATACCAATTTGTGCTATTGTGGTACCCTTTTGTGATTATTGCATTTTGTATTTGTTCATATGAAGCCCTATAAATTATTTAATGTAGTTTTAGACGGTTTTATTCTGTACTGTATCAATATTTTTTATATCATGTGTATTATGTAATGTGTGTCTTTTATGATGAATCAATCGAATAAAGACTTCTATGAACATGACTGGTGATAGTGGGACCCCACCCGCTGGCTAGGGCATGCGTTGGGAAGAGTGACCGCCGGGGAAGGGCGAACAGTGGGCTGCAGTGGGCCCCGGCCTCGACACGGCTTGAGCTGCCCCCCGGGTGCTGGAGGTTGCGTGCCATCATATCGTTTGGGAGCGAGATTTGCCTCTGGGCTGGGCCAGTCTGGATATACTGTGGCAGAGGAGAGCTAGCATAGATGGCTGGCGGAGTTGGCCCGGCCTAGAACCTTCATTAACCCTACAGGAGCAAGAGTGCGTACGCGTTCGAGGGGCGGCACTTTCGATGGCGGCCAGACCGTACGTAAACAGGCACCAACCAAGATCCTCTAAAGGGACAAGACAGATCCAGACCAACAAACTGGACCGCTACACAATGCCTAAGGGCTTCCCTACCAATTCAAGGCAGATTCAATCGGCGGAGGGAGACTATTCGGACCCTACAGTCAAACCGACGCTGCTGACGTAATGGCAGCCATAGACGGAGTGAAATCGTCATTGGGACAGAAAATGGAGTCGCTAGATAACAAATTAGACACTGTCACAATCGAGGTCTACCTCATCCGGGCTGATCTCACGAAAGTGAATGAAAATGTCAAGTTGCTGGATATAAAGACTGCCAGTTTAACTGATGATGTGGCGTTGCTTCAACCGGAGATGCAAGACCTCAGAGCCTCTCATGACCTTACCGAGCACAAGCTGGATGAGTGCGAGGGAAGAGCCAGACGCAACAACATCCGTATTCTTGGGGTCCCCAAAAATTCTTAAGGCCCAGCCCCAGACCTGTTTGTTGAGGACCTCATCCGCAAGCAACTCAAGCCTAAGGGACTGGGTAACTTCTTCACCATCGAGCGTGCACACAGGGTGCCGGGAGGGCGACCCAGGCCTGGAGCACCCCCGCGCCAGATGATTGCAAGGGTGTTGAACTTCAGGGACAGAGACGTGATCGTGCATGCTGCTCACTCGGGGGCCCCCATGCGATACGAAAATGCCACCCTCTAGTTTTTCCCTGACTTCACGCAAACTGTCCAGAAGCAACGCCAGAATTTTCTTGAGGTGAAGAAAAAACTCAGAGACAAAGGGCTGAAATAAGCCATGATGTTCCCGGCTCGATTGAGGGTGGAGGTCGAGGGGAGAGCCTGATTTTTTGATAACCCGGAGGTGGCATCGGATTGGATTGACAGCCATCCTCCTGAAGACCCGGAGGGGCAAGACCAAAGCGGAGGAAGTGCACTGCAGGAGCAGGAGTGAAGGCGGTCACAAGATTCATGAGACTATTGTTTATTGTCAGGGTGTGGGATTTGACTCACAGCAAATTTCCCTGTTTAACCCATAGACTATGAGCCATCCAGGGGTTGTCTCGGCTTCGGGAAGTCTGTTCTGATCATTTCGATACCAGTTTAATGTCGAACGTTAGACCAGGATCGGGGATAAGAGTGCTTAGCTGGAATGTGAACGGATTGGGTGACAGAATAAATAAAGGGATGGTTAACCAGTTTATCAGAAGACACTCTCCTGACGTTGTACTTTTGCAGGAGACACATCTCATTGGAAACAGGGGCATGGTCCTACATAAAGGGGGTTACAAGCTGGTGGTGCATGCAGGATTCACTACAGGGTTGAGGGGGGGTTCGGCATATTGGTTAAAAACTCATTTCCCCTGACTATCCAGGCTACATGGTCTGACCAGAGGGGTAGGTACATTGGTATATCGGGTCAGTGGGAAGGGAGAACAGCTACCTTTGTTTCCATTTATGTCCCGCCTGGCCTACAGTCAGACACGTTTCATGACCTGTCTCCATTTTCTTAACCTTGCCCCTGGGCCTCCTGGTGCTAGGGGGTGACTTCAACACGGTAGTGGACTTGAACTGGACCGCATCCCGCCCGGATGCTGAGACCAGCGCAGAGGTGGCTCCCTACCTATCTGGATCAATGGGGCTTGTAGATGGTTGGCGGGTGGGCTCGTAGATGGTTGGCGGGCGCACAACCCGGGAAGAGCGCAGTACACGCACATATCTTGTGCTCACCATAGCCTGTCCAGGATAGACTATGTGCTAGTACCAGCCACTCAGGCGCATGCCCTTCGGGAGGTGCGGCATCTAGGTAGAGGTATCTTGGATCATTCTCCAGTTTGGCTCCAAATGGAATTTGATCAGGTCACTGCAGGCAAGATAGCCCGATCAATCCATGGCACTTGAGAGACCCAACCACGAAGAAGAACATAGTTAAGGCCACGGACAGGTACTTTCAAGAAAATCAGGATATGGTACAATATGCGCAGACCTTGTGGGAGGAGTATCAAACTGTCATACGGGGAGAGGCTGTATCTCTGATTGCGGGGAAAAAGAGGGAACGACAGGCCAAATTAGAAAAAGCAGAAGAGGAAGTTATAAAACTGGAAAGGGAAGTATCTTGAGCGGTGACCCCCGAGGGTCTTCACCTTTTGAAATTACAGCACAATGAGTTTGGTGGTCATGACAGAGACAATGCAAGGATGGAGAGACTCAGAGTAGAATATGTGAGCATGGGGACAAAGCCAGAAAGTTGATTGCATGGCTCGAGAGGAGGGACTGGGCGTCAAGGCTGGTGCCAGAGTTACAGGGGGAAAACTCCAGCATCATTACAGACCCGCAAGTCATAGACGACGCGTTCACAGACTACTATCGGGGGTGTACACTTTGGCGGGTGTGTATACGGAAGCTGAAAACACGGAGATGGTCAGAGATGTCCAGTTGCCCACGCTGTCGAGCGAGAATAAAGACTATTTGGAACCCCCTTTCACAAATGACGAAGTGGCACAAGCCATTAGAGGAGTGCACTCCGGGAAGGCCTTGGGCTGAACGGTAATCAGACATAATATTGAATTTTTTATATCGAAATGACATAATATCGAAGATTTAATATCGTAGGTAAAATATATCGAAAATAAGAAATATCGATTACAAAAATATCATAATTAGTATGTGTATCATTATATTGAAAGTAAATATATCGGAAGACAAAATATCGACAATAAAAAATATCGTATAAAAGTAAATAATAGTAAAAAAAATAATGTATGCAAAAATTTTAGTATAATTATTAAAAGTAATATTAAAAAAACAAAAATTAAAAAAAAAGAATAAAATAATTATTAAAAATACATATATATTTTTAGGAGCGGGTTATTGGGTTTATAGGGGATAAGGGTGGGGAGTGTTTTAAAATATATAATAAAAAATAATTTAAATTTAAACATTTAAATATAAAATTCAAAATAATAACAGATTTGAAAACAAATATAAAAAAATTGAATTAATTTTTTAAAATTTTTATTAAAAATATTTTCATATCAATGTAATATTATAAATATTAAAAATACATATATAATTTTAGGAGCGGGTTATTGGGTTTATAGGGGATAAGGGTGTGGAGTGTTTTAAAATAGATAAAACATTTTTTTATAAATAACACATTTAAATATAAATTAAAAAATATTAACATATTTGAAAACAAACATAAAATATCGAAATTTAAAATTTCAAAATAAATTTTAAAAATGTTACAAACTTTTGGAGTGTTTACAAACTATATATCCAAAAAAGTCATATTTTTCTAAATTATATAGAAATTTACATATATTTAAAAGGTACATTTTTTTATTTGAAATTTAAAATTTCAAAATTAAAATATAAATTAATGATTTTAGTAGTAGTTGTTACTTAATTTTTAGGGGAATAGGCTAGGGAGTAATGAGAATTATAAATATAAATAACTAATAAAAAAATTAACAAATGTATATAACATTTTAAAAAAATGATTACAAATATTTAAAAAATGTATAATTTCTAAAATGTAAAACATCTTTTTACATTTGTTTTAAATATTGTAGATTAATCATGGCTATATATGGGATCATTGTGGAGATTTTTTACTAAATTATAAATTTATGACAAATATTTTTGTCCAGCACCTACTAATATTTTATGTAGATTGGAGTGGGAATAGTGCATTATATTTAATTAGTGTCCAGCACCTAGCTCAATTTTATGTAGACTGGAGTGGGAATAGTAAATTATATTTAATTAGTGTCCAGCACCTACTACAATTTTATGTAGACTGGAGTGGGAATAGTAAATTATATTTAATTAGTGTCCAGCACCTACTTCAATTTTATGTAGACTGGAGTGGGAATAGTAAATTATATTTAATTAGTGTCCAGCACCTACTTCAATTTTATATAGACTGGAGTGGGAATAGTAAATTATATTTAATTAGTGTCCAGCACCTACTTCAATTTTATGTAGACTGGAGTGGGAATAGTAAATTATATTTAATTAGTGTCCAGCACCTACTTCAATTTTATGTAGACTGGAGTGGGAATAGTAAATTATATTTAATTAGTGTCTAGCACCTACTTCAATTTTATGTAGACTGGAGTGGGAATAGTAAATTATATTTAATTAGTGTCCAGCACCTACTTTAATTTTATGTAGACTGGAGTTGGGATAGTAAATTATATTTAATTAGTGTCCAGCACCTACTACAATTTTATGTAGACTGGAGTGGGAATAGTAAATTATATTTAATTAATGTCCAGCACCTGCTTCAATTTTATGTAGACTGGAGTGGGAATAGTAAATTATATTTAATTAGTGTCCAGCACCTACTACAATTTTATGTAGATTGGAGTGGGAATAGTAAATTATATTTAATTAGTGTCCAGCACCTACTTCAATTTTATGTAGACTGGAGTGGGAATTGTAAATTATATTTAATTAGTGCCCAGCAAGTACTTGATATTTATGTGGATTATTGTGGCAAGAGTTGTTTATTTATGTATATAAATCAATATATATAAATTTTGTGTACGGAAATAATATATTTTTAAGATCATAATAGTAAAAACACAGAAAAGTATTACGATTTTTTAAACAACATAAATGTATTTGGTATTGTATATTTTGCAGAGATAATATTTTTCAAATTATATTATTCACATTTATGAAACATGTATATTTTAAAAAAAAATCTTTATAAAAAATCAAGTTTTCTTTTAAATAAGAAGACAATATAATATGCTTCTATGTAATATCACTTATTTATAGTGTTACATATGTTGTTAGTAAATACAATTTTAAAATTAATATTAATATTTAAAATATTAATATTAATTTTTTAAACAATAGATTTGTATACAAAAGTTTTTTCGATATAGGTCTATTTTTTTACAAACAGAAATAGGATATCACAACATTGTGTAACATTTTATAACATTTCTAATAATTTTTAAATAAATATTATTTCATTCATAATATTTTTACAAGGAAGAAAAAAACATTTTATAAAATATAGTAGTGATTTTGTAATTATTTTAGGTGAATTTACAAAGAATTAATAATATGTTTCTTAGATTGGACTATTTTGTTACTTTTGGGTTCTTTATTTTGTAATCGGGTTAGGTCGTTTTGTGTCATTTGGATGGAGAGCAGCTCGCGGTTGGGAGAGACTTCACGTCGCTTGAGGTAAGGTTTGTTTTATATTTTTTATGTGTGTTTTAATGTACTTTTGAGAGTAGTCTGGTGCTATTTACTGTTGTTAGATGTAAGTGAGTTGTATTAAAGTTTTTGAGATCGTTTATTTATGTGTGGTAGCTACTCGTAGTTTTAGCTTGTTTTAGGCTTGTTTTGAGAGTTACTATATCCATGTTTTAAGTATATGTAGTAGGAATATAATGTTAATACTAATGTTAGTAGTCGTTTATGTGTTGTTTTATATGGGTGGGAATGTATGTTTTATATATTTCTGTTCTAGGTGTTCGCCATATCGGAAGTAGCGTTTTTTTTTTAAGCAAGTGTTTGTTAGTTTTATTAACTAATGGATTTCAAACACTTCTTTAAAGTTTTCGGTTTTCCTGGAGCCTTTCTTCTATTTTTTACACATTTTCGGGATTTTTATGGTTCTTCGAAGGATCTTCATTGGATGGATTGTCGAATTTTGGTACAGTTGTATTTTTTCATTTTTTTTGGGTCAACTTTTCACTAAGTGGATTATTTTGGTGAAGAAGGATTTTACTGGAATTGCAAAATGATTGGTAAGTTATTTTTATTTTATTTTTTGTGGGTGGGTAATGTAATTATTATTATTGTTCTGTTTTATAGTTCTTAATTTTCAGTAATGTGTGCATATATATGTAATTAATTATTATATACATTGCATACATTAAAGAGTTTTGAAAATAAAGATTTAAATGTTATTTTGACTGTTTAGGTTTCATTTTTAGGGACTGGTTTGGTGTTCAGATTTATTTAGAGTAGTGTTTTGGCAATTATGTTTAAGTATTCAATGCCTTTTGTACTAGGATATAACTTTACTTGTTCTTCCAGGTATTTGTGCATTTGCTTGTTTTGTTTAGATGTTTTAGGGACTAGTTCAGTTATGGATTGCTCCATTCGGAACTCCTGGTAGCTTTGTTCTTTTTGTAGGCATTTAATAAAATGTTCTAAACTTGGTTTAGTTCTGCCACTTGATTGTATAAAGGCATTGTGCCAACCTTCTACTGCGTTGTTAGTTTTTTATTCACCATTTAAGGTGCTTCTGTAAATGTTCCACCAGGGTATTAGGAATTTAGGGTTTCTTCTGTGGCCAGATCTATGGAGTCTGCCTACCCAGTTGTCTTCAAAGTAGTCCAAAAATGGACTCAATTTTGCTTCATTTTGTTTATAAAAGGTGCTGTCTATTAGAATGTTGTAGTGTTCTGCTACGTCTGTTTCCGGAACATAAGCCTTGCTATGAGTGTTTTTATTTGATATGCAAAAGATGAGTTTGTTGCATATTCTACGCTTAAGGTTGTTTTTTGTAGATGTCTCCATAGACACTGGTTTAAATGGTAGTAGCACCCTTGAATGCAGGTATGAGGGTGTATTTTAGGATGGTTGAAAGCATTGCTTGCTCAAAATCTAGGATTATTTTTTCTGGAGAATAGTCATTTGTTTTTTTTTTTATTATATTTATTAATTCCATATATGTGGAATTCGTTTTATTTGGTAGTAGTGCATACAGTAGTGGTATGTTGCAGTTTTGATATAGGCCATGTATGGTGTATAATTGGAAAAAAGGTTTGGGACAGATGTTAAAAGTCCCATCCATCATCCAATATTGGCTTTGCTGAAGTTTTAATAGGTTCACATTTGTTCCAAAAATTATAAGTCTTTTATCATTGTTTTCATTGTTGTAAATGATAAATGGTTGTTTGTTTAACGTTATAATTTGGTTGGCATTTAAACTTATATAACTATATGTTCTTGGAGGTGGTGTGGTAGTAGTAGTAGCTCTTTTTGTAAAAATATTTGGCATCTGTGTTGTTGCTGTTTTAGGAATTTTTGGAATTTCTTCTTTTAATATGACGTTGGTTTGCTTTTGGGAACCTGTGCTTGCCTCTTTTATATTTTCTAATGCTGTTCTAACTTCTATTTCTGTTACTTTTGGTGGGTGGTTGTGTTCCCTAGTATAAAGTACAGTTGCTTCTCTAGTTGTTGCCCTTCCATAACACTTGTTGGAATAATATTTGCAACATTTCCAATTTACTTTCATTCCAAATTGTTTCTCTTGGGTATAAGTGTAACCCATGTAGCAGAGTAATAGCTTTCCTTTCTGGCTGGTTACAAATTCTGCTCCTTCAGTCATTTTGTTGTTTGTAAATCAACAAGAGATATATTTAATAGTTATTTAAAAGGTAATGTTTGTTTTTAAACTTAATAAAGTGAACAATTGTATTGTATATACTTACTTTTTTTCGAAATCTGTTAAATATTTTGATATGCTTTATTCTTTAGTTGTGGACTGTGTTTTCTGATGTTGTTTGATCTGTTAGGAAAAAATAAATGTAATTGTTATTACTTGATTTTATATATTGTTTGAGTTTAAGTGCCAATTTTTACTATAACATTGGCTAATAATAAGTGTAGGATTTTAATAAAAATTATCGGTGTTTATGTATGTCGATATTGTGTATCCGATATTTTTGTAAGTTTATAGTTAAGTATAGGATGTCGATATTAGTGTATTCGATATATTTGTGCCGATATTTTTGTATCACGATATTGTGTCTTTCGATAATATGTCAGTGATTCGGGCTGAACGGCATTCCCATAGAGCTTTATAAAGTGAGGTCCAATAAAATTGCACCATATCTTCACTCTATGTTTGAAGAAATAAAGGATAGGGGGCAACTTCCATATGACCAGCGAGTGGCAAATATAGTGGTCATCTACAAGGCAGGCAAGCCCAAGATGTGCTGCTCGTCTTATAGGCCCATCTCGTTGCTGAATGTGGAACCTAAAGTCCTGGCAAAACTGCTGGCAACGAGATTGGCCAAAGTCATTACTACCTTGAATCAGTCAGGTTTTATGCCACATTGAAACACGGCCCTCAATCTACGTCAACTGCACAGAGTTCTGGGCAGGACCCCAATGATTCAGGAACCAGCGGCGCTAGTGTCCTTGGACGTCACTATGGCGTTCAACAGAGTGGCCCTATCTTTTTGCATTGCTGGACAAACTGGGTTTCGGCCCAGAATTCACGGGTTGGGTACACCTTTTATATTCTGCTCCGATGGCCCGAGTAGTGGTGAACAATCACAGGTCCCCTGACTCCCTTTGGGCAGGGGCACCAGACAGGGATGTCCCCTGTCGCCGCTCCTTTTCGCTCTGGCCTTGGAGCCGTTGGCGGCATGGGTCCGACAGGACCGCTCAATACGTGGAATGCAATGGACAGTGGAGTGGGAGGACAAAATCTCATTCTACGCAGATGATATTCTGCTTTACCTTACCAACCCGAAGGGGTCCCTAATCTGTTTTTTGGATGTGTTGGCTATTTTAGGGAGATACTCAGGCTTTGCAATAAATTGGCCAAAGTCAGTGCTCTATGTCCTTAAGGGTGATCCGCTGGTCGTTCCGGACACCTTCCCAATACAAATTGGATGCAGGTACATTGGTATTTATACTACGCACAACCCAAATCTCTGTTACAATAACAACCTGAGCCCCCCCCTGGCGTGCTTAAGAGGTGATGTAGTCCGCGGGAAGGCTCTCCTGCTCTCCATGATAGGTAGAGCGGTGCTTTTTAAAATGATGGCTCTGGCCCCATTTCTATACTCACTTCAAAATGCAATGGATCTGGTTCCCGCGTCCTACTTCAGGGAAATATAGGCCCTCCAGAGGCAGCTACTCTGAGACGGTAAACCCCGTATAGCATTCTCTAAACTTACCCTTCCCTGGTATGGCGTGGAATAGGATTGCCTGACCTAAAGAAATATTATTGGGCTTCTCAATTGGGGGCAGTGAATCACGGGGTTAAACGGACCCCCAGGTGACCCCGGATATGCTATGGACCGATGGCAGCTACCAGGGGGTGACTATACCAGAGCGCTATATGCCAGGCCCCGCAGGTTTCCACTCACTGGACCTACGGCACATGCCGTCCAGGCGTAGCACACGATCAACAGGCACCTCAAATGGGAGGGAAAGTTCACACTCGCCACCCCTCTTTGGAGTTCAGAGAGGTTGGGAAGTCTATGGAAATCCAAGAGCTTTGATAAGTGGGACCTTATAGGAATTACACACATTAAAGACATTTGGGGGGACGGAATAGTACACACATTCGCTTCCCTTAAACAGCAGTATAGATTGAACGACTGTGAGTATTTCCGCTACCTCCAGGTCCGACATGCGTTACTCACGCACATTCCCAGGGACACGACGCTCCCGGACGCTTCTTCCCTTGAGGACAGAGTGTTGGATGGACATCTTCCCAAAAAACACATATATAAGAAAATCATAAATAACATGGAGGATCTGTTAGTTACTATAAGATGACACTGGAATGAGGATGGTTTGGAGTTAGATGATGAGGGCTTGCAGGAGGCAGTTTATTCCCTGTGAGTGATGGCAATCCAAATGAGGCTGCGACTTGTGCAACTTAAGATACTACACAGGTCATATGTCACGGGCACTGTCTGATCCATATGGGTCGCTCGGAGAGCGGAGAGTGTAAGAGGGATGTGGGGAACTGGGGATTTTCACGCATATACTGTGGCACTGCCAGGGCATACAAGCGTTTTCGAGAGAGGTTCATCGTACGCTGCTGGAAGTCCTGGGGATTAGATTGCGGTTGACTATGGTGTTTGGAGGATACCACAAGTTTGTGATCTTCCTGAGGCACTGGTTATAGTTCTTGACACAAGCTTAAGCTCTCACATTTACAGGGTATAGACGTTTATTTTCTACTGCTCTCTTTAGGGGCAGAGATCCTTGAGGAAGGCAAGTGTCCAATATTTTGGGTTTTGCACTAGGCGGTATCGTCTATCTCTCCTGAATTTCCTCATCCTGTCAGTCTATTATATTTGTTGGCCATCTCCTAGGCACTGGTTTTATTTTGGTGTGCCGCTCAGGTGGTAACAAGATAGCGGGGTTGCTTTGTCCTAAGAGGATTCTTTTTCTCATATTCTCCTACTTCTCTTATCTTTTTCCATGTATTCTCTCTGTTAATCCGTCTATACTTGCAGTGGCTCTTAATACTAATTCAGCAAAATCGAATAGTCTCAAATATTTGTAATATTGGCATTTGATCAACTGGAACGGATGAAATAAATGTTCATTGCCAAAATTTGTTTTTATAAAAAATGTAGTTAAAAGTTGTAATGATAATTATCAAAGCGCCTGAACAGTAAAACTATGATTACCACAATGCAAAAAAGCTATACACAGGATGTGATGTCAAGTGGTTTAAATAAGGCAGAAATGGAATGCCGTTTTGTGTTGTCGTTATCCCTGTGAGCAAGGTCCCAGCGGAGACTGAAACGCATAGGGGTGAGTTGGCATGTTATGAATAAACAACCTTGAACTACACAAAGTGGATGAATTGAATACATTTTTGACACAGAAGCACGGAGCTGTGAGTGTGGTGAGAAGCCCCTTTGGGGAAAAGTGTTGTGATATATATATATATATATATATATATATATATATATATATATGCCACAAAACCCGCACCTTACACAATTTCCTCGGACTTGTGAAGAATAACTAGTGTAGACCCAGATTCAGTGCCAGTTTGATTTATTTATCTAGAAACACCAGCCGCCATCACGACTCATTTCGGCAGATCCCTGCCTTGATCACATGACAGCATTTGTGTAAACCACTTCCATTTTTAAAGTGACAGTGCAACAATGGACATAGAAGACATATGTAGCATTGGGCTCAGGTATCTGTCAATATTCAATCAACATAGTAATCACTATTTAATCCATTTTGGACCAAAGATTTGATAATGGCATAAATGCTCATTATTTATATATACGGATCATAGGGATCTAATCATAATTGTAAAACAATTCCACTAGAAATTAGTTAATACATTCCTAATCCCATACTTCATGACACGATTACTTATCACACAATATGTATACTTTTCATTTAAAATATAATATTTATGATATGACATTATATTGGTGATTGAGTGCTTCCCATGAGCCTTTCCGTCATCCTTGTCCATAAGTTTCTTGTTTAAGTGATATAAAAGAACCGATATGTAACCCTAATGGAGACATATTTTCTAAATGTGCAAAAAGTGCTAGGAGTAAAACCGCCAGGTTATTCTCCTAAGTGTGCAAACTTACTAATAAATATATAGAAAATTATCTAAAATAATGTGCAGATATGTCTTATTTACAATTTCAGAGGCCAAATGTTTGTTCTTACATACAGCTGAATTAATTGCTATGATATATGCAAAAGTGTGGGCAAAATAAGCAATTTGTGCAAAGTCTCCCATATTGTCATACGTCTGGGGTAGCAGAAGAAGGATATATAGAGATATAAATTAATTAATTAATGATTCCCACAATTATAAATACAAACTTTTTAAAATCAACTCTAAGCAATTAAAATTAAATTCATGCTTATGTTAAAAAGTTATATAAATATAATTCATTCATTACTAAAATCTCTATAAAATCCACATTGAAAACAATCTTCTTAAAAAGCCTTATAAATTATTTATAAAACGTTTCATCATCTAATGGTACCAAAAACTCTAATGATCACATAGTGCAAAATTGGATACCATAGTAAATAACTAGATATACCGTTACTGCTTTCTTATATCGATGTTACCACTATAGAGGTGAAAATTGTTGTCATGAGATTAATGAATGGGGTTAATTAGTCTAAGTATGTATACAAATCCTCACTCATATTGAGCCCATTAGGCTGTTTGGTGTCGAGCTGCAATATGTAGTGGGTTTCCAATCAACGTAATTTTCCCTCCTTGTCACCACCTCTTCTTTGAATTGGGACAGTATCTATAGTATAGTACTTCAAATCTTTCGTGTTTCCCCCATGATGCTCTTTGAAGTGGCGTGCCACTGGGTAATTTGGGTCATCGCTGTTTATAGCCTAATGTGTTGTAACACCCTTTTGTGGGCTACCAACTTGGTACTTCCTATGTACTTTAATTTGCAGCTACATTCTAGCACGTACACTGCATATTCACTTCTGCATGTTAAGTGATATTTAATCATTTGGGGTTTTGCACTGAAGGCTGTGAGAAATTAAGTTTTATTATTCCCAAAAGTGCAGGCTTTACACGTTGAACATTTAAAAAATCCCTTCCTAGCCGTGAGCCACCCAGCATCTTCATTACACTCCGGCCTGCTCTTTACCAGAATATCAGCCATAGAAGTTGATTTCCTGTAAGTTATTAAAGGAAATTCTGGAAGTGAATTGCCTATGACAGGATCATCTTTGACAATATGCCAATTACGCTGAATGATCTTGCGTAATTCTTTTTGTTACCGGCTAAAAGTTAGAATTAATCTGGGAACTTCCTCGATGTCTGACATGTTGCTCTCTAGAGTATTTTCGGGACTTTTTTTTTCCTTAAACAGATCTTCCCTCGCTTTTAGCCTTGACTTCCTAAATGCTATGTCAATTGTCTTTGCACTATATCCACGATCAATAAAGCGTAACTTACTTTCTTGTTGATGTTTGTGCAACTCCAAATCACTACTGCAAATCCTTCACAATCTAAGCATCTCCCCATAGGGGATGCTATGAATTAAATGTGGCGGATGCGCACTTGTTGCATGAAGCAACGTATTGCCTGCAGTTTCCTTACGATACAAAGATGTATTTATTGTGTTGTTATCTATGGTAACCTTTACATCAAGAAACAGGATACTAAGATTACTTATGTGGGACGTAAAATTCAGGTTAACATAATTAGAATTGATACATTTAATAAAATCCTCAGCTTCACTGACTGTCTCATTCCAGAAAATAATGAGGTCGTCAATATATCTTAACCAGGACACTATATTGTCCCTGTATGTGTCTTGATATTGCCTCCTGAGGACCAGCTCCTCCCACCAGCTCATAAAAATACAGGCATAACTGGGGGAGAAGCTGGCCCCTATTGCAACCCCTTGTACCTGTCGGAACATTTGTTTTTGAAAAAGAAAGAAGTTGTGTTCTAGACAGAAGATCAACATATCCATCAACATCCTGTTGTGTGAATTCTATGGATCTTTTGGATAAAAAGTATTCAACCGCTTTCAAACCTTCAGCATTTCTTATGCAGGTTTACAACGAGGATACATCTAAGGTAATTAGTAAGTATCCTTGTTGGCATTGAACTTTGCCAATCTTGCAAATAAAATCACCCGTATCCTTTACAAAAGATTCCAACCCTTGTACATGTTCTTGTAAAAAGAAATCTATATATTTATATAGATTTTCCAAGGGTCCATCACAGGCCGCTATTATCGGCCTTCCTGGCGGTCACTCCTTGTTTTTATGGATCTTCAGTTTGAAGTATATAACGGGCGTTTTCGGATGTTCTTTTTTTAAAAATTTGAATTCTTCTAAACTAAAAAGTCCCAAGCTTTTCCAGGCAAGTAATTTGTTGTATAGTTCATACTGCATGGTTTTATACTGGATAGGGGGACTTCCGTGAGAACATTTAGTATCATTTAATTGACTGTTCGCTTCTGCCATATATTCTGAGAGCGGCCATAGCACTATGTTCCCCCACTTGTCAGAGTTCCTTATCACAATGTTGTTTTCCTTTTTCAATTTATCCATTAACTGTCCATATCTTCTTTCTTGACTAGTGAACTTTCTTCTAGTCATGTGTTTTGTTACATTTAGTTTTTTAACTTGCGCCACTACTATTTCATTGATATATATATATATATATATATATATATATTTGTAAATACACACACATATATATATATATATATATATATATATATATCATTCACTGCCTATGACCTCATATATTACATCATTCATGACATGTTAAATTACATCATTAATGACATCACTGATAACATCTGAAATTACATCATATATGACAGCATTGATGAAACCTAAATAAATCTGCCATGATACTGCTATTTACATTACTCCATATGTGTTCAGAACAGATGATGCAAGCTCTTACTTAGGGGCCGATGTCATACACTGACGAAGGCAGACCGCCGAAACGCGTTGTGTGCACCCCTCCGCTAAATAAAATCTAGCGCGTTGAAACCTTCATCCTCGAGTGCTGTCTTATTCTTTCCGGGAGTTGGAGGGATTTGGAGCGTCATATATATATATATATATATATGCTTGGTTTATGTCTTATTATACTGATATGAAACTGTAACCCTACAATGCCCTGGTTTAAAAAATGTCTCCAAGTCCTGAAAGAAAATTAAAAGCCCATAAGTGGGTAGGGTGTCCAGGGCCATGTGGGGGTCCCTCAGGGAACTCCCCTTAAATCAAATTAGAAATAAATATGATTTTAGGTCACGGTAGTGCAGTACCAGCCCCTGCGGCCCCCATTGGGATACAGTATTACCCATAATGTAACCAGATAACCATAAACAAAGTGTCATGGGTCTGTTTACAGACCAGACCCTGTGGCTAACCACCACTGTGCCGGACATATGCCATGTGCAGTAGTGAGTGGCTGTCTCATAGCAGGTTAGAAGCATGGCCTGGCCTGTGGCCAACCCCCGCTGCTCATCGCAAAATCCAAGAGCCATGCACAGAGGCGGTTGGCGGCTCCCCATGGACACAAGCTATGCAAAAGATTTGGGCATATGCACAGCATACAATATGATCACATAACCACAGAATTTCCCTTAAAAAAAAATCAAAGGTTAAAGTGACGTTATTGTTAGATATGAGAACAAATCTTAGCTCAGGCTAAAAAACTAAAACCAGGAAGTCACTGAAAAAACTAAGGTTAAAGCAATGTTATAGTTAGGTATTGAAAACCTGTAAGAACTTACAAAATGAAAAACTCCTGAAATTCACCAGTCATAGTTTAGTGAACTAACTTTAAATTGCACCCACATCATTCACTGCCTATGACCTCATATATTACATCATTCATGACATGTTAAATTACATCATTAATGACATCACTGATAACATCTGAAATTACATCATATATGACAGCATTGATGAAACCTAAATAAATCTGCCATGATACTGCTATTTACATTACTCCATATGTGTTCAGAACAGATGATGCAAACTCTTACTTAGGGGCCGATTTCGATGTCGGACGGACCTGAGTCCATCCGACATTGATCTGGAACTGGGACCGACCGACCACCTGTTGGCGGTCCAAACCACCAATTAGGATGCAACTGAATACTGTTTGGTCGCAATCCTGTTCTTTACAATGGGAACATGCATTCTGACCGGAATGCATGCGCTCATTGTAAAGAGATGAGGTGCAGTTCATCCCTGCACCCCGTGGCAGGTACCTCAAGGTGCCTGCCATAGGGTGAAGAGACCAACATGGTGCCCCCTCTTCCGCCATCCGGAAGCCTTGCACCTATGAGGGCCCTGCTTGGAGTCCCCAAAGTCGGATTTCGACAGCCTTTCTGTGTCAGAAAGGCTAGCAGAGAAAGGCTGTAGGAATCCGCTGTCGTAATCACTTGGGTGGAAAGAGCTACCCTTGGAATTACTGGCCACTTTCTGAATGGCAGACAGGCTCTCTGAGACCGTCAGAAGCGATTGGGAAAGCCCATTCGGATTCCTTCACAGCTGACCATATCATAATGGGTCGGTTGGAAAGGAATCCGAACAGGACATTTCGATGCAGTAGGAACGGCTTCGACCGCATCGAAATTGGCCCCTTTGATGTTTGCGATGTGGTCTTGCAGAGACGTTATGAACCCGACTCCTTACACCCTATCACACCCACTCATGGAGATAGCTTACACCAAACAGGATGGATTGGAAGCTAAGAAAGGGGGGCTTGTTGGTTGTTGATGCTTGGGAATTTCTTGAGAGCTGTCAGAACATTACCGGGAGAGGGTAAACCAATTAACTCTTGTTTCCTACTAATCTGGGTTCTTCAGTAGCTGTATGCTTCCCCCGCCCTCGTTCCCACATGTACCTGCAAATCAGCTTTCTTGGCTTCTGCACCAATATGTAGTTTGTAATCTCTCTCTCGTTGGTTGTTATGTGTGGTAAGCCTCCAAATCGTTTTTATCACCAAGGAGATCCAGTGACTTAAAAAAATATACAAAACAGTTAAACAAGCACTTTAGCAACAATCATCAATTGACCTATTAACAGATTCTTATGCCAATCACAAATACCTCTGATTTTTGAGAATTCATACTTTAGTTCCTGCAAATGTTCGGTCACACTTGCAATCTTAGTTGACATACACTGTTCTTGAAATGTTGTTAAGTCTTATGTTTCTTCTTCCGCACAGTTAGTTTGTTCTTTGATTACTGTACAGTACCTCTGATTTGCAATGTTCCTTTTTCTTTTAGGTCACTAGAAACAGGCCTGGACTGTGGTACACAGAATTCCTAATGGTGGCACAAAGATGCCGGGTGTGGCCCAAGGAGGACACGTATTCCAGGTAAGTGGCTCTGTTCGCGGGAGGATAAATCTTGGTTGAAGTCTTGAGGCAAAGCAGGGCTCTGTTCATTGGGTGTGGTTCAAATAGTGGCCACGCCTAAGACGTCCGCCAAGACTTGCCGAGATTTTGCAATATCTCTGCAAATCTCAGTGATTACAAGGACAGCCAGGCATGAGCCTATGTGACACATGGTAAAGTGTATTATGACTATACAGTGACACTTAACACTATGATTCAATGATACAATGACACATTTACTAGCACGTTTGTCTCACATAATAGGACATAGATTTACTGTTTGTATACATGTGGGTGCATAAACTGGAAATAGTGTAAGCCCTGGAGGCAATCATGGTTGAACATTTTTAAAGATCTGAAGTGCACCATATACATGCCAGTAGAGTTTGGGGAGAAAGTAGTACTCCATGTTAAACAAGATAAATAATGACTGCTACATGATGTGAATAGCAGAGGCATGTTTCAATGTATGGTATAGCTTAATGCCAAAGGCAGGCCCTGCTGCCAACTTAATGCTTCACACAGTCAAAGAGTGTGCTCAATTAGGGAGCTGATTACCTACAGGGTTGGCTGTGCACAGGACAGTAGCCGAATGCTTTGAGCATCAGAGATCGGATGCAGGCCCTGCCCACAGTTTATGCCCTGTCTGCAAACCCTTCACTGTAGATAACTGGGGTTGGTCAGGAGGAGGGTTATTATTTTTTTTAGCAAGTAACTGCAGAAAATATGAGCGAAATGGGTATTTTGCAAGTACTGCAGATACCAAAACATTTTATGAAACAAGATTTAAATGAAAAAAGAATACATAAAGAGTCATTTTGGTATACTGGGTTGTCCTCACTACAGGTAGTACTGGATACAACCCTTATGTTGTTTAGGAAGATCATGTTCCCTTCAGCCATGAAATGCACTCCATCTCTCCTGAAGATACAAAACATGTAAAACCTGATGTTATTGTATTACATGGAGCCCATACCGTAGTCTTGAAGAAATGAAATGGCGAAATTACTTTGGCAAGCTTATGAGATTACCTAATATTTGGACAGATTAGATTGGACTACTTCCACTTTGCCTTTGACATATGTTAGCATAGACAAAGGCAGCTCAGGGGAGGAGATTCAGCAACTCTCCAAAGGTTTTCTTCATTTGAACTGAGAGAGCTGCCCCTGTGATTGTGCCCACATCCTTTCCTCCTCTGCCCACAATCATGGCATCAGGGTACTGGCCATTCGAAATGCTTTCCATCATAGGCAGTAATATATGCTATTTCATTCCCCTGTAGCCTATCCAAGTAATTTCTACTTTGGGAAACCCTAATCTTTGTAAATGACACAGTTTTCTAAATAGTCCTCATCCCAAAAAAACAAAGAATTGTCCCACAATCCAGATGCAAAACATAATGCTGGTACCCTAGTGCAAAACAGAGCAGACATCTACAGCAGAATGAGAAGTGTTATAGAGGAGTATGTAATTTGAAGAGAGAAAAATATCTATTAGAGTCCAAGGTTTCTGATTGGCTACTGTTAGTGAAGTAGAACACTGGGCTACATAGCAAGTAACTTTCATTTCTTTTGTGAATTGTGATTGAAAAAGAATGAGTGGTTAGTATTGTGGTTGCTGCAATTGGTTAAAAGTCATTAGCGAACAAGAGGACTGCCAATCAAACTATTTATAGCCTTCTGTAGAGCATATGATACTTTTGAACTGGAGATCAGATTGTAACCTGGTGTTCCTTTGTTGCCTAGGAAACTGGTGTGCAGTGGTGGGGGGTTCACTATTGGCTGAATGTGAAACATGCTCTGCAAATTAATGTGTGCTTTTCAATGCAAGTAGAGTTATAATATGAATATTAGTGAAACATTATAATGCTAATTAAGGGGCCCATTATGATCGCGGACGGACTTGAGTCCGTCCACGACCATAGAGGATGAGGGAACCTCCGCATGGCCTGCGGAGTTGCCTCCTGTCCAATTAGGATGTGACCGCCACCCTGGCGGTCACATCCTCTATTTTTACCATTGCGGCGGGTGCGGCTTCAAGCTGCACCCGCTGCAATGGTAAAAATGCATACATTGCATTTGTATGCAGAAAGCGGCAGGCACCGTGTGGGGCCTGCCGATTTCAGCATACAAATGCAGGGGGGTATCATAGGTACCCCCCATGTGCACCCCCACCCCCCCTTCACTGCGGGGGCCCGCAACGGGCCCCCACAGTGAAGTTCCACATGCTTTTCCTCGGCTGAAAACCCGCAGCGGAAAAGCATTTCTTAAAGCCCATCCTAATATGGTTGGCGGTGTCTGAGAGACACCGCCACCATATTAGAGCTTTTCCGCCGCGGTTGTAAGCCAACCGCTGCGGAATAGCTGCGGACGGAAACCAGGACCCAGCAGCCATCCTAATGTGGCGGTGGGTCTTTGGTGGGTCCGCTGTGGTTTTTCCGCATCCTCCAGCCCGGCGGTGGCTTCCGCCGGCCCAGAGGATGCAGAAAAACCGCAATCGTAATAGGCCTCTTAGTTGGAAAATAAAATTAGGGTTGTGGAAAGAGTGAAAAAGGGGTATAGTTTGTGAAAATGTAATACCAACAAGCACAGAGAACAGTCAACCAAAAATACACATTTGTATACCTACCTGAACTGCTATCCAAATATAAGTCACCTGGCAAGGTGTTGCGGTGCACTATATACTGAATTTGGTATTATATTGAGCTGTTTTGCCATGACACAAAAAACTGCTACAAGTGTTTTCTAAAAGTGTTTTAGCAGTTCAATGTTGAAGCATACAGTAAGGTAGGTTTAGAGAGATTTGTCTGTTTGAAAACTTGAGATGATGTAAGGATACAGAGCAGACAAGTAAAGAGTTTAAAGTGGAAACTGTGCATGCTAGAAGGTCAGCTTGGTTTTGAGTTGGATGTCACGCAAATGTCAAGTATTCCATCTCCTAGACCAACGTTTAAACTTTTTCCACTTCAGATGTGTACTGTGCAATGCAGAACACATGCAAAGTGGAAAAAGTTAAGAGAAATTACATAATTTCTCCTTTTTAACCCTTGCTTTTAAGTGGTGTTTTTTTTGGGCACAAAATCCTGCTTACTGTTGTTGGTAGCTAGAATTATATGAAAAAAACAGGTGTAGTTTCACGGGAAACCCAAGTAACACCCATGGAATGCCCCCTTGACGCAAAGGTGCTGCTTTGTGTTACTTTCATTTTGCAAAGCTAAGGAGTTAGGCCCTGGGACATGGAGTAGGCTGGACCGTATATATATCAAACAAACATGAAAAGTGCCTACACCATTTTTACTTTCAGAAAATATACTTAAGGATCAAACAAAAAATGCCTTTTAGTTTGTCCCGGTACTTTTGTTTATACACTTCAAATTATTTGATTCTTTTTTTATATTCTCTTTTCCACGTTTGTGTATGAAAAGGAACAATTGTGCATTCAACAATATTTACATTTATTTTACAACAAACTTTACAAACACATATTTACAATCCACATAATTACTAATGAAAATTAGACAAAATACATCATAAATTCAATACTTGATACAAACAAACAATGTATGTTTGTGCATTTGAATTCTAACAAATGAATCAATATCCAAAAAATGAAAGGCAAAGTCAAAAAAGGAGACAAAATCACCAAAAGATGACCGATTGCAAAACTAGCAAGTGCTGGTTTACACAATAAATTATGTTACTCGCTCCTTCAGATGTGCCGACGCGTTTCGAATCCAGGGAAACCAGTTCCCGGATTCTCATCAGGGCTTTGTCACTTTTCTGAATAAGGTGTAAAAAACAATAAAGTTTTATTTACAAATTCGAAATTGCTTCTCTCTCTAAAGTTACACTACTATAATCTGCAGATCTATATATGTACCTGCATGAATTGGGCAAACTGAGCCTTCTTGATGTTGAAAATGGGGTCGGGTTACACCGTCTCAATCCTTTTATTTAGGGAATGAAGGTTCATTAAACTCGACTGGGTTGTTGGTTACCTGAAAGGAAAAAAATCGAAGTATCTACTGAAGCTGTCTATTTCTCATTCTCTTAAGAAAGCCAAAACTACCCAGACCAATCGGGCTTTATGCCCCATCGCAACACGGCGCTCAACTTACGTCGGCTTCACGGAGTGCTGGGTAGCTGCATCGGCTACACGAGGACGCGGTCGTGATGTCGTTGGATGCCACAATGGCATTCGACACCCTCGAGTGGCAGTACATGTGGGTGGTTCTGCGGACACTGGGATTTGGTCCGGAAATCCTGAGTTGGGTGAGTCTTCTGTACGTGGAACCACTAGCGCAGGTGATGGTCAATAACAAAGTATCGGACGTCTTCCAGCTGGAAAGGGGGACACAACAGTGGTGCCCCCTCTCGCCTCTGCTCTTTGCTCTCTCCCTTGAGCCGCTGGTGGCCTGGATTCGGCAAACCTCTTCCCGCACTGGGATACGATGGGCAGCAGGTTGGGAGGATAGGATCTCGCTTTATGCGGACAACATCCTCCTTTACCCTACGAAACCCAGCGAGTCCATTGTGAGGGCGCTAGACATCTTTAACACATTCGGCGAATATTCTGGATACAGTATTAATTGGGGAAAGTCCCTTCTGTATGTCCTGAACGGGGACCCCCCCGCTCCCGAGAGATTGCCTGATTCAGATAGCGGAGGACGGCTTCACATACTTGGGGGTCTTTATTACTAGAGACCGGACCCTCAGATACGAGAAGAACCTCTTGCCGCCCCTGCGGCGACTCCAGAGGGACTCGGCCACGTGGAAAACCCTTCCTATGTCTCTGTTGGGACGGGCAGCGCTGTTCAAAATGATGACGCTGCCAAGGTTCCTCTGTGCCCTCCAGAACTACCCAGACCTGGTGCCCCAGAGGTATTTTGCCGCTATCGAGTCTACTTAACGGGACCTGCTGTGGAATGGTGTGCCCCGCATAACATTGCAGAAACTGACGCTGGGCTGGTTCGATGGAGGTAGAGCACTTCCCGATATTAGGAAATACTATTGGGTGGCGAACCTCTCGGCCATAAACCAGGGCACATACTGTGCAGGGAATGGCCCGTTACGAAATGGACAGGTGGCTCCTGCCGGGGGGCAACTATGAAGTTGCACTTTACTCTCGACCGGGTAGACACAATCTTACAGGCCCTACCAAACACTCGGTCCAGCTATGGCACATCGTGCAGAAGAAATTGGGATGGGCATGGAAACTTACCTTGGCAACCCCACTCTGGGCCTCGGAACAACTCGGTTCCCTTAGGCGGACCAAAGGGTTTCGTAATTGGGACCTGATTGGAATTTCATAAATCAAAGACCTGTGGGGCCCGACTGGAGTAGTATCCTTTGACGCGCTACAACAGACCTATGACCTGGCCCAGACGGAACACTTCCGCTACCTCCAAATCAGACACGCACTCCAGACTAACATCCCCCCAGGGACACAACCTCCAGAGGCCTCACCGCTTGAGGATCGGCTGCTGGACGGCCATCTTCCGGAGAAGGCCATCTCACTTACATACAAGAGACTCATACACCACACCCCAGACCAGCTGAGGGCCCTAAGGGGCAAATGGGATGCGGATGGACTCGTCATCGATGACGAGGAGTGGAGAGACGCACTGGCATCCCCCAGAGAGGTAGCCATATGGGCCAAACTACGCCTAATACAGCTCAAAATTCTGCACAGAGTCTATCTGTCCGGCACAAGGATGGTGCTTATGGGTCATAGTGAAGATGGGCTCTGCCGCAGGGGATGTGGGGAAATAGGCACCTTCCTGCACATACTATGGGAGTGTCGAGAGATACAGGCCTACTGGTCCTGAGTGTTGCATTCTATGTCTGAGTTATGGGGTGTGGAGCTGAGACCCGAGGCTAAGAGGTGTCTCCCTAATAAATGGGATCCCATGGACTTTTCATCCAAAGGGAAACTGTGGGTCACATTGGGTCTAACAATAGGGAAGCGTAATATTGCGAGACTGTGGGGGCGGAGGCCCCACCTACTCTGGCTCCTGGAAAAAGGAGATGGACTGGAGCATGCTGCAGGAGAAGACAGTATATGTGGCTCGAGGGTGCCCGAGGAAGTGGGTGGGGGTTTGGTCTAATTGGAATACCTATAGGGGAAATATCTGTGAACCTCCAAGTACTGCCCGTGATGAACAACTGACCGCTCTGTGAACATGGTAATTATTGTTTATCATAGATTCTAACATGATCTGAATGTAACTGTAGTCCCGGTAAATCAATGCTGTACTTATGTATTGCCTGCATACCCTGTAGGTGACACCGATGTTTGCCTGAGTTGTTTAGCCATTGTACACTGTTTGCTGGGTTTTCTTCTGTTTAACTGTACTGTGTTCACTTTTGCCCCTGATTGTGCCTCCTGTGCTGCCCTTGTGTCCTTCCCGCCGCTTGCCCCCATCCCCGCTCAACGCCGCTGCTCCCCTGCGGCCCGCCCCGTCTCGCTCCTGCTTCCCGCCCATTGGCCACCCCGCTCCCGCCTCCCAGTTGCTCCTCCCTCCCACGGACCATTTAAGGAGGTCGCCGCACGGTGGTGAGCTGTGACCTTTGCCCCTGCCTGCAGGGCTGGTCGCTCCACACACCGCGCAGCTCCCTCATTGAGTGCCGGGAACCCCGACCCCTCCGCTGCTGCCTCGCACAGGCGTGTGCCTGGAATGCTGTTCTCCCGGCTCGTCTCCTGTCTCCATTGTGCCCCTGATCGTGAACTTTGCGTTGTTTTGCCATTGTACACTGTTTGCTGTGTTTTCTTCTGTTTAACTGTACTGTGTTCACTTTTGCCCCTGATTGTGCCTCCTGTGCCGTCCTTGTGTCCTTCCCGCCGCTTGTGCCCCTCCCCGCTCCCCGCCGCTGCTCCCCTGTGGCCCCGCCCCGTCTCGCTCCTGCTTCCCGCCCATTGGCCACCCCGGTCCCGCCTCCCAGCTGCTCCTCCCTCGCTCCGCCCCCCACTATGCCATTTATGGCGGAGTCCACGCATACGCGCAGCGTGCACGCGCAACAGGTGCGCCCCATGCGCGCCAAAAGGTAAGCCCGTCTGCGCCCAGAGCCAGAACCCCTGGCCCCCATAGACACCAGCCCACCCGCCGGGCCAACGACGCCACCGAACTCAACGCCCTCAACGCCGGCCGGATCCCTGGATGCTACCGAGCCACCCCGAGACGCACCCACAGATCCTTCAGCTGCCACTCCTGCAAGTTCACCTGCATCCGGACCTGCACGGCACCAGCACCCGCCAAACCAAGCACCAGCAGCAACCACCTGAAATGCATCCTGCTCAATACTCGCTCCGTCCACAGACACGCCGTCCAACTCTGGAACCTGATCGACACTAAATCTCCAGACGTCGCCTTCCTCACGGAAACCTGGATGAACGCCTCCTCAGCGCCCGACATCGCCATCCCGGACGGATACAAGATCACCCGGAGGGACCGAATCAACCAGACCGGAGGAGGCATCGCCATCGTCCACAAGAACACCATCCGCATCACGACCACACCGACGACATCCTCACAACTGCCGAACACCTGCACTTCCAGATCCACACCGACCCCAAGACCACCCTCAGAGGCACCCTCATCTACAGACCCCCGGGACCTCGCACACAATTCAGCGAAGACATCGCCGACTTCATCAGCCTGACGCCCTCCCCTCCACTGACTACATCCTCCTCGGGGACCTCAACTTTCACCTGGAGAACAACAACGACCGCAACACCACCACCCTGCTGGACAACCTCGACAACCTCGGTCTCAAGCAGCTGGTGACCTCCCCCACCCACTACGCCGGACACACACTCGACCCCATCTTCTCATCCAGCAAGCATATCGCCTTCAGCCACGCCACCGGACTCCACTGGACGGACCACAGCTGCGTCCACTTCAGCTTCAGAAAGAACACGATCCACCACCACCAGCAGCAGGTCGCACGCAGAAACTGGAACAAGATCACTGCCGACCAGCTCGCCGCAGCCCTGAGCCAAGATCCCCCCGCCAGGTCTGCGAACCCCAGCCAGGCCGCCAACAACCTCACGAAGTGGATCAGCAACTGCGCAGACGACCTCGCCCCACTGAGGACCCCGCCCAGCAGACCCGGCAGTAAGAAAGCACCGTGGTTCACCGACGAACTCAAGAGCTCCAAGAAGAACTGCCGTGCCCTCGAACGAGCCTGGCGCAGAGACCCTACACCAGACAACATGACCACCCTCAAGCTCGCAACCCGAAAACACCACCAACTGATCCATACCACCAAGAGAACCACATTCAAGGAACGACTGGACAACAACGCACACAACAGCAAGGAACTCTTCAAGATCGTCAAAGAGCTCTCCAATCCCAACGCCGGAAGCAACGACATCACCCCATCACAAGACCTCTGCAACTCCCTCGCCTCCTACTTCTACAACAAGATCGCAGACATACACAACAGCTTCAGCACACAACCGACGCACCCCATGACCGCACCAACGACCCCCACCACCACCCTCCGCGCCTGGACCACGATCACCACCGAAGACACCATCCGCACTATGAACTCCATCCACTCCGGATCCCCAACCGACCCCTGCCCTCACCACGTCTTCAACAAAGCTGACGCTGTCATCGCACCCCACCTGCGGGACATCATCAACACCTCCTTGGACACCGCTACCTCTCCAGAGAGCTGGAAGCACGCCGAACTCAGCGCTCTACTGAAGAAACCATCAGCAGACCCCAATGAACTCAAAAACTACCGCCCCATCTCGCTTCTCCCGATTCCGGCCAAAGTCATCGAGAAGACCGTCAACAAGCAGCTGGCCGCCTTCCTCGAGACGAACGGATCCCTCGACCTCTCGCAGTCCGGCTTCCGGGCCAACCACAGCACCGAGACCGCCCTCATCGCAGCCACCGATGACATCCGAACCCTGCTCGACAAAGGGGAAACTGCTGCCCTCATCCTCCTGGACCTCTCCGCGGCATTCGACACTGTCTGCCACCGCACCCTAGTGCAGCGCCTCAGCAACGTCGGAATCCAAGATAAGGCACTAGAATGGATCATCTCCTTCCTCGCCGGAAGGACACAGAGAGTCCGCCTCCCCCCGTTCAGATCAGAAGCCACCGAAGTCATCTGCGGCGTCCGTCAGGGCTCCTCGCTCAGCCCCACCCTCTTCAACGTCTACATGAGCCCCCTCGCGACCATCGCACGCCAACACAACCTCAACATCATCTCTTACGCCGACGACACCCAGCTGATCCTCTCCCTCACCAACGACCCCGCCACCGCCAGAGCCAACCTACACCAAGGGATGACAGACGTAGCCAAGCGGATGATGAACAGCCGCCGGAAACTGAACTCAGACAAGACGGAAGTCCTCATCCTGGGCTCCTCACCCTCTGCCTGGGACAACTCCTGGTGGCCCACCGCCCTGGGCAGCGCACCCAAACCCGCAGACCACGCACGCAACCTGGGCTTCATCCTGGACTCCTCACCCTCCATGATCAGACAAGTCAACGCCGCCTCCTCGTCGTGCTTCAACATCCTGCGCATGCTACGGAAGATCTTCCGGTGGATCCCCACCGAGACAAGGAAGACGGTCACCCAGGCCCTAGTCACCAGCCGCCTGGACTACGGCAACTCCCTCTACGCCGGAACCACCGCCAAACTCCAGAGGAGACTCCAGCGGATACAGAACGCCTCAGCAAGACTCATCCTCAACATCCCCCGACACAGCCACATCTCCGGACACCTGAGAGACCTGCACTGGCTCCCGGTCAACAAGAGAATCACCTTCCGTCTCCTCACCCACGCACACAAAGCCCTACACAACCAAGGCCCAAGATACCTCAACAGCCGCCTCAACTTCTACACCCCCACACGCCAGCTTCGATCGACCAACCACGCCCTCGCCGCCGTCCCCCGCATCCGAAGAGCCATCACAGGAGGGAGGTCCTTCTCCTACCTGGCCGCCAAGACCTGGAACTCCCTCCCGACCCACCTCCGCCTGACCCAAGACCACCACGCCTTCAGGAAACAGCTCAAGACCTGGCTGTTCGAGCAGTAGCGGAACCCCCACGCCCCAAGCGCCTGAGACCCTCCGGGTGAGTAGTGCGCTATATAAATGCTTTGATTGATTGATTGAGTTTTTGCAAATAAAAAGAGTAAAAAAAAAAAGAAAGCCAAAACTCGTTTGGTTGGGTTTTTTATATACAGTCTAACACAATTTTGACACACGTTAAAATTGGGTCATATAGACACCACGAGTCCCATAATCCCCCAGTCTGAGAGGAGGAGATATATCCATTGCTTCCAAGATGGCCGCAGCCGCGATAGAGTAAAGGCGTGCTGCTTCGCAGCTGGAGAGAGAGGTAATGTCTTTGCTTTCAACTCTGGTTCTTTAATAAATCTTAAGGTTTCGTATGATTTCAAACAATGCGCTAACGATATATTGTTGTGCACTAGGAATCGTCCGATACTGGCAAGAAGTTGGCCTCTGCACAGGGAACCGGTTGAGAACTGTAATTAGGTATGCAGGCAAGAGGATGTGTGCCTGTATGTGTCTATTGGTCCACATTTTTGACGTTTCAACTCATATAAATGTATCCCCCATTTGTGCTTCTTTCGCCAGCTTTATTTATAGAAGCTGCGTTGAGTGCAAAGTTATACGCGTTTGGAAAAGAAATAGGTCGGCACCGTACAATATTGAAAAGTTATGTGACATGCGCAGCTCAAGCGCTTTGTAAATCATCTAAACTCAAGTTGGCAAATGTAGTGACCCTGATAGGTGTTCATTTATTGGTAGATTGCGACTCGAAATAAAGATCGGCACCCTCCCCCTTTTCTCCAAGTTGAGACCTCGACTCAACAAACAGAGGTATGACCTGAGAGCGTTTTTTGGTCAGTTTTGGCTTTCTTAAGAGAATGAGAAATAGACAGCTTCAGTAGATACTTCGATTTTTTCCTTTCAGGGAGCCAACAACCCAGTCGAGTTTAATGAACCTTCATTCCCTAAATAAAAGGATTGAGACAGTGTAACCCGAGCCCATTTTCAACATCAAGAAGGCTCAGTTTGCTCAATTCTCGCAGGTACATATATAAATCTGCAGATTATAGAAGTGTAACTTTAGAGAGAGAAGCAATTTCGAATTTGTAAATAAAACTTTATTGTTTTTTACACCTTATACAGAAAAGTGACTAAGCCCTGATGAGAATCCGGGAACTGGTTTCCCTGGACTCGAAACGCGTCGGCACATCTGAAGGAGCGAGTAACATCATTTATTGTGTAAACCAGCACTTGCTAGTTTTGCAATCGGTCACCTTCTGGTGATTTTGTCTCCTTTTTTGACTTTGTCTTTCATTTTTTGGATATTGATTCATTTGTTAGAATGCAAATGCACAAATATACATTGTTTGTTTGTATCAAATATTGTATTTAGGATGTATGTTGTCTAATTTTCATTAGTAATTATGTGGATTGTAAATATGTGTTTGTAAAGTTTGTTGTATATAAGTGTAAATATTGTTGATTGCCCAATTGTTCCTTTTCATACACAAATATGGAAAACAGAATATAAAAAAAGAATCAAATATTTGAAGGGTCTAAATAAAAGTACCCGAACAAACTAAAAGCCATTTTTTGTTTGATCCTTAAGTTGATTTTCTGAAAGTAAGAATGGAGTAGTCACTTTTCGTGTTTTTTTGTGTTACTTTCAGGCATCTTTCCTTGACTGGAAAGTAAACAAAACACAATTTAGCCCAGGTTTGCATTGCTTTTGTGGCGCAAACCCAGCACAAAGTGTTAGTAAATCTTGGCCCGGAAGTCTTTTTTCCTAGTGTAAAATAATTGTTATGTGCAGTGTGCGAGTCAGTGTTTGCTGTGCTGTTACTTAACTCAAATTTGACCTCTGGACATGTATTTATTAATACAATTGCTCTAAAAAGGGGGACTATTGGGGCACATTTATTGTCTATGCCATGACATAAAGATACTTGTGCCATGGCAGTGGCAATAATTGTGGCTTAACAGCGTATGTTATTTAAAGCACCTAGAACACACATTAATTATACCCTGCACATCTACATATATAATGGCATATATTATATATTAGCTCAAATTCACAAGTTGTTGAACGTATGGTGATATTTTTCTTGCGAAACAGACACAGCAAACACTAAAAACATCCCATGTGTGACGATGAACAGGGATGGCACAGAGGAAGGAAGCCACACTAAAAGGCACAAACACGGTCACGGATGCCTGAGCTCTGCACATGCCGCTGATGTAAACCTGATCCCCACTCTGTTTCTTTGGACGGCTGTTATTGATTTTTATCCACAATATCCGCCAGCATAATATTTCCTCCATGCTCTGCTGCAGCAACTAGCCGGGGGCCGCACTTCATTAACCTATTTCATCGCACTAAAACTGTAAATATGCAGGATGGCTCTCGACGAAACTCCCTTTTATTAATGAAGTGGTTGGACAAGTACACATTTTCAGTAGGCAGAGGAAGAATCCCAATCGATGACGGAGGGCCTTGGCAGCAGAAACCGCCTGAGATGGATTTACTCACTCATTTTCATTAACACTAGAGATTTCCCTGTGAGCACAGAAACCAGCACAGCTCCTCCTGATGGCCAACGCCGCACATTAACCGTAAACGGTTCGCAGACGTAATGGCCGCGCGCGTGCCGTGGGGAGAGCAATAGGCTCACTTGAATCTAAGGAGAGTGCCCTCGACATGCCTGAAGGTCCTGAAGGATGAGCTTAATTACACCTACCTGATCTGATAACCAGCTCTAGACATTCAATTACCCAGCAATAAGGAAACCTGTTATTATGGTCTAACAGTGAGAGATGTGCCGACATTGCTTGGTGTGCTGTCTGATGAAGCTGTAAATGGTGAGAGAAAATACCGCTGCATAAAAATAATCTTATTAGGATATTTAGGTGTCGTCAAAATAATTCTAAAAAATAAGCACCAGTAGCAACATATCATGAGGCTTATTTAACCTTGTCACCGGTGAGTTTTACAACCTTTTTCTTTTTAGGTCTCGCTATCGAAAACATTAATTGGACTCTAACCTCATGTTGTAAATATACTTTAAAACTAACTCCAATAAGACTTTCTTTTTCGTCACCTTTCTCTCCCCCTCTTCTTTTTTTTCTTCTTCTTCTTCCTCCACCCATGTATATGTTATGCTCCATGTAAATATATATTTTTCTACAATAAAAAATTACAGAAATAAAAAAAAGTACAATAAGTAGTAGTATGGAGAAAGAATGAGGTTTTGGCAAGTCCTTTTCAGTGACTGATTTTTTAGGCAATGGCTGGATGGGCTGTCAGTCAAACCCAGGGCATTTCATGGAAGGATACACTGTGTGATTGACTATACATTACAGCCTAGTTGTTAACTTATCATTTACAACTATGGTAATAAGGACATAATGCATTTATTTCTTTAATGTATCTGCAGCTGCTAGAGTCAGTGTGTCCCTTGTCCTGCTTTGCATTCCCCCGGCAGCTCTCTTTCCTCTGTCCCTATTTGTGTTGCACCCCCACCTTTAACCCCAGTCTTTTATGTTTCTCCAGCCCCTACATCCATTGTGTAGTCGAATCTCATTCACATTGTGTTCATTGCTCTGATTGTGCTTCTTACCCCTAATCCATGCCATTACTCGTCATCGCGGTGAGAGATGCAGTTGACAAAATCAAAGCAATAATAATTGCATATCATATGATTAATCATTTGTTGTACATGGCTCTCTTAGTGAGCAACTGGCTTAAACAACTGGGACAGGGAGGTGAGGCAACCTTATGAATGGCTTCCTCATTATTTCTCTCCCCTGCGCAGCAGATGTACAGGGTCAGGCGATTTTGGGGTCATATATAACATAAAAGTATAGATAGGTAAAAAGTGAATTACGGGGATGTTTTTCATCTTGGGGTGCTGAATAACATCACAGTCAACTCCAGCTTTGCTCTTGTTTATCTGATGTCATTAAGAAACCCTCGGTGGAAAACATCCTTGTAATTCACTGTTATCCATCTATAATTCCATATGCTCCTTTAGATACCGACGCATTCGTGAAGACATCCTCTCTTCTGTACAGAAGACAATAGTTATTGCACCCAGGCTGCAGCAAATACCTTTACGATGAGGGTGTCACAGGGTTCAAAACAAAGCTGCATCCATGGACTTCGAGACAGTCACCAGACGCACCATTGGAGCCGGTTAAGGCAGTTCTCTGCTATTTTTGGTTCTCTTCAGATGATTTACCAATCAGTAATAAGTAGTGAATTGGAAAAAATTCATTAGGAACCCATAAATTGGCATGCAAGGTGTGGCGCTCAAAATGAGGTGAAGTCACAGAAAATTTATATATTTAAAAAAAGAATTGTTGTAAAGAAATTGTCAATAAGGACACACCGCAGTAAATCTAATCTGCCTTAGTTAAGTGGTCAGAAACAGGCTTCATTTTAAAATATCTAATGAGGTTAAGGTTCCTGCTGCAGAGATATTTGTGTGACCAGCACATTTCAGGGAATAATATTATAGGTAAGATAACTCTGGTGGCTAATGCACTTGGGGGCATATGTAGGTAATTCCGAATTTGCAATTCGGAAAATGCTGTTTTCGGCGAATCGCACTTTCCGAATCGCAAAATCGGATGTAGGTAAAAAGTCGCTTTTTTTTTGGCGATTCTCAAAAATTCGCAGATTTTTTGTGCGATTACTCAAATAGCGATTCCTTATTAGCGAATTCGCAAATTAGGAATCGCAAAAACGGGAAATAGCAATTCAGGTGCAGAATGATGACATCACAACCAGGAAGTGTGAGTCTCCATACTGCACCTAATTGCTTGCACCTGTCCCAGAGTCAGTTGCTGGCTGAGAGACAGAGTGGAAGGATTGTGGAATTGGCTCTGACTTTAAACACTGCAAAATGGAATCACAGGGTGCAGAAAAGGAAGGTGGAGAGAAGCAGGCAGAAGAACAATGCAGAAAAAGGAAGCAGAAATTTTCTGAGAGGGAGTTGGAGGTTTTAACAGATGAGGTGGTGAGGCAACATGACCTTCTGTTTGGAAAAGCCTCACTTCGTGTGCCTGAAGTCAGAAAGCGAAAAATATGGGCAGACATACAGGAAAAGGTTAATGCAATTGGCGTTACAAAATAGCTGACCTTTTGTCAGAAATCGAGACCACCCCCAGACTGGACTGCTTGGATACTACTATTAAAATCACCCCAACAGTCACCCAGCCCCTAATCTCACTACCCTTACTCACTAAGGAAACCATGAGAACAGTGATGGGTCGAGTCAAGTCGGGTTCACCGGCGGACCCGTGTCCTCCGAGGATTTACAAACAAGCCTGGTCAGGGCTGGAGGACGACATATTATCACTCCTGAACAGCTCACTTTCAACTGGAGAGGTTCCTTCCAACTTCAAGGAAGCCCGGCTGATCCCCCTCCTGAAAAAGGCAGGGGCAGATATAAAGATCTTGAAAAACTACAGGCCCATTTCACAACTACTGTTCCTAGCTAACATTTTGGAACAACATGTGTTGCCCACCCTCTCTCATCATCTAGAAAACAATTTCCTGCTGGAACCCAACCAGGCCGGTTTCAGGGCCCCCCATAGCATGGAATTGGTCATGCTTTCCATGCTGGACGACCTGAGACTTAGAGCAGACAAAAAAAACCTGTGTGCCCTGGTGCTGTTAGACCTCTCTGCAGCATTTGATACGGTCAAGCATGACCTACTGTTGTCGCGGATGTGGGATCTCGGTATCCAGGGCACCGCCCATGCCTGGCTGACCTCCTTCCTTGGCGAACGGGTTCAGAGAGTGCAATTAGCTGACCTGGTATCGGAGGCAGCAGGTATCACATGTGGAGTCCCTCAGGGCTCAGCATTATCACCCCTACTGTTTAATGCTTACCTGCAACCCCTTATTTCAACATTAAATCAGATGGACTGCAGTATATACAACTACGCTGATGATACGCAGATCATCATCCAAATTGACAACTGTCCAATGGCATACCAGAGAATGCAGAACATCTTAAAATTTACTGTGAACTGGATGACGGCCAACTCATTAAAAATAAACCCTGACAAGACCGAGGTGCTGGCGATCACAACGGCATCTAGCCCTTGGAACGATCTCTTGTGGCCCACTGAACTAGGGCCATCCCCAGTACCAGCAGAAGCAGTGAAAAGCCTAGGTCTGATCGTAGATGCCAACCTCACTATGTCAGCCCAGGACACTGCACTGGACCAGTTGGGCTTATGACAACTCTGGGCAACGCCTGGGACCATGGCAAGCTTCAAGAAAATCGTAAATAACACTGTTAAAAAAGAGTCAATCTTACAGGACAAAGCGGCCTTGACTGAACGTTCGCATGGCTGGCTAACTATACAATCTTATAGTAAAGCGACTCCTCAAGCTTACCTCCTCTCTAACTTCTCCAGAACCATCAAAGAGAAGTTTCTGAAATTTCGGTTAGGTCTGCTGCCGACAGCATACCACCTGCCCCCTTGGCTGCGCCCTCCAAAGCCAGCAGTGTGCCGCCTTTGTGGGGAAGGAGAGGAGGACATAGTCCACATTATAACCATTTGCCGCGAGCTGATGCAGGAGCGCCGGCAACTACTCAGACCAATTTTCAACAAAAACCAAATACGGTCACGCAGACAAGCGGTGCTTGCAAGCTTCTCTGGCCAAGATACTCAACTAAGCTGCTGTCTGGTAAAGTTTTTAATTGCAGCTGACCTACATTTAAAATAAAAAGTGCACACAACCATAACAGTGTGTTAAGCATACAATGTCAAGTTTCTTTCTCCACACCCAAACCCCAAAGGAAACCATTGAAAGGCTAACTATACGACATACTTTGCACAAACCAACGGAAGCCGAGGCAGCACTATGCACTTTAAATCGGCGCATCCCGGTCTGTCATCGTTCTGAAGTCAAGATTTTAATAAGGGGGGTACTTTTATCTCACGGACTGCCACTGATATTCGCCGGCCGAAGTGAAGAAACAAGATTATGGACTACCGAGGCCGGGGGTGTGGATTTTCCTCCCAATCTTAACGCATGTTTTTGTTTAACTATGGCTATCAGCTTTTTTATAAAGAAAATTGAGGTTTTATTATTATAATAGTGGGTCAATCAATGTAATGGTTTTAATTAACTGCACAATAAATTTATTACTTACTTACTTACTATGTCAGCCCAGGTCTCAGCCGTAGTAGGCACATGTGTGGGCATAATGAGACAACTGCGTAAACTCTCCCCTATCCTGTCAGCAGACACGCTCAGGAGAGCAGTATCAGCACTGATCCTGGCACGTCTGGACTACGGCAACGTTTTGTATGTCGTATCCCTCAAAAATTGCTGAGCAGACTTCAGATAGTCATGAACGACGCTGCCAGGCTAATCTTCAACCTACCCAGAAGGACCCACGCCACCCCCCTCCTTCACAAACTTCATTGGCTGCCGGTGAAACAGCGGGCCAAATTCAAGGGCCTATGCATTACGCATAAGGCCCTGTACGGATACGCCCCAAAATATATCAAGGAACGTTTAGTCCTGTACGCTCCTAGCAGGAATTTGCGATCAACAGATGCTGCACTGTTGGTCTGTCCGCGTTTTAAACTATCCTCTCTAGGAGGGCGCACTTTTTCTCATACAATTCCCAGTGCATGGAATAAACTGCCAGAGAGCCTGCGCAAAGAAACAAGCCTACTACCCTTTAGAAAAAAGCTAAAAACTGTGCTGTTTCAGGAGGCATGGGGTAATGTCTAACTTTCTCCCCAATTAGTACTGTGCTCATCCTCTGCTAAGCGCTTAGAGACCCCTGGGTGATAAGGCGCTATATAAATCCAATATACAATACAATACCCATCGTACCACCGATGACCTCAGGAAGCAGTGGTACGACATGAGGCAAAGGTCCAAGGAGAGGGTGGCCACGAGATTGGCAGAAGCCAAAGCAACTGGAAGTGGGAGCTCCACTACACCTGAGCCGACGCCCCTGGAGGAGTTGGTGGAGACAACCCTAATGCCTGAGGCAGTGACGGGCGTGGCTGACCGCGACAGCTGTGAAACCAGAGACACCACAGAAGGTAAGATGCATGCCTAAATCACCCAATGCATTGCCATCCCACCCAAACTCCAAAATCCTCATGCATGAATAGGAATCCGGTCCATGTTTTGAGTAATACCCAGTGAAGCATATTGGGAAATGTAGTCCAATGTTATGTAAGTAGGGGCAGATACACATACAAAGGGTATATAGGGAACAGCTCCAATAGGAATATGCAAAGTACACAAAATAGACAAGCAGGCATGTAAATAGTGTTGTCAAAAATCTTTATTGAAAAAAAATGAAAATTACACACAATTCATGTGTGATTTTATTTTTTGGGCAGATGGACCAACAACACAGGACACTGTTGCAGCAGTGGGAGAGTCAGCTTCAACAGAGTACCAGGCAGGGCAGGAGAGGCAGGGTGCCACACGTGACACACCTTCTGTGCAAACCAAAAGGCGAAAAATAGTACCTGCATTAATACAAATGCAATCTGGGTCCACAGATGTTGAAGAGGATACACAGGGTGATGCATCACCTAGCACAGCTCAGGGCAGATCCCAAACACCCACATCCAACACGACTGGCAGTGGGGCCAGACAGAGGGCACGGAACAACACCTGCAGTGCCACAACAGGTACTGAGTCTGTTTTTCCTGGGCTGGAGGGCCAAATGTTACATGTGCAGCGCTTGCAAAGCAAAGGCATATCGTCAATCCAGCGTCAGTTGGCGCAACACAATCGGCACATGTCAGAGGTGAGAGTTGGTATCAGACAAATAGCAACAGCAACAGAGGCACATTTAAAGAAGCAAGGATTGCTAGCCAGGTCCAGCACAGGGACCAACGACACTTAAAACACAGCTGGACCAATTTGCAAGGGCTGTGAGCCGCCACTCTACAGCCATATCCATGCTTTGTAGAAGAACAGTGAGCATGCAACATGAAATGGCACACTGCTGTCAGGATGTTGGCAAGAGCCTGGTGCAGGTAACTCATTCTCTTGATCAGCTGCGTGCTGCTGTAACTGGGGGATTGTTACGCCAGGTACCATAGACACTGATGGCCAATCCAGCAGAAGCACACCTACTCCACCGATACCAGCAAAAAGGTGTGGGAGTGGCCGTCAGGGCAGAGGTGTGGACAACAACTAAGAAAATACAGAACAGGCTGGCGGTGGTGCATCAGGACGTTCGCGCCGTAGGTGAAGGAGCTAAATGGACAATGGAATGTTGTAAAGCAACACATCCCACGAGGACTTACGTTAATGACATTTGGGCACTGTGTGGACATGAACACGCGCAAAATTCAGACTTACAGTCACACTGTGTGACATTGCACATCCTGCATTTAAGGAAGTAAAATTATTTTTTTGAACAACAACATTGGTCATTGTGGTTTATTCTCTTACCTAGAAGTAGTTCTGTGTGATGTCATCACGTCGCATGCGCCCAGCAGCTGCCCCATCTCCTACTGCACTTCTGCGTTGGGGGGCTGGTTCCTCCTCATCGGATGTGTCGGAGTCAGTCAGATCCACTGGGGTGCCCTTCTTGATGGCAATATTGTGTAGCATAGCGCAGGCCACCACTATCTTGCAACATGTCTCTGGACTGTACTGTAGAGTCCCTCCACTCTTGTGGAGGCAGCGGAAATGGCTTTTCATGATTCCAAAGGTTCTCTCTATGTTGGCTCTTGTGGCTCTGTGGGCAGTGTTGTATCTCCGCTCAGCACCTGTGGTTGGATTCAGGTAGTGGAGTTCTGGACTTTTTGGTTCCGTCCAGAGGTGTCAGGGAACAACACCCGAAGACCCCGGAGTTCCACCTGCCTTGGTGCACAAATAAACAGAAACACGGGCTTCTCGATGGTGGCGTCAAAGACCAAAGGTTTATTACTGCAGGGACACAGAAGTCACAGAAACCACGCATGGGCAGTGTCTAGGAGCCTGTTCCATTTGTACAAAGTGGGTTGCTCCTTATATACTAAATATTAGGCTTCGGGCAAATTCTTTACATGTTAGTACATTCCCAAACCTTTGTGTCCTAAACAATAAATATTTGGCGTTGCACAGGAATCGTCGACAATATCTGATGTCAAAACATTACGAACGAGGGGTTCCCACTTTTCCATCATAATCTCATGTCAAGTTTTCATTCAGGACCCGGACCGCCTCATCGTAAATTTCGTTACCTCCCCCTAATAAAGGCCCAGAAGGAAAGGAGCAGAGCCAGGTGCAGAAGATAGAAAAGCAGGATAAGGGATGTTTGTGGGTTGTAAATGGGCAAGGCTACCAGCTTCGGCCGCCTAATCATGATCAGGCCAATGACCACAAGAACCAGTATAGCAGGACTAGCCTCGGGCAGAGGAGGCAGCCTTTGTCGAGTCATGCAGCCACAGCGTGTTCTGTTTCAAAGGTGCACGTGTCACTAAAGAGGTGAATCGTCGGCTAAGGCTACGTGTCCTTAATTGAAATGGAAGTGATCAGAGGTCATTGCGTATGTGAGGGCAAGAAACACAAAATGGCTGCCATGATCTAAGATGGATGCCATGGGTAGATCGGAAATGTGTTCGTAACAGGAGTACTCTTGCTCGTAGCATAGCGAAAACACCAGGATATGCTAAATGGATCATTTGCGGTTCGCTGATACTAATGTTATGTATTTCCGACAATATTGAAAACACGGGTTCAAATCGTCATGGAACCTCAGACCCTCCTTTTGCCCTTACATAGGCAATTACTCAGTCTATGTCAGAATCTAGTTCTATGCTCATCAGGTCAGTGACATGTTGTTGTATCATCATCCTCTCTCGCGCCTTTTCTCCAAACGCAGGTGGTTTTCTAAAACAGGTTGCAGCACAAAGACTACACAAAGCTGGACCACACTGGATAATCAGGCAACATGAGAATAGGAATACTAAGATGACACCAATGACCATTAGAACCTTCCATCCCCACGCTGATATCAGAGTCCAAAACCACTCCATGAAGGACCAGTTTCCTTTATCTACATGAATAGAGTCGGAAATCTTGTGTAGCTTCGAGATCGCCTCGTAGACTGTTGGAGCATTATTAGGAATAAAGACACAGCAGCTCGATTGGATCATTCTGCATACCCCACCTCGGTCTGCAAGTATTACGTCTAGAACCATACGGTTCTGCAACGTCATGAGTCTATCCGCCTGAAGCTCAGCTGTCAAATTGTTAAGGGCACCAGCAGTTTCGGTGATAGTAGATTCAACTACCCGTGTTAGCTGACGTATGTTTCTACTATTGGCCATAGGCCCCCAGAATGGAAGGAAACCTTTGAAGAAGTCTCCAGCTTCCTGACCAGCGGTATCTTCCTTGCTGAAAACACCTCTTGCTACTCTGGTCTTGTGATAATCGGATGAAGCAGTATATGTTGGAGGCAACAGTCGAGCAATATAACATGAACCTGAAAAATCGGCAGGCAACCATGTATACGCTCTGTCTAGACAGATGAAGTAAGTACCTCTAGCAGTAAGAAAAGCAGGGGAAGAGTTAGCCGGAAACACGTAAGTCTCTACGCACTCACTCCTTCCTAGCTGAGCACCCGGATTTCTCCCATTACCTTGCAAACAGACCTGACCTCGGTGAGGTACAACCCAGATTGGAGTTGAGCTTTTACGCTTGCTTTCTCCCAAACTAAGGCGATACTCTGAAGAGTTCCAACTCAAATATACTCGCAATTCGTCTCTAGGGTAAAATGGAGTATTATTGACGTCCTTGATCATGTCAATAATTCCCTGGACTAAAGCTTTGTTGGCAGAGTTATATTTAGTGGAACGTGGTGGACGCGGAGGATAGGTTTCAAGGGCATAAGCACAGATGGTTTGAAGGGCCTGAAATGATCCATTATAGCTGAAAGGCAAAACCAGATAGGGAATACCTTTATCCATAGTGTGGGGTATCAAGCCACACACCCAGCAGTCTGTAGTGTTAACTACCAGTTGGTGTTGGTGTAAGAGCTGTACAAAAGTGTTGTTGATGAATTCTGAGCGTCGAGCTTGCTCATGTTCCGGAAACGAGTGAAAAGAGTGTATAGAAGAAATAGTAGAAGTAGCAGGATCAAGGGGAGGTACTGTAGCTACTGGCATAAAAATCAAACTCATACCAAAGACGATTCCACCCACCAACGTTATCAAAACAATTAGAAATGTAATAGCACATTGCATCAGGAAACATTTACTATGAAGTATTCTGTAAAGTCTGTTTCTGCGAACATAAATCACATTTTCTCGTTGCAGCGCAGGAAGCTCCATCTTCTACAATCCGCTCGCGACCACTGATGATGTGTACGTAGATGAAAATGCCTCTATCGACCCTGGGAGTTCCCAGAACCAACAGAAGGATCGACCTTGTGTCAGACCCCTGCACATTCAACTAGGCACACAGCCACGACCCTACGGCTACCCAGACGGCAAGGCAATTTTGAAAACAATAGCAAACTTCCTGGCTGAAGGCAAAAGTTCAAAATTTCAAAGTATCACAATAGGCAGTTGCCTGCTTTATTTGTCCATATTACGAGGTCGTAAGTTGTATCTTAATTTTGCAGGAACTGTTTGATCGGCAAATAACGTATCACTAGTAGCTGTTGCAGTGTTCAGGTTCGCAGATGACAGAGTTTTTTCTGATGCAGAGGACAAATGTTCAGAGTTCAAAGGAGTCTTTTCAAGAGGAGAGTCAGAGTTCGGAGTGTCGGTAATCAATTCGGCATCGCTGAAAGGGATGAACTTTGGCGTTTGTTCAGATTCGGAGGCACCAATTCCCTTCTTCACCCAGTCGTCGTAAGGAAGTGGTAGAGGCACACGTTTGACATGGGACGCATGTATCCAATGCTTGCGACCAGCTACACGAACAGCGGTTCTTGTCGCAAGCAACACCTGGAAGGGGCCAACAAACTTCGGTTGAAGGTTCTTTGTCCTCGCGAAGTTTCTGACCACAACGTGGTCGCCGGGTTTCAGCTGATGCCCTGGACTCTCCGGAGGCTTTGGCAATGCATCGAAAACCTGTTGGTGAATAAGACTCAATTTAGCAGTCAAGTCGTAAAGGTAATCGATCAACATAGGATATTCCAGAGAACAAAACTCCTTCGGCCTAGGCACTCCCCACACATTTGCCGGACGGCCAAAAACAATTTCGTAAGGACTAAGCCCTACTCTAGAATGTACAGTTGCTCTCGTAGATAACAAAGCCAAAGGTAGTGCGTCTGGCCAGGATAAACCCGTGGATGCCTGTATTTTAGCAAGTTTTAGTTTGAGGGTGCCATTGTAACCCTCAACTAAACCAGCAGACTGGGGATGGTTTGCACTGTGGAACTTCTGTTTGATGCCCAGACCGGCACACACACTCTGCATAACTTTCCCTATAAACTCACTTCCGTTATCTGACCATACAATCCGTGGCATTCCAAACCTAGGGAAATATTCTTTGAGAAGAATTTTGGCAGTTGATAGGGCAGTATTGTCCTTTAGTGGATATGCTTCGATCCATCTGGAAAAAGCACAGACTACCACCAGGACGTATTTTAAATTATTGCACCGGTCCATGTGAATGAAGTCTAACTGAATCACTTCAAAGGGGCAAGAAGGTGGAGCGAAGTGACCAGCAGGAGTTGGAGTTCCCTTGCCAGGATTATGCATCAGGCATACCATACAATTTTTCACCACTCTCTCTGCACATTTACTAATCCCATCATTCTTCCAGACTGGAGCCAACATTTTACAGATTCCTTTAGAACTGATATGTGCTACTCCATGCGCCATCGTCACCACTGCAAGCACATACGCATCAGGCAACATCCAACGCTGTTGTTCCGACAAGTCAATCCAACACCCACTCGAATCCAACTTGCCCGTACTTTCTCTCCATACACGTTTCTCTTCGTCAGTTGCCTCTTTCTGAATCTCTTTCACACTTTCCACTGTATCCTCACACATTTCAGACTCAGAAATCCATCTTGCAGACGTAGCAACATACATTCTACTCATCATATCTCTAGCTGTCTGTTTAGCAGTTTCATCAGCAAAAGCATTCCCACGACCAACATCATCCGTGATTGCTTTATGAGCACTGCATTTCACAATTGCAACTTCAATCGGCAAGGTTAGAGATTCCAACAAGTCGTTAACTAGCTGACCATGTTGAATCTTAGTCCCATGGGACGTAATGAAACCTCTTTCTTTCCACAAACGGCCAAAACTGTGGGCCACGCCAAACGCGTACTGACTATCTGTGAACACATTCACTCTCTTTCCCTTAGCTAAAACACACGCTCTTGTTAGAGCTATTAATTCTGCAGCTTGGGCAGAATTCTGACTCACTCTTGCAGTCTCCACAATCGTTCTCAAAGTCGTTACCGCATAAGCAGCAGTCACATCACCATTCTCCAATTTAAAACATGACCCATCCACATACAACGTGCCATCTGGATCTAACAATGGAGTGTCTTTTAAATCAATTCGTCCTTTTGTCTCTTCCTCTGTTCTAAAGCAACAATCATGGGGCTCGGAATCACTCGACTCTTGATTAGCCGGCAACAGCGTTGCTGGATTCAATACATTACATCTTTTGATCTGAATATGACTCGCTAGCAGTGTCAGCTCGTAACCGGATAATCTCGCACTGGTAAGGTGTTGTGTCTTGGTTCGGTTCATGAGTGTATCAACAGCATGAGGAACCATAACCACCAGCATGTTATTCATCACCAAACCTGCAGATTGTCGAATGGAAGCCACAGCTGCCGCTGTAGCTCTCAAACAACTAGGTAGTGCTCTAGCTACTGGATCCAATGTTGATGAAAAATACGCACAAGGGCGTTGTTTATCACCAAATTTCTGTGTCAGAACACTCAACGCGCAACCTTCTCTCTCGTGAACGTAGAGCGTGAATGGCTTGCTGTAATCAGGTGTACCCAATACAGGAGCTGAACATAATGATTTTCGTAACTTAGTAAAGCTCTCCTGACATTCATCAGACCATGGCACCGAACTCGGAACATTTTTCCCAGTCAAAGCTACCAATGGTTTCGCTAAAAGAGAAAAATTTGGGATACATTGCCTACAGTAAGAGGTAATACCCAAAAAGGCACGTACTTCTCTCTGTGTGCGGGGAACACTCATCTGCGTAATTGCTTTTATTCTCTCTGGGGTCAACTTCCTTCCCTCCTTTGACAAGAGATGACCTAGGTAGGTCACTTCTTGGCAGCAGTATTGCATTTTCGAAGGTGATACCTTGTGATTCAAGTTGGACAAATGATGCAATAACGAAATCGTAGCTGCTTTGCAAGTTTCCTTGTCATCGGCAGCCACTAGAAGATCATCTACATACTGTACTAAAGCAGAACCTTGAGGAAGGACAAAGGAATCTAACTGACTTTTTAATGCTTGACTGTAAATAGATGGGCTCTCACAATAGCCTTGTGGAGCGTGAGGTTCCGTGACAATTGTAAGTGGTGTTTTCGACTCGCACGAATATAGTCGAGTCTGGTATCTATGAACCGCAAATGACGAGTTTAGTAAGTGTGCGCAGTTTCGCTGTGCTAGCTTAAACCGTTCATTTGTTATATGGGTTTTTCATCTGTACCCACGGGTTCCATCTTAGATACGGCATCCATTTTGTCTCTTGCCCTCAAGTAGCCAGCGAACGGACGTTGTCCGCTTCGCGACCCTGGGACTCCCAAGATATTTGCGGAAGACTCATGTTCTTTGTAAGTGTCTTTATGACGAGGGGGATGCTACTGTAAGGCAGATGACGCCGCATGAGGCTCATCTTGCCGCACGGGCTTATTGTCTCAGCCGTGCATCTCATTAGGCACGTCCCTTTGATGCCTGCATCTCGTGTTTCCCGTTACCCCCCCTTTTACACCCTTTCCGATCTCCCCACTGTCTCCGTCTTCCTCTACACCTGTCCTTGTTCCTATTTCGATCTGTTTTACTGCTGATTGGAATTTGCTAATGGTGGGAAGATGGGATTTTACAGTTGGGAACCGCCAAATGTTTCCGCACTTATGTTTCGGACCTCATGTGTTTCAAAGTGACCAAAGCGACCCCTCTGGGGGATAATGGTGAGAACCGGGTTGTAAACTTTTGTGTTCAAATGTTATCCTATGGGTAAAAACTGTATAAAAGGAGCGATCCACAGAACCAATTTGAAGCAGTCTCCCCAAGTTGCACGCTGTGTACTTGTTGTGACTTCTGTGTTCCCTGCAGCAAATAAACCTTGAATCTTTGACGCCGAAGGAAGTGTCCCGTGTCTCTGTGACTTGTACGCCGGAGCAGGTTACCCACGAAGGTTTCAGGTGTTGTGCCCTGGCACCGCTGGGTCTTAAAGAACCCAGTCCTTCAGTTGGCGCCCAACGTGGGGCTGCATCAGTGGTACCGGTCCAAGCCCGACGATCGTGAGGAACTTCGTGTGAAATCTCCGAGGGAAGGTGCACTCCGCTTCATCGATCCTGTTGTCGAAATAAGTGGCCCGAAGACTTTTCCCGCGAAGATTCCCGCCTCCGGACGGCTGTGACGGACTGCTGCCCTGACTGTAGACCTGTTTTGGCGCCTGGCGTAGACCTTGGTATAGCGAGACGATAGACGGGCCTTCCTGGTGACGCCATTGATCTTTGAGTTAAGTATTTGTGGGTCGCTCCCATAGCTCTTGGTTGTTGACACTTTAGCGAGTGTTTTTGTTGTACACGCTGTGTGAGTGTTTTTGTCGGTGACACTTTGCTAGCGTACTTTGTTGTGTTGTTTGACGACTGCAGCCGCCAAAGACCGAGGGTTTTGTTCTTTGCTGGGACTTGGTAAATCCCGTAACCCTTGAAGTTTGTGAAACTCGGCTAGTGTGCAAGATGCCTGGTCGCAGTACTTTGTTTAGTTGTTTCAGACCTTGTGGTGCGGATTCCCGACTGGAGGACTCGTGTCCGATAGGAGCGATCAACAGAACCAATTTGAAGCAGTCTCCCCAAGTTGCACGCTGTGTACTTGTTGTGACTTCTGTGTTCCCTGCAGCAAATAAACCTTGAATCTTTGACGCCGAAGGAAGTGTCCCGTGTCTCTGTGACTTGTACGCCGGAGCAGGTTACCCACGAAGGTTTCAGGTGTTGTGCCCTGGCACCGCTGGGTCTTAAAGAACCCAGTCCTTCAAGCGCGTTTAAATCTGAAACTTCGACCTCCTAGACAGAAGCCGAAAATATCTCTACTTTCCTCGGCTATCGGAATGCTGAAAAAGGCATTTTTCAAGTCAATGACTGAAAACCATGTGGCTGTAGCAGGAATCAATGTTAATAAGGCAGTGATGTCTGGAACCAAAGGAAACTGCGGGACCACAATCTTATTAACCTCCCTGAGATCAATAACAAACCTATATACTGGAGGTTTTGTAGGATCAGTTCGTTTCAAAATCGGTAATACAGGGGGAGGAGCCAAGATGGCGGCGGAGACGGACGTGTAGTCGCCCGGCTCCCCGATCCTTTGTTCCCTGCAGCACCATCCTGATCCAGATCCTGACACAGAATGTACGCGGGAGGTAGCTGACGTCGCGCTGGTACCGGAGGTGTTCCCCCGGTGTCTCTAGCCGTCTGCAATCCGGAGAAGGGGCACGCTTCTCTGCGAACTGTGACTGCGCCCTGGACCTAGGACCCCGTGTCCCTGAGCAACGCCGGAGGGAGATGCGGCTCGAGGGCTGATGGAGCGGTGCACTGCGGAGAGCTCCCAGGCGGATTATGGGCTGTGAGAGTTCAGGTTTCTGCCCTTGCTGGGGAGTGCGTGTCGCCTGCCTGTGGATCTACTCTGCCTCACAGCTCCCATGCGACACAGAGGTGAGACGCGCTGCTCCTTTCTGCCGTCCATACAGCGGGCGGCCATGATTAGCCGCTTCACTCGCTCCTGCCAGAATTTACACGAAGGGGTTTCTTGCTAACTCTTGCACAGGCGGAGACGGACCCGGCTGTCCGGTGTTGCCGTCCAGTCTGCTCATTGCTTACTTGCCTCCTCGATCGGAGAAACCCCTAGCAGCACAATATGGCGGACCTTTCCTCTGTGATCGTTGTGGGCTCCACCTCGGCTCTGGCATCGGCTGCATTGCCGGCATTTTGGCGGAGTGGTGAACGTGGTGTTACACTCCATACTGTGGGCGCGAATGGCTCCCCGCCTGAATATACCTGCGCCTCTATTATGAGCGCTCTCACTGCCCTGACGGTGGATATGTCTGAGTGCTCCCGAGTACTGGGACAGAAACTGGATGAAGCTGCACTCGTACTTCAGGATATAATGTCTGGCTGCTTGCATCTTCCCTCCAGCCGGCCCCTGCACAACGGTATGCTGGCTACATTGTCACAGCGCGCCTGTGAACTCGTGCACACCTCTTACTCTGCTGTCTCAGAAATCATGCCGCCTGCCGGTCTCTGCGTCGCTACAAGGTTGCCTATCCTGCCTAAGAACTCTATTCGTGCTACTGTATCACCATCCTCCCGTGTGACCCGGCAGGCACGACTCCTAGCTTTATGCAATATCTGCACGCCTCGCAACGCTACTTTAAACCCCAGCGCTCCACCACTACAGATGGAAATTGGACTGTTGCCCTTCTGGTCTGTTAAAACTTTGTATGTTTGGACGCGGCCATTTTGTCCTGGGGGATCGTCTCTTCGCCGAATGCGGCCATCTTCTCTCTTTGTTCCACCTGAGGCGGGGCTTTCATCGGAGCTCCGTTTGAGACAGCGTCTGCGATCTGGCCAGGGTTAAACGTGCCCTTGTCGAACGAACTGTGTTTATGGCTGGTTGAGACTCGGACTGGAATGCTTCCTCAGCGCGATGATGTGTTATTTGATATTCTTCCCGTTTCAATTGTTGTTTGATTCTCCTTGCTTGCTTAAGTTGATTACGGGGAAGTGAGGGTTGCGATCGGGGTTCTCCGGGTGACTTGTGAATTGATCCTCCTCTTATTATTTTCTGGGAGTTCAAGGATAGACTCTGTTCTTACTCCCTATATCACTGGATTATACTTCTTTAACCTTCTTTCTTTTCCTTCCTTAATTTTTCTTTCCTTCTTCTTTCTCCTCCCTTCTTTACTTCTTCTTCTTTCTAAATTTCGGGTTTATTGGGGCGACAGACACTCTGCTAGGGGGGGGGCAGGCCGTAGCCTCTGCATGTGTGTAGGGTGGGGGGTTATATTTAGTTTTAGTTAGTTTCTATGGTGCCTATGTATGATCTTCTCTTATGATTTTTTCTTTTTTCTGTTTTGGGTCTGTGTTAAGGATTAGTGGGGAGTGGGTAGCGATGTGGGTGGTATATAAATGCGAACTTACTCTCCTGCTGCTCTACACTGTACCGCCGATTGGAAGGGGAGTCCTCTTTATTGATGATACTTCTTGATGCTGCCTGCCCATGTGCTGTGGTTAATATACGGACTCGATTCTCCTTGGTTTATTCTTCATTGTTTTATCTTTGGACTAAAACTCTAAAAAATCTAAACCTTCAATGCTCCTCCTCCCTAGCGCCACTATTCCGTTCAGTGTAACTGCTGTTAATTAATGCTATATTGCCTGATGTCGCTGGGGGAACGTATTGCTTACTTATGTGCTAAACAGTATTGTGGCCGGCCCGATGGTTGTAGGCCCGTATTTGTACCATTCTTCATGCACAATAAAGGTTTTCAAAAATTTAAAAAAAAAAAAAAAAATCGGTAATACAGGGCTGTTACAGACATTTCCTCTAGTTTCTTCAACCACACCTTTCTTAATCAAATCTTGCACAATCAGTAAAAGTGCACGTTCACCTTCACTAGAAATTTTATATTGAGGGATTCGTGGAAATTTGACATTTGCTTTTAAAGTGACTACATATGGTGGAATTTCTAAAAGGCCTACATCGGAGAGGTGATTCTTTTGCCCAATGTAAGCTGTACTCCTTCCGGAGAACAGTACAATGTCGCATATAGGCGTTTTAACAAGTCTAAACCAAGCAGATTTTCATTACAACCCGTCGTCAAAATCAAGGGTGCTTTCAATTGACACGGTCCAACAGAAATAGACAAAGGACCAGATATGGGGTTGTAAACAGGGACGCCTGAAAAACCTACAGAAACATTTGTTAAGCCGGACAAAGGTGCGCCAGGGAGTTTCGCATGAATGATAGAACTTTTTGCGGCACCAGTATCCAACAGAAACGGTTCGACTGCACCTGATGTTGCTACTGCGACATAAGGCCCACTCTGATCCACTGGAACTGATACTACTCCCTCTCTCTGTCCATGGCTGTCCTAGTACCCATTTTGTTGAAATCCCTCATCTACTTCACAATAGTCTTCAACATGATACTGTTGAGATCTATTTTGTTGGGAAGACTGTCCATTTCGCTGATCAAAGTGATTGGAAGGGCGATCATTCGTCTGTGGAGGCATAGCACCTCGCCCTCGACCTCTAGAATTTTGCACAAAACCACCACGACCTCTCTGAGCTGCTGCTGCATTATTTTGCGCTAAGATTGGACACTCATTTTTGTAGTGACCTTCTTTCTTACAGTATGCACACTGATTCCATTGATATTGAGGCCTAGGTGAGCTATAATCTGTCCTCTGATACGAACCTTGCTGCGTATTAGTCTGATTCGTGCGAGGCGGATACGCCTGCTGCAAAAGAACTTTAGTCTTTAAATCTTTTGTTTTCTTGTCTGATTTCTCTTTCTCCTCCTTATCTCTATTTTCATAATACTGGGCAGTTGCAAGTATTTGCGCAGTTGTGGAGACAGCCCACGCACTTTCAGAATCTTTTAATTTATTACATAACTCAGGTAACAAATTGTGCACACATTTATCGACAAACAATCTCTGTCCTCCTTCTGTACTCATATCCTGACCACTGTGGTCTACAAAAGTCTCTTCGAACCTCGTGAAAAAATCGGAGACACTTTCGTCTTTCTTCTGCCTGCATGCGGACAACTTGTCCCAATTAACACGCAATGCGGGCATCAGAGTCTTCATCAAGTCGATTATTCTACCTGGAAGATTAGCAATTAGAGGTTCGGGTTTGGAACCACCTATTTGCTGACCATCTGCTGCAATGATAGCTGCCCAATCACCACCTAGGGCAACTGGATGATTCTCTTTACGTATTTTAGCCCAAATTGGCTGTGGAACTACATTACCAAATAACATGTCAATGTCCGCCAGATTCATTACGCAAGCCTCAACTGTCTGTGTTAATTCCTTATAGTATCCGGCAGGATTTTTACGAGGGTCTGGCAAGGCCTGCTTCACTGCTAGCACTTCGGCTCGCTTCCATGGAATGTGTATCCACACTCTCTGGAATTGCGCCGGAGCGGCTAAAATACCATTCGGTGCGTCAGCTTCCACTGCTTCGCGCCAAATTGGAGGAACCTCCCTCATTGGATATTGGCGATTTAGCTTCGTACTACTTTTCTCTAAGTCTCTCGGAGAACGAAGTGATGGATCATTCCTATAACTTAAAATCAGTTCCATCGCTTCTTTTATATTTTGACCTACAATCATTCCTGCAGCAAACTCTTTCTGAATCTTAATTAAGTCTTCTAAATTCGATTCAACATCATCTTCTTCTACTTCCTCACGTAAAAGCGAGCACATCTCGTCAAAGACATATCGTTGCGTTGGTTCATTCCATTGCATAAATGTATCTAGTACATCTCTCGTACTATATCTCCTACTCTTCGAAATCCATCTGAGAGCCGTGGAATCTAAAATCCCCCGTTCCTCAGTACTTGGAAGCTGACTACGCCTTTGCACAGAATCAGAAGTAGGAGTTTTAATTAAGGTTTTATAGAAAGGAGACAGAATGTTAGCAACAGAATCAGTGATTCTTCGACGAACAGAAAGTGGAGTCAACATACTAGCAGACGCAGAGAACACAGTCGAAGTAGGAATAGATAACGGAACAGTAGGTGTAAGCGATACAGGTATAGGTAGAGAAGTCGGCAACCCAGGAAGAGGAGGTGCCGAAGGAATATTCACATTAACCACAGGAGGTACAGGAACTTGATTCTGAGGGGCAGGAGCAGGAATACCAGGTTGTCCAGCAACCGGCAATTGAACATTCTGTACGGGTGGAGCCACAATACCCTGTGCATACGGTGGGGGTGACTGTAACAAGTAAGACAACAGAGGATCGTTTTCGGGATCCTCTAGTATCTTAGTTGTACTCGATGGCAAGGCAGGATAGCACTTGTCGATCGCTAAATTATGCTCTCTAATGGCCACCTCTACGGCCTTCTCAGATTCGTTGACTTGCAGCTGTTTAGCCGCCTGCTCTAAAGTCAACTCTTGCTCTTTCTGTTCTTTCTTCAACCTCTTAATTTCTCTCTGTTTGGATTCTTTTCGCCAGTAACGGAAAGAATCAAACATTGCCGGCCGGGCTTTCTTCCTAAACAATTTCGCTTCTAAATTGTCAAGAATTTCTGATTCAAAACTACCATGTAGTGGCCAACTAAGGACACCATCCTTTTCAGTGTATCGGACCCACACCTCATTATAGGATATAGGACCCATACCATGCTTACAGTACAAATCATATAGGGGAGTCCCAATCGGAGGAACCAGACATGAGTCCTCCAATCGTGAATCACTGTTGCAACCGAAACATGACAACATACAATTTCTCCGACTTACCATTTTTCAGTCCGGAACACAGAACAGACAAAACAAGAAACAGATATGTGCACCTGAACCAAGAACTTAGGCCTACCAAAAGCAAACTGATGTATCGATACCCAAACTAAACCAAATAGATTATCGTAACCAGAATAACCAGTGATAATCTTACGAAACAAAACCAGACCAAGAACCGAAAAAGGATTCTAACAACCCTCACGAATTAACCAGCTAGCAACCACTAAATACTTAACTGAGGCACTGAAGACGTCACCAAGGAGAAACCCGTCACGTTTCGCTGTACTAAGGACTGCACCTCGGGTCCAAGACAGGGCGGCGGTCAAGGCAACGGCCCACTGCAGCCGTCCTGAATGGGAACCCTTGTGGAAGAGAACTTCGGGCCACTTTTGCGATATGCCGGGATCGATGAAGTGGGGCGCCTCCCTCAGGAATCTTCACACGAAGCTTCTCGAACTCTTCAGGCTTTTGGACCGAATGACGTCGCCCCACGTTGGGCGCCAATTGGAGTTCTGGACTTTTTGGTTCCGTCCAGAGGTGTCAGGGAACAACACCCGAAGACCCCGGAGTTCCACCTGCCTTGGTGCACAAATAAACAGAAACACGGGCTTCTCGATGGTGGCGTCAAAGACCAAAGGTTTATTACTGCAGGGACACAGAAGTCACAGAAACCACGCATGGGCAGTGTCTAGGAGCCTGTTCCATTTGTACAAAGTGGGTTGCTCCTTATATACTAAATATTAGGCTTCGGGCAAATTCTTTACATGTTAGTACATTCCCAAACCTTTGTGTCCTAAACAATAAATATTTGGCGTTGCACAGGAATCGTCGACAATATCTGATGTCAAAACATTACGAACGAGGGGTTCCCACTTTTCCATCATAATCTCATGTCAAGTTTTCATTCAGGACCCGGACCGCCTCATCGTAAATTTCGTTACCTCCCCCTAATAAAGGCCCAGAAGGAAAGGAGCAGAGCCAGGTGCAGAAGATAGAAAAGCAGGATAAGGGATGTTTGTGGGTTGTAAATGGGCAAGGCTACCAGCTTCGGCCGCCTAATCATGATCAGGCCAATGACCACAAGAACCAGTATAGCAGGACTAGCCTCAGGGAGAGGAGGCAGCCTTTGTCGAGTCATGCAGCCACAGCGTGTTCTGTTTCAAAGGTGCACGTGTCACTAAAGAGGTGAATCGTCGGCTAAGGCTACGTGTCCTTAATTGAAATGGAAGTGATCAGAGGTCATTGCGTATGTGAGGGCAAGAAACACAAAATGGCTGCCATGATCTAAGATGGATGCCATGGGTAGATCGGAAATGTGTTCGTAACAGGAGTACTCTTGCTCGTAGCATAGCGAAAACACCAGGATATGCTAAATGGATCATTTGCGGTTCGCTGATACTAATGTTATGTATTTCCGACAATATTGAAAACACGGGTTCAAATCGTCACGGAACCTCAGTAGGGTGTGAGTATGTAGTCACGCACAGCATATGCACTGTCTCCTACATGGAAGAAGAATGGTGAAGTTTAGTGAGATGTTGAAAGTTGAAACATTTCATACTACGGTTTGTGTGTGCCATGTAATTACCTAGCAGGTATCCCTCTCCAAAATCGCCATTTGTAAGTCTACGATGTAAAGCACAGTGTCTAAAAATGAAAGAATCATGAGTGCTCCCTGGAAATTTAGATACGATATCGGTGATGAGATTTTTGGTATTGTAGACTACCTGGATATTAATTGAATGGTATGATTTTCTGTTTCTGAAAACATGCTCATTGTGTGATGGGGTGACAGTGCGACTTGTGTTCCATCTACACAGCCAATCACATGGGGAAATTGGGCAATTTGATAAAAATCCTGTTTAGTTTTGTCAAGTTCCTGCTGTGTGGTTGGAAATTTGATGTGGGTATGCATCTTCTGCATCATAGCATTGAGAAAAGCATGGAAGAAACGTGAAAGTGCGCTTTGGGACACCTCTCCCGCTGTGGCAATTACCCCCTGGAAACTCCCTGACGCTAGGAGGTGCAATGAGCACAACACCTGTATGTGTGTGGGAATGGTGTGGGCCCTGTATGTGGGGTGCTCTAGCATGGATGTCAGCTCCTCTATCAGCTCCAGGATACTTTCTGGATGCAGCCTGTAGTGCACATGGATGTCCTCCTCAGTGCGTTGGAAGAGGGTGATACGTTGATGCGTGTCCTGTAGATCCTCCACTGGCGTCTTCTTCTCTCTTCAACCTGTCGGATGCGCAGCCTCCTGGCTATCACATAAAGCCCAGCTATTGTGAGAAGCCACTGAGGCATTATGGGCCACTTTATATAGGTTGCACCTGGTTACCACCTGGTCAGAGTTGGTGGTAATTGTGAAGTGCTAAATTGCGATTTCGTAAATTCGCAATTTAGGATTTTTACCTACATTGGAAATTGCGAATTCGCATTATGCGTGACGGTATTTGCGATTTTCGCAAATACTGATACGCACATTGTGGATTCGCAAATTTATTTGCAGAACCCATTACTCGCTAAATTGCTAATTGCAAATTTTGCGATTAACAATTTTGCATTGCACATTTACCTACATAGCATCACACACTTTTGCGTTCGCAAACACCAGTCATTCTGTGAATTATGGCGTTTGCGAATCACAAAAGCCTACCTACATATGCCCCTTGATGGTGAGAGCAGTGTTTTGTCTAGTCACAGTTTTGACACATAAAGTAGCAAAGAGTTAATGTGCCTGCTGCAAAGCACACTGTCACATGGAGATCACAGATTTGTATTTTATGTAGCTAGGTAAGAGGATTGCGGCTTTTAACATTGATCCTGTCCTTACTTGCAGTTCATAAGTTACAATTCTTCTGCTATAGCACAATAAGCTATTACCCGTCATCAAGGAGCTTCATGTAAATTGTAAAGTATGGCCTTAAAACGTTATTGTTTTTTTCAATCTGTTGTTAATCTAAGGTTGATAAAAAGGGTTCCTTTGGGTAGTAATGAAGTCTTATTAGTACAGACTACCCTAAAAACTGTGTTAGGTTTATATATCTTGACTATGTCTTTCTCCTAACCATGGATTCTTTAAAAAAAAAAGAATTGGGAGATTTTGACCCAGAGGGCCACTTCAGAAGGGAAAAGAAATATAAGCACAATCAAACAAAATTACCTGCTCACATGGCCCCAACCCCCCCACCCACAATATGACAACACGGTACATTACACAATTATGAGTCCAAATATGTTTTGAACCGGTCCATCCCAATCTTCCATAAACAGTCGTACTTCATCAGTCACCAGGCCCGGACTGGCCGTTGCGGGCACCGGGCAATCCCCCGGTGGGCCGCATGGTTGGGGGCCGGTTTTGGCCCCCTGGGGGCCGTTTTTGTTACAGGGCCGTTATGCTACAAAAACGGCCCTGTAACAAAAACGGCCGAAAACCGGCCCTGGCACAGAGCGCGGCCACACCTCCCCCTCCTCCTGGAGGGAGGGGAGGGGGCCGGCCAAGCACTTTGCCAGGGCCGGTTCTGGTTCTCAGTCCGGCCCTGCCAGTCACCAGTTGATCCAAAGATCAGACTAGCTCCAGCACAATACCTCTATAATCTGCCCATATCTGTCAAATATTGGGGTGCTTCTGCAAACACCCCTTGCCTTATAAACTGCCACATACAGGCTCATACAATAATCCATCCCCTTTACTATACCCCAAGGGATGGGGGAGGTTCAGCCTTCCACATCTTCGCTATATTCCACTTTGCCAGAGTCTGTCCCAAAAACAGCAGGGAGAGTTTGTATCTGTTGCCACCCAAATCATCGGTGAGATGGAGAATATGTTTCGGGTTATTCGGAATCACACAAGAGTGGACCCCACCCAGACACCCCATGCCAGAACTTGTCCAACACCGGACCACTCAACACTGCTATCACTCCCATTCGCCGTAAATGATGTATAGTACACCCTGTGGAGGTTTTTGAGCTGGATCAGCAAAAGTCTGGCTGCAATGGCCACCTCACAAGGTGCTCTCAGGGCCTCAGTCCAATCTTCATTCTACAGCACCTCAACATCAGCCTCCCATGCATGCTTCGGAACAAAGAGAGTATCCGGGTGATTAGATATAAGGGTTTGTGATATTTTAGTGATCTTGTGGTTACCCAGGTCTCCCAGAATCAGTTTACCTTCCAAGGGTTTAAATTCAGAGAGATCGGTTAGGGTTTAATGCATGGCGAATATGAAGATGCAGAGGAAATTTACTATGATTGAGTTGGTATTCCACCTGCAGGGTCTGAAAGGTCTTAAGAATAGTCCCACTCTTAACGTACCCAAGGGTAGAAACCCCTATGAGGTCTCACTTTCAAAAACCCTCCAATGCAGACCCCTGTGGGAGCAGGCAACCCTACCAGAGTGGTGTCCTTTCCAACAACCTCCCCCACCACCCCATCTTATGAATCGATTGTTTCCACAGGGTCAGAACCACCCTAGTCGCTGGGGGAAGACCACCGACCCGGCCTCCCCACATAAATGAGATACAATGGAGAAGTCTCCCATCGCCCACTTCTCTTATGCAAAGGCAGGGTCCCCCTGAAGATCCAATCACCAGTCATTAATAACTAACTAGTGTGATGCATGATATGACTCAATGTTTGCTGCAGCAATGCCCCACAAAATGTTGATTGAAAGCATTTGCTGAGGGCCATATGGGGGACCCCCCATCCCAGAGAAAACCATTGAGGACCGAATTCACTTTCTGGAACCATTGTTGAGGAATGTCAAACGGGTAATCCTGAAGCTGGTACAGGAACCAGGGCTACAAGACCATCTTAAAAATTGGCAATCTACCAGTCAAAGGCAAGGGTAAAACCGACCAGACCCGAACTTCCTCCCGCAGGCGAGTCAGAACCGGTCCCACATTACGCTACCACACCACTGCCGCATCCGGGGACACAAATACACCCAAATAGGTGAAGCCAAATGAGGCAATCCGAAGTCCCAACGCCTAACTGAGGTTCTGCAGATAACCACCCATCAGGAACATCGTAGACTATGAAGTATTAATGTATAGGCCCAAGGTTTCACCGAAAATACGGATGATCTGTAGGATGTGGGGGTTTGAGGGTTCAAGGACCTTCAGAAAGAAGAGAACATCATCAGTATATAATGCTATTCTATTGGAGAGTCCCTCCCGCCATTCAAAGCCTCGTACAGGAGCATCCATCCTCACCAATTCTGCCAGAGGTGCCATAGCATGAGGAAACAGCAGGGGGCACATGGGACAACCTTGCCTGGTACCTCACTGGATCAGAAAGGGATCAGATCAGGCACCAGCCACCCACCCGCATGAGCGCTATTAGATCAGTGTAGAGAAGCCGAATACAAGACAAAAATCTAGGGCCGAAATTGAGATGACTGAGAAGCATAAACAAGTAGTCTCAGCTCACAGAGTCAAAGCCTTGTCAATATCTGCAAGGATAACCACCGCCGGTCCCTCCAGCGTCAGCCTGAGACTAGGCGTTCTGTAAGCGCCGGATATTGTGGCTAACCATGGACTCTTAACATGTAATGCCTACCAGGAAGAAAGATATGTGACACCAACACCTTGTGACCACACATTGTTTTATATAACATATTATGAAAATTTATTTACACACTTGTGTGATTTATTGTCTTTGTATAACAAGCTGAGTGACTTCATTTCCATCTATTGCATAAGCATTAAGGTGTTAGGCTGCAGATAGCTCTCAGCCAGGATGACCCTCGAACAAAAGGAGGGCTGATGGGGCTTTAAATCGGGCTTTTGTGTTGGGCCTTGCTGGACGTGAAAATAAGAAAGCTCCCTCACTGCCAACAGATTGCTGATCTGAAGGGAAACAGACAATGTGCAGGAGCAGCCGTACATGTCCCAGTGATGGCAATCTACAACACAATAAATTCAGCAAATTTAACTGGGGCCAGTTTGGATACTGAATCTGCTCAATAATGGTGCCAGATCCTGAATTCTGCTAGAGGCCCTCTTACTTCCTGCACTGAAATCAGGACTTTTAGTGACAGGGTGACAGGCCAGAGGACAGTAAACTCCAGCAGCTATTGGGAACATGAGAGCTTGGAGAAACATGTCTGTAGGGTAAAAGAGTAGGTATTTACTGATGATGAACTCTGGATGCTTGTTAGCCTTTTTCATGGCATCAGTGAGAGGTGGGCTGGAATTATGGATGCGGGGTGCGGGAATTTGCAGGGTGCCACTCCACCAATGATGGAGTTCAGAAGATGAATAAGCAATAAAGATGCCTTTAAATGTTGTTTTATCTTTTCATATTTCGTTCGTAAGAAAGGAAAGGCTGCAGCATGTCAATATTTTTTAACATACCAAACTTTAGTGCTTGCAAATGATCTGTAATAATTTTTTGTAATCCTGAAGTGTGATTGAAACAATGATTTTAGTAGGATCGTAACAAATCAAAACACACTACTTGTGTGATGCAGTAATGCTAAATGTTCACTGAAATCGGATTTCCGCACAATTTAGTAATAAAACTGCATGCCTGATGCAAATTTAGTAGCCATTTCAAGAGACCATTTTAAATGAAAATGTGCTGTCTGTCAATGACAGTATGCTACTTCCCAGGGTCAGCAAAATCTTGGAAAAATTGATAACTGGTGTTCTCTCTGACTTTCTGGATTCTAACAATTTACTGCACCAGACGCAGACTGGTTTTTGATCTGGTTGCAATACAGAGACAGCCTTGTTACCTGTCACTGAGGACCTCAAGAAAACACTGGCCAGGGTGGGACAGCTGCGCTCATTCTTTGGATTTGAGCACAGCTTTTGACATGGTCTCCCACTCAATTCAATGCCAGAGGTTAGAAAAAATCAGAATCACAGGGACAGCGTTAAAGTGGCTTACTTCATTCCTAGTCAATAGGAGCTTCCAGGTTAGTGAAAGACCTTTTTTGTCAGAGACAGACAGTGTTGTGTCCTGTGACACAAGTAAAGGCTGGTAGCCAAGTAGAGTTCATAAGTATCTTTATTCAGCAGCTGGTCCAAGTACATCCAGATGGTATATAAGTACATCAGATAGATAGTCCAGTTAAAAAAGTGATATAGATGTAGGTTAGCCAGTAGTCACGCCTTAGTTCCATGTAATAGCAAACCCCACCAGGAGCAGACTGGCTGCTGCTCAGCCCATCTCTAACTGTCATTGCTCACTCACACAGACACCCAACATTCCGTCCAATACTGAATTCCCAACATTCTACAGAAAACATACACACTGGCTGAGCAGCAGGAAGATTGATAAGCTACAAGATGTGAGTAAGCTATGCATGGCATAACACAACCACCTTTTTTTTTTTAAATGAAAAACTAAAATTGCTAAAACATGAAAAGATTAAGAGAAAAACTATACACAAAAAAATATTTACAAATGCAATAAACAGTTCAAAACCCTGGGATGTGCAATTATGTAAAAAATCATGAGCGGTTCAGAGCCATTTGAAATAGAAAGAATGGATAGCTTACAACCAAAAAATGGAGTAAAATAACCCATCCTCTCCTAATAACTATAATGAGAAAACATTGTTGCGAATTGCAAAAGACAAAAACACACCCCGCAACTTCGATCCCTACAGAAAGGGAACAAATGAATAAACAAGATTCCTCACAAAAGGAAACTTACATGCGTTGTGAAGATCGAGCTAAAAACCCATCTTTCACTCCTCAAATGAGGTACAAACACTAGGGATTGCGACCCATAAAGTCCATTATTCTGTAAGGGTCTAAGACTTTAACCATCTATGTGGGACCATAAACCAGGAAAAAACACGCCCTGTGTAGGGGAACCGTACCCATACACCAAAACTAACCCAGTGTAAGGGTTATGTGTAAGGTTAATTGGAGAAATCCCCATAAGCATACCCCGCGTAAGAGTTACCAATCGAAGATCTGTTAATGGGAATCCTACCCATGAAACAAAACCAACCCAGTGTAACGGTTAAATGTTATGTTAATTGGTGGAGACCCAATAAAAATACCTGTGTTTCCAAATAGAAGAAATCGAACAAGTGTAAATGGGAACCATACCCATGAACCCACACCTATGTACGGGCCGCATGTACCGCTTAATGAGAAAGGAACTAATATTAACCCACCCCTGTGAAGGGGTCGCGTGTAACGCTTTATGAGAAAGGGACTCGTTCCCAAACCCATGCCAATCCCTAATGTAAGGGAGAATGTAGTGCAGCTACTCACTAAAATAAACTAGATAAGGACGTCCTTTGAGCAAGAAAACCTAAATTGTGGAAGCTGGCACACAAAAACTGTAAACTTAAATACCTCGAGCATGGTACTAAACCATACAAACACATTGTACTAGCAAGGCAAAGCATGGTTACTAGACAATACAAACACTAGTACTAACAATGAAAAACCATTACTGTAGGAAAATAAAACCAGTAATTACGCCTGTGAGCAACTTCTCACCCGAGCTGCGAACACTACCAACTTGTGCACACCACCATAAACAAATTAATCTTGTCTGAGAAAGGCACTGGAAGGAGTAACCATAAGACAAGACAGACAAATAAGGTGCACCAGTGAGCAAACGAAAAAGAAGAGTGCCTCCTCCAAGATAAAAAACGATTCACTGTTCTTGTTTTAAGTTCACTGCCGCTGCGATAAGCCTCACTATTGCAATTTGCCAAACATCGAATATAGTAATATCTTCATATTACTCTTTCTTAAGGTCCAGTTGTGCAATGGGAACAAGACAAATAGATCTTGTCACCGGATGATAGTCAATAGGAAAAAAAAACTCCCACTCACCACCGGTGTTCAAAACTGCATACACTGTCCTCTCTAAAATGATCAACCCAAACACGGGGATCATGGGATGCCCATGCAGGAAAACCGCTTATAGCAACGATGTGAAGACTCGAGCCCGCACCACCAAAAAAGAGGTAATATTAACTGAGAGGTGGTTGGCAAATTACGTGGTTGGTATATTGACGCTCAGAGAACCAGAAAAACACATGGGCATTTGCAAACCCCAAGACTGCGCCACGCTTTCTCATGCCTTGCCAGGTGGCTCACGACATGCTCAGTGTGCAAAGGCAGACAGGCAGCGAAGACTCAGGAGGCCGTCACAGAAGACTCTACAGCTCCGCGCGACACCACAGACCAGGTAAGTTGCGCAAGCTGTGCGTTGAATTTGAAAGTGGCGGTTGCAGACATGAGGTCTCAACGTAGACCAAAAATCAAAGCCCAATAGAGAAAAAAAGTGATTAATTCTCACCTGACTATCACCATAGGCCCCCCAAAAAATCATCTGTGTTGCACCAAACACGCTCCCCCACCCGGCATCTCTCTGTAATAGCTAGATTGAAGTCTCTGTGAAATGTCCACAGCTCACCCTTGTGTTAAGTGTCAGCGTTGAGCTCATCCACAGCTGACAGTAGGGATCTCTGCTCCAATTTGGATGCATGTAGCAGGCAAAATCCATTTCCTGGTATCTCCAAAGTAGCGCCCACATTGTGCAGCTTACAGACTTTGCGCAGGAGAGATCTTGACATGTGCTACATCCAAGCAAATTTTGTACACGTTGAAAGTCATTACCAAAATCTTGACATGTGCTGCATCCAAGCACAGTTTGTACACGTTGAAAGTCATTACCAAGGAACACTCTTCCCTTAATTGTGCAGGTCTTGTGGCAAACACACAGTACAGCATGCTTTCATTGGGTTTGTCCAATGTACAGGACACTGGTGGGGTTGCTGAATATGCTGTAACAGATTCTTTTGTTGCGATGATTCCTCTTGGGTTGCTAGATGTGTTGCCTCTTGTAAGCTTGAAGTAGCATTGTTTCTAAGTTGACAGTAAGACTTTTAACTCCTTCTCACCCTCTGGACTCATTAAAGATGTCATCTTCAGTTTCCTTGACCAGTTGTGGAGATCAGTAGGCAAGTGGGAAAGTCTCCAACTCTCGCTCGTCGCCAAAATATATTGTGTCCTGTGACACAAGTAAACGCTGGTAGCCAAGTAGAGTTTATAAGTACCATTATTCAGTAGCTGGTCTAAGTACATTCAGATTGTATACAAGTACATCTGATAAATAGTCCAGGTAAACAGGTGATGTAAATGTAGGTTAGCCAGCAGTCAACTCCTTAGTTCCATCTAATAGCAAACCCCACCAGGAGCAGCCTGCCTGATGCTCAGCCCATCTCTAACTGTCATTGCTCACTCACACAGACACCAAACATTCCGTCCATCACTGAATTCTCAACATTCTACAGTAAACATTCACACTGCCTGAGCAGCAGGAAGATTGATAAGCTACAAGATGTGAATATGCAAGGTATAACACACAGGCTAGAATGCGGAGCACCACAGGGCTCTTTGCTGAGCCCTACACTTTTTAGTGTGCACGCCCAACCTCTCTCAGATATCATTTGTGCCTTAGGTTTCACTATGGTATCACATGCGGATGACAAAGACATTTTTGTTTACCTGTCATCCACTATTCACTCAACCTTTGACAGTCTATCAGTCTGCCTGGAACAAGTGACCAGCTGGATGGCTACAAGCTGTCTCAAATCAAGCAGGTAACAAAACAGAGGTAATGGTGACTGGAAACAATTTGTCACTTTGAGATCAACCAATATCTCCATATTTGGGAGAGCAACCCTTCCTAAATCTCAAGTAAAAAGCCTTGGTATCATTCTAGATAAAGATCTAACTATGGCCTCCCAGGCAAAAGGTTGCAGGCACCTGCTTTGGCCTCCTGAGGTCTCTTCGGAAGAGACTCACATGGCTCCCCATGGAATGTCCGAGGACAGTGGTTCAAGGTCTAATACGCTCCCGTCTGGACTACAGCAATTCATTCTATTTGGGAAGCCGCTCATAATCACCAGAAAGCTGCAGGTTACTCAGAATTGCACAGCCAGAGTACTGTTGGGGATACCCCTAACGCAATCAGTACGCTTAACGCTTGTTCAGCTTCACTGGCTGCCAATAAATAAAAGAATACAATTCAATGCTTTATGTATCGCACACAGGATAAAGCATTCCCCTGGCCCACATACTCTTCAACATCTTATCACCCCATACAGTGCCCCCAGAGAACAGAGATCCAATTACCTTTCCCTTCTAGCCGTTCCTAGAATCAGGAAGGCAAGAGGTGAGGGCTGTTCATTCGTCTTCCTTGTCTCGAAACTTTGAAACTCCATGCCTATCCAGCTTAGATCAGATAAAAACCTATTTAGGTTCAGGAAACAGTTGAAAACGTATCTCTTTATCTAAAGCAGTAGAACACCTATTTTATCATTAATTGCTCTGCCAGGGCTGGATGCCCGCTGTGGGTTGCTTTGCACTTTATAAGAACTTTTTCATAATAATAATAATATTATGCTACCACACCAAGCGTTGGTTTTATATTTGTGACAATATGTTCCAAAATGCAGTACCAGAAACATAGTACACTTTACCGCACTCCTGCTTAGCTTAGTTGGTACACTTGTCCTTTGTGTGACGCTTGGATTTTTTTACAATCCCTATGACTTCTGTGAAGTTATTTTGATGGCAGCTCTTCCACTCTGAACACTGTCACAGTGCCAAGGTTCTGATAATTTTATTAATTCTTATTTTCTTCCATCCAGCTTCATGCAATTCGAGATATGAAACCCCTGGCCATATGAAAGTAGCTTGCTCATGTTGGCAGATAGTGTGAGATGTTATTTGATTATGTGTGCATGATGCAGGCTGTCAAATGTGTGAATTTATTTGTAATTGCTAACAAACGTTTGTGATGTGTGCACATTTGTGCACATATGTTGGTACACCTCGAGCTGCTGTCCTAAATCTCATGCATTCATTACTGTATACATCTAATACAACATTCATTGCGCAATAAACCCAAACCACAAACCTGTGAGAATACGAGTCAATTTTAATAGGTCAGGGTTGTAGTTAACTAAACATAGTTCTTCACAATAAATGCAATGAACCGTCCTCACTAATACATGAAGACTCCTAACAATTACCCCTCCCTTAAAATCTAAACTTGTAACATTCTCGAACACAACTTCTGTTGCCTCTCAACATAATTTTTCTTTATACATTCTCCTCCCTTCCCTTGCATTCCTCAATCTCTCTCTCTTTCACAACCTAGAAATCATGTCAGAGTGAAATCCCCTTTGTCTTCCTCCACCTCCTCATCCTATTCTTTCACTCCTCTAGGGCCCCTCTCCGAGGGGTGGATATGCTCGCACCTGACTCTCCACCCTCCCACAATACTACCACCCAGAAAAACCCTGGTGAGGTGTTTTCCTGCCCCACCAAACTTAACGTGGACATGTATGAACTTTAAGTCGCTTCTGCACATAATCTTTCTTTCCAGAGTTTTGCTAATTCTCTCAATTCCAGCATGTAAATAGTATACCCAAATGCTAACAAATGAACTCCATCCTGCCAAAATACAAAATCATCTTCCTCCCTTATCTCTCTGTGTATCAATACTGTAGCCCCAATAGATGAACAAAAATTGACATAGCTCTGTTTAGTTTATGGCTTGCTTTATCCATGGCTGCTTGTTTTATTGCCCCTATTCAATGTCTACTTAGTAAAAACTTGGTCCCGACTAGAACAGTTTCTGGCCGTATCACTTATAATAACTGCAAATCTGGTTTCATTTGTTTTAACAATGTCTAACCAGATAAAGGAACGAAATCCTTCTCACCCTAATGTATTATGAGCATGTCTGGATTCCCTCTGTTAGCAAACAAATCAGTAAGCACTGGTAGTAAACCTCATCATCTCATGCCACTATTTCCCACCACAGTACTTCATACCTGATACTTGGGAGTCCATAGGATCTGCCATAAATCAGCTGACCAGCGTACTGTGTGTCCCATCGTACCAAAGAATGTCCTACTATGAAAGTATTCAATTCAAATCAAGCTTTATTCGACTATTAGTGAAATAATCATAAAAGCACATAAAAAAGAAACAATTTAAAACATGACATATAAAAATACATTCACTGAGAAAGCTGGGTGAGCTTCAGCATAAATTGACTAATCGTTAGGTTCACAGAATTAAAACCACAATTTACTTGGACATAGGCTTTCCACAGGTGAAGACCGACTTTAAAAATGTGGATATAGATCAAATTAAAAGTTCTTCCCCAAGCGATTGCATAACCTAAAATGCAGGGCGACATAGTCGCAGGCCTAATGATCTAAGAACAGGGAGAATCCATCTCTTCCTCTGAGCTTGATAAAACTTACAAATAAATAAAACATGCACAGTGGTCTGAACTGATATCTCATCGCATGGACATTTGATTAGCACTTTGGACCAGTCACTTCTGGCAGGGATGCTGAGGGATCTATGAATAATGCCCAGCCTAAAACGGGTAAGCAAGAATCTGTCATAATCGGAGGTCGCCAGTTTTAAATAGGGCTGCACCTTGGGAGAGATCAGGATATGTTGATGGGGTATAACAGTAATTTTGGAAATGTCTGAATTAAATCTAAGATTTTCAACGAAATGAAGACAGCTTTGTTTAAATTCTTTCTTATTTAAATTGGTTAAAATGGATGGGTTATCAAAATATTCCTGGTGGCCCATTCTGTGCAGAAAATCTCTAACGTATTTCAGCCAACCTATATGAGAAGCTCCATCCACCCCGCAATAATCGGTGATCATTTGGCGATTCAAAATGGTCTGCTCTGTGGTCCAGACACGATACCAAAGAAGAATTGGTTGGATACGAATAGCGTCCGTTATGTATGGTAAACCAAGTTCCATATAGCAATTAAAAGTGGACACACTCTCCGGGACAGCCAATAAAATTCTAAGAAATCTGTTTTCTGCCGTCTGAAGAGTGGTCACGTCGACATAACCCCAGATGCTTGCCCCATTGGTTGCAATAGCGACACATTTAGCTTTGTAAATTTGGAGTAATTCTGGGTGCGGGCATTTACCCAGTTTCCTGCTAAAATTTGTCAAGGCTGCCAAAGCCTTTAAGAATAACAATTTCTCCTAGAGTGAACGGCCTGGGACCATGCACCAGTGTGATCAAATAAAACAAGTTTGATATAAAATTAGCGAAACTAGATATAACTTTCTGTAGGCTAATCGGGGTGAGGGCCATAAGGACAGCATCATCTGCATACATAAGCGCAGGGAGTGGGCGCTTCCCTACCAGTGGAAGGCCCTGGCATTCATCTATCCAAGTAACCATTTGATCTGCGTGGATCCCATAACTAAACCTACAATAGAGAAAAAAATGAATAAATAATCGAAAAACACATACAAACAGCTCAACAAATGTCATTAACAGCATCTCATTTCCGTACATATTTCCCTCATCATTTAGAACACCACCTCACAATTCTTATATCCTGCGATATAAAACACAGCAAAGCTGCTTCTGTTGCTGCACCTATTCTAAAAGAGTGTGTCCCATACCTCTCTGGTCCGAAACCCAATTGGGTTCATACCATTCTGAAAATGAACAGAACATTGGATGGCGTCATCCTATCCCTTCCTTCATGACAAAATATCTCCTCACCCATCTTCCCCGGCCTTTCAAATAAATCCTCAACTGGTCAAATGATAGTCTCCTCGCTGCGACCCATCCAAACCCGTTTATTGCTAGCCCAACGTGATCCGTTTTGGATTTGCTCACGTTTTGGATTTGCTCAACCATATTCTCAGTCTGTCTTCTTCAAGAAAAACCTCGCTGTGCTCTACTCCCAGCCTTCTTTTTAAGCCAAAATGTTCAGATACTCTAAGGGCCCCATAAAACATCCATACCATTCTCAAATGAAATGTTCTGACTTCAAAATTGGGATAGCAGCACACTGGCAGGACAGGCAGCAAACTTTTTAGCATCTCTGTTATGGCTGGTTCTATCAAATAATGTATTCTTAATCTCTCCCTTCCTCACCCACATAGAATTCTCCTTACCAAATCACTTCCTGTTGGATCATATCCCCACCATAATTTTCTATAAAAGTATATAACCGCTAAAGTCCCAGCAATAGTAGTATGAGACAAACCTTTTGCAATCAAACACGTCGCAAATTTTTGTAACTTCCTCTCCCCATCTTTGTTAACTACTAATGCCACTGGTAATTGGCATTGTAGTGTTTCTCAAACAAATCCACTACCCTTGTTGCAGGGATTCTGCTCAGGAATAGAACTATGCATGGGACCATAGAGCATGCAGGGACGAGTCACCATACCACATCAGTATCTATGGGCCCGAATCCGACTAGCTTATAGTGCCTCACTTACCCTGCTAACCTTTCTAGAGAGACAAGTGATTTGGCACCCCAGTACTCAACACTCCCAACCCTCTCAGGAAAAGTAGTAGCCATTTCACTCTCTCACTCCTACTTGTCCAAAATGAATAGAGAAAAGAGGCACTAAAGAAGTTTATAATATTTCTATTGTGCTCTAATATGCAATAATTGCACCACAACTAGAAAACAGACACAGGGAAGTAATGTCATTAGCATGATTAGTAGACCATATACAATAAAAAGCTGTTATTATCAGAGAGATTTGACTAAACCCACCCTCACTACAAAAGCTAAGTGATTATAGATCACTGGGCTTAGTGGAAGACCCGTACTTTAGCACACATAGATAGTTGCTCTACATCCCAGCTGATGCAGCTCTCTTGTCTCAGGACCGTTGCGCTATCACAAGTCTCCGCTCTGTGTTTTTAGAACAACACGTCCCGGGTTATAAGACAAAATGTGTGTGGACAAAAAGAATAAAATACAAAAGCATGTGCAAACTATTTGTGAAAATGCAATATGCCACAAAAAGAAGTGTAATATTTGGTAAAGTGGGCAAAGCAAAAGCAGCCTACAACATGCGGAATTAGGCTAGCATAGGGAAAACGACAATGGCTATATAAAAAACACATAACACCCTCATCCCCGCAATGCCCAGATGTTCGATAACTGTGTCTTCATCTCATCTGCCCCTGGTGCAAAATTGTGTAATCTTGACCACTGTGAGCAAGATAAGCCATCTGATATAGAATTATTCACTCCAGGGAAAAGTCGGGTTGTAAAAACAATATTCAATTACAAACACTTTAACATAAAATGTATCAAAAATGTGAGCATGCACAATATCCCTTGCCTTCTGCTTGATCACCAAATCCACTACAGTCATATTGTCGACATTAAACATCACAGACCTGTTTTCAAATTCTGCCCCCATATTGTCCATGGCACTAAAATGGGAATATTCTTGGAAAACAATGCTCCTGCCTTGCATCTTACAGTGCACATGAAAATTCTCTGCACACCATCCCATTCACGAAAATGCCAAACACTGTGCGCCTGCTGCTTCAGAAAATATTTTCACTTGTCATACTATGTAATCAGTAAATAAATACAAAAAACTCCATCAAAGTCATCTAGAAAAGATAACAAAATACATAAATCAGCCCTCATAGCCATAGAGATTCGTTCTCTGTGATGAGGCAGATATGCTCCAGACATTGCAAGGCCCAGTTTTCTACAGAAAGTCCTTCTTGCTCTTATACTCTACAAGTAAAATTTAAATATCACAACTTTTGAACCTGTCTCAGCTGTACTTTCCTTTCCCCAATTACTCTGCTCAGACACGCCCATATCTCTTACACTTTAAGGTGAGGTAGTTTGGTGATGGATTAAACCCGGATCAGTTGACTGTGGGTGAGTGCTTGATTTGCTCAAACGCTCCGTCCATCATCCCCTTTTGTATCGCTGAGGTAGTTTTGCTATCATGTGTACTGTGTCCAGTTCTATTCCCAAAAATAATAAATATGCCTTTTTTTTCTAGTGTTAGTGGTATGCCCAAATCATGAGTCATAAATTCAAAACATTATAAATTGTGCTGACATGTACCAGTACCTGGATTTCCAATGAATAGAAAATTATCTAAATAATGGCAAACTAGTCTGTGGCCACTGTAGAAAGTACTAACTCATTGTAAAAAGGTGCTAATCATCTCAAACAGGCTACAAGAAGTAGCATAGTACATTAATTTAATCTTATCACCAAATATTGCACCTCCAATTGCACACTCCTTAAATGAATATATTTGGGGGAAACAAGCAAAAAGCAAATTGAATGTCACTATGGTAATTCAGCTCCAGCACATGCACTACAATCCAATGACATTGGGTCAGCTATTGATGCATAAGTAACTGTAGAAATCTTCTTCTGCAATGTAATCATTTACAGACACACCCTCTGGCCAAGACAGATGATTTATAGGGCAATATTTCCCTTGTGATTTTTCAGGAACCACCCCTAAAGGAGAAATAATAAGGTCAGGTAAAGGCAATTCCCAAAATGGTTCTGCAATTCTCCCGTCCTTCAAATTCTTTTTCAGTTCTGTTTTTGGATCACAATATGAAGTAACACCTTTGCTGACTTAAAGGTATCAGCCCATCTCTGAACCCCTAGGGTCCCTGATAACCTAAACGTAAAGTCTCTCTGAAGCTCAGTTCTCACTTGTAGACGCTGCTCCAAGAAGTAGCACAAAATTAATTTATTATTGTAGGGGTGCATTATAATCTCATATAGTCCGCATCCACATATATTTCTACATTGTATTAACATGAGATATTAGAATGTGAATTGTAATAACATTAAATTGTGATGCAGTTTAGGAGACTTCAATGTAAAATGGAGAAAGTAGTGCGACAAGTAAACACAACTAGTTGACAATTAGATTTCATGTGCATGTTGGGTTTTATTCTTCCTCAAGCTTATGTTACAGGTGGAAAAAGAATCCTTGTTAGCTAGACTAATGACTTTGTTTTAGGAGTTAGGCAAGGAGTGAAGGGGATACATTGAACTTTAATACTGACATAGAGAACTGTTGTACTTTCTCAATGGAGCACGCCTTGGAATCAAGGTCATCTCGCCACAGCTCAGGAGCATTGTTGTCCTGTGGAAAAGAACCTATGAGAATGTGGCCTGGCCGGATAGCGTGATCTGAAGAGGATCTTGGGAAGTCACTTGTAATAATGATGTATGGTAACTAGGGAAAGAGACCCACTTCTTCTATGCCTTCAGACAGAGAGAATCTTAGAATGAGCTCTGTCTCAGCAGTTTCATGCTACTTGACCCAAAAAATGTGGAGAGACTTCTAAGGAAGTCTCCACTCGCTGACATGTTAACTACCCCTGCCCCACAAATTGCTTAATTAGGGATATCACTTTAGCGTTGGTTTAGGGATAGATTAATGCCTATTTATCTCAAATATTCAATGAAGGGAAATCTGGCTCTTGTGTTCTGATCTTTATTAAATGTTTTGTGCATGTTGCACCGCCTTAATTTCATTCGTAGGTTTGACTTTGTATAAAAGTAAAGGATGCCCACTACCGTGTCTTTTATATGCGGATGACGCTGTGCTTATGGGATTCACACCTAATGCCCGACGTGCACTAGTCAGGGATTTCTCATCGTATATGGGGAATTTGGATCTTAAAGTAAACTTCAAAAAATCATTCGTTATGTCCTGTGGGCCGGGTGCCAAGCAATTAAATTCTATCACGATAGGAGCTGATAAGTTGCTCTCAACCAAAACTTTCCCATACTCAGGTATAGTCTTTGCTGCGAACGGCCTGTGGAGTGGGCACATTGCCCACGCCACAGGCAAGTTCTCAAAGGCTATAAATTCAATTTTATCTCTTCCCAGACCGAGGAAAATTGGAGCAACTAAAGCAATTTTAAAGATATATAGGCTCCAATGTACTCCAGTGGCAACCTACGGCGCCGAAATTTGGGGGTCAGTAAAAACCCCATTACTACAAAGAGAAGAGAATCGGCTCTGTAGGAAACTACTGGGGGTTCCCATTTCATCATCAGGGTACATTTGCCACTCGGAGCTGAATATACCTTATATTAGTGATTTTATTGCTGCCAGGCCCGCATTATTTTGGTTGGCTATCTGGGCGAATGAATATGCTAGCTTAACACATGATATTTTGAGGGAATGTCTAGCCTGTGACAAATGGAATAAGATCCCATGGCTCCGTGGTATACAAGAAAGTTTGTCTAGTATAGATAGAGGTGACCTCTTTGATAATCCATCTCATATAAAGAGGACTGATAAAAAGGAAGTCCAACTTGAACTGTATGCCACCTACAATGAAAAAAGACTGTCAGAAGAGATGCGGAAACAAACTGTTGTGTCCTATATTAACAATGGTTTATTAATCCAACTACTCCCATTGTATTTGATACTACCAATGTGTTATTGGGAAAGATCCCTACTCTTCAGAATGAGAGCAGGAACGATAAAGTTTTTACTGTGTTTTCCTCTGGGACACAGCTTAGATGGTAATATTCCGTGTCCTTGTGACGGAACCAGTAAACAAAATGATTTACATTTCTTCTTCATGTGTAAGTTTTATATGAAATATATCAAATGGTTTCTAGCACCATATTTTAAAAAACATAGACCTCTCTCCTTGAACCAGTCCTATTTGATGCTCTTAAAATTAGAGGATGACAAACTTATATTCCGCACAAGCACTTTTCTAAAAGTTATTTTTAATGTACGTAGAAGTATGGAATGCCCTTGATTTATTTGCACTCTCAATGATTATTGACCTCCTTTGCACTTTAGAAACGTGTGACTTTGCAATTGTACTGATAATGCACTTTATAGTGTCTATTGCACCTATTGTAATTGTAATTATAAGTGTTGAATTGTATTTTAAACTGTGCTTTTATGGATTTCTTGTAATCCGAATAAAGATTTTTGAATTGAATTAAATTGAATTGACTTTGTATTAGTTCCAATGTATTTCTACACCCTCACCTTGAGGTGTCTTACATTTAGTTGTTTCTGGCTTTATAATTTAACTAACTTTATTCCATAGTCTGTGATTCTTAATGACCTTAGCGAACTTCAATTGAATTAATTTACCTGCTAAAGATTTCTCTCTCTCCCACGCTCTCATGCTGAGAAAAAGTACCATTGACTTGAGGTTCTAGAGCATAATCTAGAACGTGAGATCAGGATCCATCAGTTGGCAGCAGAGAAGGATGTTTCTCATATGAAGCAAGGGCAAAACCCAGAAATTTTAAAAAAGAGACCTAGAACCCCAGAGCCCCAAAATAGAGCCCATCTATTGAGAGAGGAGAACAAAAGACTTTGGCAGAGATCGACAGAGCTTGATGGTGCGCCAAGAACAGCAGTGAACGGAAGAGTGAATATCAAAAGTGATGCTTTGTGTGAAACATTGCGGGAATAAAGTGATTGTGTGATGTCTGGTGGAGTTTGTGCGAGAATCAAATGAATGTGGTTTTGGGCCAGACGTGGTCCAAAAATTGAGATTTCAGTTTCAGGTCCCAAAGTGGTCTAAGATCCTTGGATATATTAAATGGTGTGGAGGACACTGAGTTATTGTGATTGTCTGACCGCAGAATTGAGGAGTTGTTGTAAGATGTCATCGGTACTTCGAACTAAGACAGAGAACTTGGTATGAATGAGACGTATGGGAATCCTGTAGTAAACCTTGTGTACAGGGGTGAACTGTACTGATTTGGGTGACAAACGCAGGCTTGTGTGAATGTTCTCAGATGATTGAATTCTATAGATCTTTGAGAAGGCAGACAATTACGGAGTTGTGATTGTGTGACTGAACGTGGACAGAGAAATTGTAAAGGAGGGTGAACCGCTGCGAGGAGTGAATGTGATGTCAGAGTGTACCGTGCTACTTTAGGTTGGTTGGTGTAACGCAGCACTGGGATTGGTTGGTACTCATCAGGATGTTGTGATTAAGGAAATCTTGTCCGTCGAAAGGAAAACTTGCAATTTTTCAGGGTACTGTGGGATTTGTTATGGGGAGATCAGGGAGTTGTTACTTGAGTGGGTTAAGAATCACAGCCAGAGGATACTCCAGCACACCATATGGCAACAAATGTAGGACTCCATACTATAATTTGGCTTCAAAATTGGCATAAGATCAGTGAGAAGAAAGGGGATTGAGAATTTCCACGCTATGGTTCTTTTCGATTGGAGGTGTTGTTTCAGTTGAGAGGAGTTATGTCTGCATTGCAGCCTTTGCCTAGACCAACATAGTTTGAGGCATTAGATGCATGGATGCAAGCAGCACAAGCAAAGAACAAGGAGAGATTCCAAGGAAAGATGAAGAAAGCAATGAGGACATATTAGGAAGCATGATGGGACGTACAATTCAGAGATGGAGGACAGACACCATTGAGAGATAGAGGTTGTATCAAATGCTTGTGTAGGAGATTATCAGAACAGGAATAGAGGGGAAAACGGTAATGATGGGAATGATACGGACCACAGCTTGTTGGATAGGTTGTTATCGGAACATCCTCTACCATACAACCCAAATTCAGAGGAGGGAAGGAGAGAACGGGCGAATACAGGCAACATGGAAAGAGTGTTAACATGTTAGTGGAAAGCCCTAATCAGCAACAGCCAGTGTTGGTGGAGGTAATTGGATTAGGAGGGAGCGGAACTATAAATGGAAACAGTCCATCCTTAGTGCCTGTGGAATCTAGTACTCCTTTAAAAGCGACCACGGATCCTTCGAGGATACAAGTTGGTTCTAGTACCATACGATTCATACCCATGGCAAATTCACACTCAGATTTGAGGATGTGGGAAGCTCCATTGAGGGGACCAGTGGGTGTGACATCAGAAGCAAGCACAAGTCAGGGAATTACTGGAAGTCAGCATGTCCTAGATACCACTGATTTAGAGAATTGGGTAAAAGACCATAGTAACCCTAGGGAATGACAGAAGAGCACATAGAGTCAGGAGACTATCAAAGCTGCGGTAAAGGCAAAGTTGTTGGATGTGGTGACATTGAAGGCTGAGGTAGATGAAATGATTACTACATAAACCGGAGAATGCACCTTTTGGCATATACTCCTTTTGTTGACCCCTACTTCGCACAGGTCTCCACCGTTCCTCAGATTAGCATGGCGATACTTCACGTAAGTGCGTGACTACCCCCACATTTGGAACATTAATGTTTATGTCAGCAAATTTCCTGGGACAAAAGCCTTTGTTAAATCCCCAACATGCTCCAGAGTTAAGTCCCTGATCTCAACTCACAAATCGACCCCTTGTTTAGCGGGTCAATAGTGAAATGGCAATGAGTAATCGGTAAGCAACCAGCGGTATGTGTTGTAGCTGGTGGATTATTAGACAACATCCATTGCAACCATAATTAAGTCTACATCTTCCCAGGGCTTGGCGGGATTTAAACTAAAATGCGACCTAAATTCCTCATCATATCTTATCCATGCGTACCCACCAAAATGCATTTGTGCCTTTCTAATGATATCCATGTACTTCAAAATTGCCACTGCTCTGTCGCTATGATTTTCACAATAAATACTTGCATAGATCAAATGCTGATGTCCAATGCAATTATCCAATTTTGTAGGGATCCTTGGCCATCCTACCAATTCCCATTCTTCCTCCTCAGACCCTTCTTTAGCTTGAATATCTCTATGCACCAATTTAAATACATACTATTGTTTCCATATTTTGTTCTTTAGTATTTGTGATAAGTGAGACCCCAAAGGCATTACAATCACCAAATAGGATGTTTTTTCCTATGTTGCTGTTCTTCAATTTCGTCCTCACCTTTCTTACCCTAGTCATTTTTTGTAACTTTATTACAATCACATTGTGTTTCTTTAGAATACCTCAACATTTTAGTCTTCAATTGATCCTCACCATACTTTGCAACAGACAAACCCGTCTTAACCATCACAGTTTTGCATTAGACTCCCTTCCTACAGCCCAATCTGATCACCACTTACTCACACATTTCTCTGCATTTTTTTGGTTGTCTGCTATCCCCCTTCCTGTAGTCTGATGAACTCTTCTTTGGCGGCCAGTATCTCAAGTAGCTCCTTTCACATCCGCTCCTGGCTTAAGAAATGCACCAATACTCTTTCTCACCTCCATTATGTTACTTTGCACCACCTCCCTACCGTCTGCACTCTACCATCTTACTCAAAAATGTACTATCATCCCTCACCTCTCCTCCTCCAATTCATCACACTGATCCTCATAGTTCAAATCCAAAACATCCGCATCCTCCACTGAAAACCATTCACTTGAACCAGGTTAAATGCCATCACCCACACCACCATATTCTCTCCATTCATGTGCCAATTGTGGTAAACATTTGCTGGATCTATCCGTTGTTAATGAAAAGGCTGCTGAAAGCTCCTCCATGTCTTCAGGCAACACCGACAGAAGCTGAGTGGTTCACCCTGTCCATACCGACTCAAGCCTGCCCTCATATGCCCGGCAGTATCAAGTCATCCCTACATGCAGCTCAGAGCATATAACGCACTTCCCTCTCTGTATTATATGAATCCTTGTTCATGCTAGATGCCCCAATAATCCAAAATGTACCAATTTGAATGTGCCTACATTTTCCTAACACCTTATAACTAAAAGCACCATCTTACCACCCTAAAATGGAGTTTGCAAGAGATTCCCTTTTACTGCCTTCACCTGCTTATATATTCTCTCCGGTAAATCCAGGACCTATCCATACTCCCATCGTTCTGTGCCCTGTGCCATCTGCAAAAGGTAACACAGGCAAAGACTGGCTTCACTGTATGGCATACCCACTGGGTCCCCCTCAAGCAGTGCATTGAAGGTCTGTTTGCCACAATGGGAAGCTCTACCTTCTTTTGGATCAGAAAGCAATTCCTTTGTGCACGCTCGCAAGTGACTATTCTAATCATTAACCATTCTAATCATTAACCATTCAAATCCTATACAACCACATGCAGTGCGCGAGCCAACTCATTCTTTTCCTTACTCATCTAATCAAGGCGCACTGCACCCCTCAGGAACAATGTCCTATGCTGATATTTCCAGGTTAATTGATAAAAAAAACAGCACCTTTGCATTTCCCATAATGAAGCACAAAGAATCCTTTCATTAATAGGTGAAGTAGAAACAACCACTTCTAGGATTGGTTCAATCCAATGCAACATCAAACAATTGTTATACCTCACAAAGATGGAGGTGAGTCAACGTCTACATGCAAGCACACTGATAAAAAGTCACAGAGTACAACGGATACCAAATGGTCTTAGAATCCCATTAAAACCATCTGTATGTAAAAATAATTCCAAATTCATTCATAGATGGTATGAAATTCTCAGAAAAATGCTCAATAGATTTAATTATTTTAATCATTGAAGAAGTATCTAAACTTCTTGATGAATTCTCTATTTAAATCAATGAACTAAAAAGTAAACTGTCTTAAAAAATGGAGGCTGAAGCCTGGTCCAAAACTTTGGCAGACATCAATCAATCAATCAATGACACTTATAGAGCGCGCTACATACCCGTAGGGTCTCAAGGCGCTGGGGGGGGGGGGGGGGGGGGGGGGGGGGGTGGCGCTACTGCTTGAACAGCCAGGTCTTCAGTTTTTTCCTGAAGGAGAGGTGGTCTTGGGTCAGGCGCAGGTCGGGAGGGAGGGAGTTCCAGGTCTTGGCGGCCAGGTAGGAGAAGGACCTTCCTCCTGTAGTCGCTCTTCGGATGCGGGGGACGGCGGCGAGGGCGTGGTTGGCCGATCGGAGGTGGCGTTTGGGAGCGTAGAAGTTGATCCGGCTGTTGAGGTAGCTCGGGCCTTGGTCGTGTAGGGCTTTGTGTGCGTGGGTGAGGAGGCGGAAGGTGAATCTTTTGTTGACGGGGAGCCAGTGAAGGTCTCTCAGATGTCCGGAGATGTGGCTGGTTCGTGGGATGTCGAGGATGAGTCTGGCTGAGGCGTTCTGGATCCGCTGGAGTCTCTTCTGGAGCTTGGCGGTGGTACCGGCGTAGAGGGCGTTGCCGTAGTCCAGTCGGCTGGTGACGAGGGCCTGGGTGACGGTCTTCCTGGTCTCGGTGGGGATCCACCAGAAGATCTTCCGTAGCATGCGTAGGATGTTGAAGCACGCCGAGGAGACGCTGTTGACTTGCCTGGTCATGGAGAGGGAGGAGTCCAGGATGAAGCCCAGGTTGCGTGCATGGTCTGTCGGTTTGGGTGCGGTGCCCAGGGTGGGAGGCCACCAGGAGTCGTCCCAGGCGGAGGGTGAAGAGCCCAGGATGAGGACCTCCGTTTTGTCAGAGTTCAGTTTCAGGCGGCTGGTCGTCATCCACTCGGCTACCTCTTTTATCCCTTCGTGCAGGTTGGCTCTGGCGGAGGCGGGGTCGTTGGTCAGGGAGAGGATCAGCTGGGTGTCGTCGGCGTAGGAGATTATGCTGAGGTTGTGTTTGCGTGCGATGGCCGCGAGGGGGCTCATGTAGACGTTGAAGAGGGTGGGGCTCAGAGATGATCCTTGAGAGACGCCGCAGATGACTTCGGAGGCCTCTGACTTGTACGGTGGTAGGCGGACTCTCTGTGTTCTTCCGTCGAGGAAGGAGATGATCCATTCCAGCGCCTTGTCCTGGATTCCGATGTTGCTGAGGCGCTGTACTAGGGTGCGGTGGCAGACAGTGTTGAATGCCGCGGAGAGGTCTAGGAGGATGAGGGCCGCTGTTTCTCCATTGTCCATCAGGGCTCGGATGTCATCGGTGGGGGCGATGAGGGCGGTCTCGGTGCTGTGATTGGCTCGGAAGCCGGACTGTGAGGGGTCGAGGGATCCATTCGTCTCGAGGAAGGCGGCCATCTGCTTGTTGACGGTCTTCTCGATGACTTTGGCTGGAAACGGGAGGAGCGAGATGGGGCGGTAGTTCTTGAGTTTAGTGGGTTCCGCTGTTGGTTTCTTGAGTAGAGCGCTGAGTTCGGCGTGCTTCCAGCTCTCAGGGAAGGTGGCGGTGTCGAAGGATGTGTTGATGATGTCTCGCAGGTGGGGTGCGATGACAGCGTCGGCCTTGTTGAAGACGTGGTGAGGGCAGGGGTCGGTCGGTGATCCGGAGTGGATGGAGTTCATCGTGCGGATGGTGTCTTCGGTGCTGATCGGGGTCCAGGCGTGGAGGGTGGTGGTGGGGGGTGGTTGTTCGGTCATGGTGTGCGTTGGTTGGTTGTTGAAGCTGTTGTGTATGTCCGCGATCTTGTTGTGGAAGTATGAAGCGAGGGAGTTGCAGAGGTCTTGCGATGGGGTGATGTCGTTGTTTCCTGCGCTGGGGTTGGAAAGCTCTTTCACGATGCTGAAGAGTTCCTTGCAGTTGTGTGCGTTGTTGTCCAACCTGTCCTTGAATGCTGTTTTCTTGGCGGCGCGGATCAGCTGGTGGTGCTTCCGGGTGGCAAGCTTGAAGGAGGTCCTGTTGTCCGGTGTAGGTTCCCTTCTCCAGACTTTCTCGAGGGCTCGGCAGTTCTTCTTGGAGCTCTTGAGTTCGTCGGTGAACCACGGGGCTTTCTTGCTGCCGGGTCTGCTGGGCGGGGTCCTCAGCGGGGACGAGCTCGTCCGCGCAGATGCTGATCCACTTCGTGAGGTTGTCGGCGGCCTGGCATCAATATCGAACTCGCTCGTCTCACTCAAGAAATCAACTAGCGCGAGATAAGGAAGTTTAAATGGGACACTATTGACTATCAACTTGGTGAAGTGTACAGTTGGGCAGAAATGTATGCCAAAAGACAACAGAACAATCCACCTAACGGATCATCAGAAACCGATAATTCATCGACTGACAATGAGTCTTGTCCACCCAACAGGAGAACTGATGGTCAGAATCAACCTATTAGCCAGCAACCTCCGTATACAGCCACGCAACCCATGAAACGAAACCACTTCTGGGACTCCTTTTTAGGAGGGTCACTGGCGAACGATGAACCAGGAGGGCAAGAGCAGCAGTGAACACAGATCTACCTATGTCCAAGATGGTCACCAGAAGTTAGAAATCCTAAATAAAGAAAAACATTTAGTGATCAACATTTCTTCACAGCCATTGAGTCCCATTTAAATTAATACGCTGCAAAGGGCACTTCGTTTGTCCCCACGTACAATTCCAATAGCCTCAAATTAGAAGTGAGCTTTTTCAAATTCAAGCAGACTCTCTGCTTGAGTAATTTTTGGGAAAATGTTGTTTGGGAGCTATCTGCCAAGGATGAAGGTACACTTTGAGGTTTCAAACCTAAGACTACCTATATGACTCCGGTCAGCCATGAAATCCTTGATTCATTCAAGACCATTGTCAAAAAGAAAATCCAGGATCTCTTGAAGGGCACCCCACACCAACATTACTAGCAAAGAAAAAGCCACCATCCACTGCATAGCCACCAACCCTGATATATAGTGCTGCAAAGCTGACAAAAGGGGAGAATTGGTTTTGATGGACTCTACCTACTACGGTCAAAGTGTTAATGATCAGGTTTTTGACACTTCCACCTATCAACTGTTGGACTACAATCCCAATATGGCCTGGATACCCGTCACCCCCTCCCAACACAATCCCCAAGAATGGGAAGACGGATACGGTTCTTGAGCTTTTGGAAGGCGGGAAGGAGTTACCCTCCCGGCCGTATTTATTAAAAATATGAAACAAAATTAAAACATTAAATTAACAGTTTCATATCATGTACAATTTCATTTATACATTACGATGTTTATTGGCTAACCTTAACATATCTCTAATACAAAGGTTCTCCTAGCCGATTCTAAAACATCCTGTAAATGCATTTCTCAAAAATTCAAATTGTACATCCTAACATTACGGGCCAACGGCAAGGTCGTAACCGGTGTCAGATCCCTAATACCAGAACTCCCCCCTCACTTGTGAGGGGCGGGCGCACAGAGGACTGTACCTCTGTGCCAACTTCCGATTTCCCTTGTCTTAACGGGGGCCCCATATTTACCCGACGCCATCTTGGTGGTCGTCCGAGGACTCGTGTGAGGTGTCTAGAAGGTAGCGTAGACCCCCCTCCCACCCCACACTGCTTACCACATCCGCCGTCGCGGATGTCCTGGCCCCGGGAAATTCCAAGGAGGGGACCCGTAGCCCCTCCTCCCCAGGGAGGGGCCTTGACCGCCTTCCCTTTCGGCGGTCCCATCCTTAGAAGGGTACCGCCTCCCCGTGTGAGGGGCCAATGGCCGCCTCCCCCCGGGCGCTCCCATCCATAATGGGTGGCACCCCACCTCTAGGGATCTTCAAATTACTGCTCACCGATCATGACCTTACCGCCACAGGCCGGATAGTTGACCGGCTATCCGGACCCCCCACAAAGCTCCTACTAAAGGTCATGGCTACGTAAACTCTTTAACCAGGCTAAGAAGTCTCCTATGAGTAAGACATTTCCCTCCCGGGACAAATGGACCCCATCCGCCAAATACATTTGATCCCCCCAGATGCACCCGTGTGAAATACACTGCAATTTTACCTGTACGAAACAACCTACTCAATTTGTTATTAACCTTCTTTACCGACTGGTTCAAAGCTGGCACAGAGAGGGCCCCCCGCCACACCTTCCGAGGAATCATGTGTGACCATGCAATTGTACAGCCCGGGACCTTTCTTGCCAACCAACTTACTGAGGACAAAATTAACTCGAGAAGCACTCGTCGACCAATGGTCACCAAATCATTGCCCCCAAGATGTACTATGATTACAGATGGCGGTGACCTCGTCCGCCCTAACAGTCCCTCAATAAAACTTTGAAACTGGTCAATACAGAGTCCGCCCCTTCCGTGGAAGGTCACCCTGTACCCGTATTCCCCAGCCACGTGAATCATGTCACCTGCTTTGAATACGTCCGCGGCGCGCCTCACGTATGAGTGGCCAACGACCCACACCACTCTTTCCTCAGCCGGTGATCTTTGACCGCTGGTCCCCAGGTGTCGGATCAACTGCACAGTCCGCCCCGCAAAGCCTGCTCGCGAAACTGTAAACCAAACAGAAAACAAGAAGCGTGAGTGCATGACATTAGCTTCACAACATGTGCAAACGCACATACCTTTTATAACAATTCGAGGACCAACGCCCCAACTGTTTCACCTTTTCAACACTCAGACCCCTGGCTGTAGCCTCTGTAGCAGCCCCTATCCGGAAGGAATGGGTCCCAAAATCGCTCGGGTTCAAGCCCGCTGCCGCGATCGCCATTGTTAACACCCGCTGAAACTGAAACTTAGTCAGCGGGGTTGCGTCGGTGTGCCTCAGCAAGCTTCCCCCCCATGATGCCGCCCTCTGCGCTAAATACTCCTCAACGCATTTTACCGGGCACATGGGAGATCCCGGAATCCGCTGGACTACCACACTGTCCCCGATCCCTCCCTGATCGGTCTTGGACCTGGCTATTGAGATCACCATTGTCTCGCCCTTAATTTAAATGTGTTCACAACACAAACCTCCCCCCGTATCCTGCTTGTTCCTTGCTACCAGTTCGCTTACCCGCATAGCCCCATGGAATGCTAATGCAAAAGCGGCCCGGAACAGCACCGTCTCTGAATGAGATGAACATGTCCAGGAAGTACGGACATTAACCGGGACAACCTTTCTGAACCTATCGGGTGTCTCTCGTCTACTCTACGACCCTCAAGGCGTTGCCACCCACGTAGTGCCTTCTGTACAATAAAGGACGATGTGGGGTCCTGAATGCCATGAGCCCGCGCCATGAAAGAAATGGCGGCTCGGTGCCTATTGGCCGTAGCCACTGATCTGCCTGCCTGATGTAATGATACCAGAAATTTCAAGACATACTCCTCCTGCCCCCAGTGCTCCCCCCTAGCCAAACCCAAAAAGGACCAATAGGAACGGAACGCCCCTTCATATGCCTTCCTTGTCCTGGGTGCTAGACTCTCTCCCACGAGGTTTTGTAATCCGGGGCACCGAGAGACCAGAGAGCTTCGGGAAATGGTGCCGCCACCGAGTCCGCTGAGGGCAGAAAACCCCGGAAGGCCTGCATATGGGAACGAGAGAGTGCATCAGCTGCCTGGTTTAATACCCCTGGCACGTGTCTTGCCCTAAAGTGGACGTTTAGTCTCATACATAGCAGGACAATTTCCTTCAGCAATCTCAAAATCCATTTGCAGCGTGCTGCCTGATTATTGATGCACTCAACCACGGTCATATTATCCGACCAGAACACCACAGAGCGATCACGAAACCCTTCTGGCCAAGTTGTCAAGGCCACCAGAATGGGGAACAGCTCCAGGAACCCAATGTTACCAGTGAGTCCACTATCGTGCCACCACATAGGCCAGGTTCGTGCCGACCATCGATTGCCAAATATGGCGCCAAAACCTACACTCCCAGCCGAGTCGGTCCACAACCCCAGTTCTTCTGAGGAAACTGGTGGATCAGTCCACACGACACGACCGTTGAAATCCGCCAGAAATGCCAGCCATATGCGCATATCCTGGCGAACCTCTGCCGACAGTCTTGTGCGGTGGTGCCCTTCCTTGAGGCCCGCCATGGCTTGTGCGATAGAACGGGAAAAGGGGCGAGCCATCGGAATTACTCTCAGGGCAAAATTAAGCTGCCCCACAGCCTGTTGCAACTGATGGAGAGTTACTTTTCTCTCGCCGAGACATATTTCGAGCGAGGCCCTGAATTTCATCACCTTCTCTCTGGGCAAGCGGAAGCACCCCTCTACAGAATCGAGCTCAATTCCCAGAAACTCAAGTGTAGTAGATGGCCCTACCGTCTTACCTGGTGCCAGTGGCACGCCAAATTCTTTCATAAGATTACAGAATTCCTCCAAGGCCTGTGCACATTCCGTGTCCCCGGCTGCCCCCAGAAACAGAAAATCATCAAGATAATGCATAACATGTGTAAAGCCCGTGGCTCTTGTGAACGCCCATTGCAAAAAACTACTGAATTTCTCAAAATACGCACAAGAGATGGAGCAACCCATTGGCATACATTTATCCATGTAATAACGTCCTTGAAACATAAAACCTAGGAGACGGTGATCATCTGGGTGTACCGGGAGCAACCGGAACGCTGACTCGATATCTGATTTAGCCATCAGCGCCCCGGGCCCCAGGCGATTCAAAATGGCGACGGCCTCATCAAAGGATGCGTACCGCACCGAACAAACTCCCGGGTCAATCGCATCGTTCACCGAAAGACCCCTAGGAGCTGACAAGTTGTGTATTAACCTGAACTCCCCTGGGTCCTTTTTGGGGACCACTCCCAAAGGTGAGCAAACAAAATCGCCAACTGGTGGCATGTCATACGGTCCAGCAACCCGACCTCGGGCCACCTCCTTCCCAATCTTTGCCTGCACCACCGCCCAATTCTGCTGAACCGATAGTTGGTTCTTACATTGTGCTTCCCCCCGAAAATCCCCCGCCGGGATGCGGAAACCATATGAGAAACCGTCTCGCAACACCCCGGCGGAGATATAATCAGGGTATTCGTTCCGCCAAGGGATCAATGCCATAATATCAACAGGGGTAGGTAATGGCGCCCCTCGGTCTATTTTAGACCTGTTTGGCGCCTCCTCTACCTCCCGTATCACCAGTCTTGGCTCTGCACGAACTCTCGGGGTGCGAGGACTGCCCACACCCTGCACACTCATGCCTGAACCTGCATGACCCCTGTGGCCTAGAACACTTGCCCCTGTTAAAGCTCCAACAGACCCCTTTCCTACCCGAGTTGCCATTATTCCTTGTGTTCTGATCACTGTTTGCACCCGCCCGAAAGGGCACCCCCAAGGAATGGCGGGAAGGCTCAACCCCGTTCCCGCCTAAAGATGGCGACTTCGCCGTGTTTGACCTCTCTATTTTCTGCCAGGAAATGGAGTTGAAACAATCCCACGTCAGGGATGAGTCGTGCTCTTTGGACTTACGAAATATGCTGTCATAACAACACCATTGATTACCCCCGTACACTTCATAGAATTCCATAATACGTGTCTGATAAACTGCTAATTCCATCACTAAATCGGGCCTACGTTCCCCCATAATTGCAGTGAACATTCCAAACGCTCTGGCCCAATTGGCTATCTTTTCCTCTACTCTGAAACCCGCCATCTTTGAGCGCCATACACTAGGATGCAACAAATCTTTCTGGTTTTTTACATGCTCAATCTCATAGTGATCGGTCAGTAAGGAAAACATGTTCACATATTTATCCGCCCAAATCCTTTCCTTTACATCAATCGGGATATGTTGTACGATTTTTTCCCTCCTTGAGGGTAACGATCCCTCCCCCGCCATCGGCAATGGCTGTTTACCTGAAGCGGTAGCTGTGACCGTTGTCGCTGCCGAACCAACACCCGATACTGGTCGTTCCACGGGAACCTGCGGGGAAACAAGAGGACACGGTGCCTTTGCAGCATCTTTCGATTGCCGCAACTGCTTCATTATCGACCTGGCTTCTTCGGCCGTGGCCCCCTCGTTCTCTCTGCCCAACCATGCCGCCAACTGGGCAGCCAGCTCAGGAGGCATATCCTCCTCGTTCACGGGAGTGACCACCACAGGGATCGGTTGTCCCGCGTCCGGGGCCGGAACTGGGGCCTCGATCGGAGTGACCGGGTCCGCTGGAGGTAATTCGGGAACCGGAGCCTCCCCACCCGATGCCCCCTTCTTGGCCCTTCTACCTCTCCCGTTAGGGACTATTCCCGGCAATGCTGGTCCGATGACTCTCTTCGGTCCACCCGCACCATTCATTGCCGCCATCTGCTTCTTCATGTCCGCCATGTCCTTCACCAGCATACGAAGCATCTGGTCGGTTCCAACCTTCTTTCCGACCTTCTTGCCAGGCATCGTTCACGGATATTTCCTCGAGGTCCTAGGTCAAGAAACTTCGAAATCACTGAAAGAAGAAGCACAAGATTAAAAATTCTCAAAATTGGCTCTTGTTCCGTCAAGGGCTCACGTGCAACGAAGGGGTGCAGCTTCCAAGCACAGGAACAAGAGGCTGCTTCCTTGGACTGTTGCTCCTTTTATTCTTCTCTGGGAGGGCGTGGACCCTCCTCCGACCGCCTACAGGGCGTGGCCAACTGTGTAGGTGTCTAGGACAACCCCTCTTGGGCGGGAAAAGGCGCACCCCGGCTACGCCGCTTCGGGCATACCAGCCGTGACACGCCTCCCGCCCAAAATGGTTTCCCGGGGGGATCGGGGCACCCGACCATGCGTTCGGGGGGACCGAGTGGTCGCCCCTTTCCATGCAGACTTTGTAAATGTGCTTAAAAACATTTTAGACATGGCATTGAAGAAAGGGACTATCAATGAGAAAGACAAACGCTACTTAATGCAAGACGATCCCAGAAGTCCGGTGATTTATATGCTACCCAAAATCCTTAAAGACCTGGCTGCACCACACTTCAGATCGATTGTATCGACTCGGGGATCTGTACATGAACCAATCGGTAAATACTTGTAACGTTATCTAAAGCCACTTGTACAGAAGATGACCACGTACATAAGTGACACAACTGACTTTCTACGGAGAATTCAGGAACTGGAAATTGATCTTGATCATATTGTATTTTTGTGCACCATTGATGTTAAATCTTTATAAACATCTATTCCCCATGACTTGGGTATCGAATCAGTTGAATATTTTCTAATCCATTCTAATTTAGATGATGATTTGAATGTGTTCTTATTGAAACTTTTGCAATTTCCTCTTTATCATAGCTATTTTTGCTGGGACAATAATGTTTTCTTACAACTCACAGGAGCAATTGTGCGGCCCCCAGCGATGCAAATTTGTTCATGCACGAATTTGAGTGTGATCACTTCCATTACAATGTTCTTTGGAAAAACAACATCATCACATTTTTAAGATATATTGATGACATCTTTGTCTTATGGAAGGGTACCAAAGAGGAATTTAACTCGCCCATTGAAGCACTCAATCTAATCAATGACCTAATTGTTTTCACTTTCCACATCAGCAACAGTTGCATCTCATTTTTAGATATATCGTTATCTATTGTCAGCAACAAATTTGAAACTAACATATTCAGAAAAACAACTGACCGTAATACCCTCTTACACGTCAACAGTTTTCATAAATGTTCTCTTATGACTCATTTACCTTATACACAGTGTCTAAGAGTCAAAAGAATAGTGTCTAACCCTGAGAAATTGGAAGCAACCACACTTGAGATGACTGAACATTTTAAAATCAGAATTTATCCCTCTGAAGTACTTGACAACGTTTGCTTCAGATCCGCAACTATACCTCGGAAACAACTCCTAACCCTGACTGAGAAACTTGATAAATCCAACAGAGTGGTACTAGTATCCAGGGTTTCTACCAAAATTCCTGGATTTAAGAAAATCATTCATAAATATTTGCTGAGGAGTCAAACAGAAGCAGATTTTGAAGGTATCTTTGCTGATTTATCTTTGTTTGCTTATGAGCGGAGCAAAAACATAAAATAACTTTTAGGCAAGAACAAACAACATGTTAAAGATGGGGTTGAATTCAAGGGCACCTTTCCTTGTTTGAATTGCAGTAATTGTAACAACATCATAGAAGGCAACTACATCAATCACCCACTCACCCAAAATAAAGATAAATATCATTGCCGGTTGTGACCCCAAAAACATGTTCTACTTGTTGAAATGTCCATGTGGCTTGGTCTAAGTGAGCGGGATGGAACTCAAAATGAAAATTAGACTCAATGAGCACAAGAGCTACATCCGTACCCTGAATGTCAAATCTGCTATTGCCATACACTTTTCAGCACTGAAACACTTCATCTGCCACCTGCGCTTCATGATACTAGAAACTGTTGATCTTGTTGAAGGCATTGACAACCGAAAGCATCTCCTACTATGTGAAATCCATTGGATAAAATGCATTGACTCCTTGATACCTCATGGATTTAATGACCGCATGGAATACAGTTGCTTCCTATAAGCAGCAAACATTGAACCTTCATAACTGTGTTCCCATTCTTCATAGCACCCAACATATTGTTTTAGCTCATTCTCCTTATTTTTCACTCTATCTCTCATCCGCCATCCTTCATTCCTTGTTTTTTGTGTGTTTTACCTTTTTTTAATCCCTTTTTCTTTTTAATTGTGTTATTTATCAATTCTCATTTGATCTGCTATATTGTTTTCAACCATTGTTTATTTGCACATGTTACTTCCAGTTTTCATTGGCCTGTCATACCTATTAAAAATAGCAAATTATATTTTTTCTCATCTGAATCCAAAATTAAATTCTTGATTAAATGCTACAAAAATCGCACCAGACTTGTTTTTAAACGTTTGTGAATATTGATTACTTTCCCCCAATAGGAATTCAAGCTGTGCATTAAAGAGAAGTTTAGCACAACCTGTAAGCTCTACCTTTTTTTCTTCGTTGCACTTTTGGATCAGAAAGCGATTCCTTGTGCACGCTCGCTATTGACTAATTGAATCATTAAACATTCCAATCCTCTTCAACCACAATGAGTGCATGAGCCAACTTCTTCTTTTCACTGTGCTCCAATCAGGGTACCTATGTTTTAACAATAAAAGTCAGGTTTGTGTTATGAAGATTTTGTATGTAAAGCTAGATCAATGCATTCAGCTGCTCCGATCTGTCTTTTACTAGCTGGTCATAGGGTGGGACCCTAGATGGACCGACCTCTATGTAATGAGTAATACTGAGTTGGGAAATCATGTATAGTATTGAAGCTTTAGCTTGTGCTATAAAAGTTTGACATTGCTAACTTTATTCCGTCTTGTTTTATATTATGCACAATGCCCATTTCATTCATTGTGAGCCAAGTATTATTGCACAGTTTGTTTGCACTTGTATATGACACTGTTTCTCCGTACAATCTGATCTTTGATTGCCTCTGAGCAGGCTGTACCAGCCCTTCAGAGGCCCATTTTTAAAGGAAAATCTCAATCTTTCTTTGAGATCAGCCCATCCTTGCAACATATACCTTTTCTTTGCTTTGCGTATAGTTACACACTTTCATCTTTGTCACAGAATGTTGTAAAATGAGTTTACTAAGTCAACAATTTAACACTTTTTACTATAAATGAATCAATTATTTTAATTAAACATATGAGTCTGCATTTGTGGTTTGCAAAAGAGAATAGAGAATTTTCACAAGAGGGCCTGACAATTAGTATAGAACAATTTTTAGGTCGAGCCTACAGTGCTTGACTGTCAGGCGATCAGTGGTAGTTACTTTGTGTGGTGTGACTCCTCGCAACCTTTTGGATTGGCTTTTGTGTGTGTCTTCTTTAAATCGTGGCGTACAAATGGCTAATGGTGGTTGTATGTCCGACCTTTTTTATGTTGAGCCTATAGCGCTTGCGTTGTCAGGTGATTGGTTGTAGTTACTTTGTCTGGTCTGGCTCCACCCACACTTTTGGATTGGCTTTTGTGTGTGTCTTTTTAAAATCGTGGGGTATAAATGGCTCAGGGTGGGTGTTTGTCCCACCTTTTTTCAATTGTTCATCCCATGGAGTATTGCCGCGGGAGCGAGCAGCGGCACGCACAGTGAATTCTCCTGCAGGACGTACTCTTTCCTCTGACAGCTGTTCTCTCTAAACGCTGCTCCTTTTTAATTTAAATTTGTACAATTATAAAGCCTGGGCAAGTGGGGATTATGCGATTTGCCAAGATTCACAACATATTGAGTGACACTATGGCCTTGTCCAGCTGTGTTTGACAGGCAATACTTCTCCTCTGGCTCCAGTAATACAGTGGGGGTTGCCATTCTCCTCACCAGACACTGCCTTGGACAAGTATTGCACACCCAAGCTGAGGTCCCGGGAGACACCTCTCCATCACTATCAATGTGAATACACATGCCTAAACTCTTGCCACATATTATTATTCCCCTAATGACCGCTAGGAACAGTTGGTGCTGAGGGTCTTGGGTCTGGTGACAGCAACTCCCGGCCCTGATGTAGTAGTGGGAGGTGACTTCAATCTAGTCCACGACAACTTCCTTGACAGGTCTCCGCTGAGAGTCGGTCATGCAGGTGCCTTCACAGAATCTGGTTTGGACTGGCTCGCTGACATGGGCCTTTTTGATGCCTGGGGCGCTTAGTACCACGCTTCCAGGAGATATACATTCTTTTGCGCAGAAAACTAGACATACACCCACATTTACTATTTTCTAGTCACTTGGCGCATCCTGGCAACCCTTCTAAAGAATAATATTGAACTGACAGAATTGTTAGATCACTCCCTAATCACACTTACATTCACTAATCCTGATAGAGGGACCCAATGGCCACCACTGGCAGCTAGATGACAAACTGCTTACATGCAACTCCACCCAAAAAGAGATACAGGCCATCATTAAACACTTCCTTGAAGATAATGACATGCTTGACACACCTATCCAGCATCTCTGAAAAACATTGAAAGCAGTAGTTCTGTGGGCTTCCCTTGCAATCACCATGAAGCTCAATCGGGAGCAAAGGGAAAAGATATATGACTTAGAAGAAGCCTTCAAATAAGCAGGATACGTAGACAGCTGACCTTGGCCTGGGCACAATTTAAGGCGCTGGCCTGGGATAGGCCGGAGTACGCTCTGCTACGGACCAAGCAAAAATATTATGCAGGGATTAATACGGCAAGGTGTCTTTTGGCTCATAAATTGAGGGTCCAGAGCCAGAAGCACAGGATCTCTGATATTAGCTTGGTGGATGGCAGTAGACCCTGCCAGGACAGAGATGTCATCCAAGCCTTTGAGCACTTCTATCATACTATATACAAAACAGAAGAGCTTCCAGTAGATTATTGTCAATGGTTTCTTCCTCCGGAGCTTCTTACGCACTTACCCAATAGCAATGTCCTCAAGCTTGAGGCGGATATCTGCATCAATGAAGTTCTCAGTGCCACATCCAGATTTCAGCCAGACAAGGCCCTGGGGTCCGATGGCTTCACCCCCAGTTTTATAAACTATTTGGGCCACATATGGCCCCACTGCTTGTTCAACTCTACAATTCAATAAGGGATTCGGTCACAATTTCCCCTTCCATGAGAAGAGCAGTTATCACAGTCTCACCTACACTGGAAAGATCCTCCAATGTGCATCGTACCACCCCATGTCCTCTTAAATGTGGATGTTAAGCTTTTCACAGGGATCTTGGTGGCCTGGTTGAACCCCTACATGCAGGAATTAGTCGACCTGGACCAGACCGGCTTTATCCCTGCAAGGGGCTACAGTGATAATACCAAGTGTCTCTGCCACCTCATGAATAAGGGGGCCCCCCTCTCATGTTCCAGCGCTATTAATGTCCATCTATGAAGAGAAAGCATTTGAACGGGTTGATTGACCATTTCTCCGTCTGGTACTGGAGCAGGCAGTCCTTGGGTGATGATTCCTGATGTGGGTCTGGAGTAACTACAAAAAGACTAGCTCCCAAATACGAGTTAATGGCACAGAGTCCCAACTCTTTGCGATCACCGGGGGACCAGGCAGGGTTGCCCTCTGTCCCCGATTCTTTTTTCGCTTTACATGGAGCCCTTGGCATTCCAGTTACAGACAACACATCAATTAAGGGCATCCCCTTTGGGTCACAGGAGCATAAACTGGCCCTTTATGCCGATGACGTGATGATCGCACTGGCCCTGCCCCGAACATCCGTGCCACCTGTCATGGAGGAACTTGGGGCCATCGGGGAGGCTTCAGGTTTTAAGATTAATGCTCACAAAACACCAGATCCTCAACCTAATTGCTACCCAAGCAGACCTGGACATCCTGGAACAGAACTTTCCCTTCCAGTGGGCAAGTAAAGGTCTGTCATACCTGGGTCTTAACTTGTGCTCCTCCACGGCTGAGAAGGCGTACCCAAGTAGACGGAGACACCCTGGAACATAGCTTTCTCCCTTCCAATGGGCAAGTAAAGGTCTGTCGTACCTGGGCCTTAACTTGAGCTCCTCCACCACTGAGGCGGCAGAGTATAACTACAGCGCGCTCCTAGTTGCGGCCCACAAAGACCTACAGAGCTGAACATCTTGTGGCCTGTACCAGATGGGCAGACTAGCTGCAGTAAAAATTACCTTACTACCCAGCCTCCCATACGGTATGCAGATGCTTTGGTGGTAAGAAAAGCCAGATGATTTGGCAGCGAGCATACCTTTCAGTCGCGGACGGGGGCCTCAGACTACCACAGCTCACACACTATCATCTAGCTGCCCAACTCAGGCACATGGTCAAATTGAACAGGACCCTTAATGAAAAGAACTGGTGCTTCATAGCTGGGATCCATATATGAAAGGTACTATGGCTCCCCCAAAAAGAAAACACTGTCACAGCTGGAGCGAGTTGATGAAGAGAGCCGGTCGACTAAACTGCATCCCTAAGTGCCACCCTTTCCTCACATTGAGTACCCGGGCGGGTCCTCATGTGAATAGCATCCTTTCTTCACTTCTCACTTGTGGCACATCACTAGTTCATGAGGCTCCGCATTTAGCAATCCAGATGTCCCAGCATCACTAATCCTGAGGAGACCCCGCATTGATAGAGGGGCGAAACGCAGTCGACAAGCTGAAAAAGCAAACCATTGCCCACCGCGTATTATCATATACAGTTGCTGTTCATAAAGAAATTATACAAGAGTGGTCGCCTTCTAAGATTTGTGGTAACCTTGTATATAAATATACACATTGTCACTTACGATTAGGTTCCATTTTTCATTTGGCAATAAAATATCTGTTCTTTGTAAATTGAAACAATGTATATAATTTGTCAGTTTTTTGAGTAATTATTAAACAAGTCATAAATGTACAAATGTGTTGGTGGTTCCTTGCCCTCTGACATTATTGTACCCTCTTTTATTGCGATTGTGCAATTTGTACTGCTTGAATCAGTTATATTAGTCCATAGGAACCGTTGTTTCCCTATATATATGCTCTTTTAAACAAGCTTGGCCACATGAGATCTGTTTGTTGGGTTGGTGTAGTGCAGTGATTCTCCCTAATAAGTCCTAATTCAGTACTTGTTACACAGCCTTATTATGTGTGATTACTTAATATTACAGCATTTTAATTATACTTAGTGAAAAACAATACCTCATCATAAACCCTTTCGAAATATAGGATCTAGTTAGCCAAACACTTCCACAGGTTATATTGTCTTAAAATAACATTTCGAGCAGTGTAGCTTTAAGGTTTTTTTTTGGCTAAGGGGTCAATGTCTTCCATTCTTCGTCTTCATGAACCTCTTCCTCTACTATGTTTGTAATTATAATTTTACTTTTGTAGAGCTTACTACCCCTACACTAAGTTGAAGAGCTTTGTTGCAAGTAGCACGGTACTTCGGATCCCAAAGTTACAGGTAAACCTTCCTTACTATGGCAAACTTGCTTCCATATCCCACAAACTCCTTTGCCTTCTGTTCTCTAACAGAATTTAAAAAAAATGTATGCAGGAGATTTTCATCTGACACCATGCCTATCTGCCGATTTCACTTTTGTTATGTTATGTACGTCTTCAATTTTCGGTTAAAGTCTGTTTATTTGAAAAAGACAAAATGCAGTACACAATGCAATGCCCCTCAAATCACAAGGAAGAAAGAGCAAGGATGCCGCAGGGCGTCTCATGTTGCTAGAGGATGAGTTAGGTCCTGCGCCAGCACATAAAGTTGCAACATACGCAGGTATCTGGAGCATATGTTAACTCTCAGAATTCGGAGCTTAGGAGAGCTATGAAAGGGTGCCACAGACCCGCAAAAGAGGCCCTGTCTCCCTTAAGGGAAAAGGAGTAGCGCTCCACCAGCACGTACCACAGCCTGTGCAGCACCCCTGAAACGCAGGAGTTCCACCGTACCCCAGTAGTGAAACAGTATATTCTGCAGGGCTGCACCTAGGGCAATTCCCATCTGTCTACCCCTGTGGGACTTAAGGGGAAATGTAAGCCTATCTGGCAGGCCCAGGATAACATATGCCGGGAAGCACAATATATTGGTGTTAAAATGCTTTTCAATCTCATCAAGAATCTGTTTCCAGTACTGTGTGAGTGATGTGCATTCCCATAGCAAGTGAGTCAGTGTGCCTTGCGACACGCAGCCTCTCCAACACCCCGGGGAGTGTTCGGGGTCGCTCCTGTGAAGTCTGGGGGGAATAAGATACAAATATGACACTAACTTGGTGGCGGTTTCTATGATAGAGATGTTACGCGCTAAGGCCTAGATGTATCAAGCCATTTGCGATCCGCAAAGGCCGGAATTCGCCTTTTTGCATGTTTTGGCATGCATCAAAAAATCGCAAAATAAGGAATTGCAAACATTTGCGATTCCTTATTTTGCTATAGCATTTAATGGAATCGCAATTTTGCGATTCCTTAAATGCTATGTATGTAGCATTTTCTAATTGCGAATTTTGGTTAAGAAATCGTAAATTACCACCAACTTGTGGTTGATGGTAAGTTGCTGTCGTGTTGCGGCGTTTTGTTGTTTCATTGGGGGCTACTGGGCACATACGATAGACCGGGATACTCACTTCCGGCGGAAGTCGCGTCCCGGTCCAGTCTTTCGCTGCACAGACTAAGTAAGCGCTTCTGGGGGAAGACGCATAATACCGCGTTTTCCCGCCGGGTCTGCGCTTTGGATTCTTGTGAGTTCCCGAATGCCAGTACCCGCCTGCTGTGCCATAGCGGTACAAAAGGGGGTGGTAATAGACGGAGCATCTGAATCAATCAAACACTCAAACCCAGTCAAAAGATCTGGGTTTAATCCATCACCGTTCTTTAGCCCACTCTGCCACCCCAGTTCAGACATGGCTATATGCAAATCAGTCTGACCCTGTGCCTCATGGGAACAGACCAGCCCGAACTGCCAAGCCATGTCTTCCCTGGACCGTAAACAAGCTTCCGAGGACCGGTTTCTGGCATTCAGGCCGTCTTCAGCCCGGCTTGCTTGAATCCAGTGGCAAAGTGAGCAAGGGACTCACGTCTGAGCATACCCTGCCACACTTATGGCGGCCAAAAGCGGTACACAAGGGGGTGGTGATAGACAGAGCATCTGAATCAATCAAACACTCAAACCCAGTCAAAAGATCTGGGTTTAATCCATCACGTTCTTTAGCCCACTCTGCCACCCCAGTTCAGACATGGCTATATGCAAATCAGTCTGACCCTGTGCCTCATGGGAACAGACCAGCCCGAACTGCCAAGCCATGTCTTCCCTGGACCGGAAACAAGCTTCCGAGGACCGGTTTCTGGCATTCCAGCCGTCATCAGCCCGGCTTGCTTGAATCCAGTGGCAAAGTGAGCAAGGGACTCACGTCTGAGCATACCCTGCCACACTTATGGCGGCCAAAAGCGGTACAAAAGGGGGTGGTGATAGACGGAGCATCTGAATCAATCAAACACTCAAACCCAGTCAAAAGATCTGGGTTTAATCCATCACCGTTCTTTAGCCCACTCTGCCACCCCAGTTCAGACATGGCTATATGCAAATCAGTCTGACCCTGTGCCTCATGGTAACAGACCAGCCCGAACTGCCAAGCCACGTCTTCCCTGGACCGGAAACAAGCTTCCGAGGACCGGTTTCTGGCATTCCAGCCGTCTTCAGCCCGGCTTGCTTGAATCCAGTGGCAAAGTGAGCAAGGGACTCACGTCTGAGCATACCCTGCCACACTTATGGCGGCCAAAAGCGGTACAAAACGGGGTGGTGATAGACGGAGCATTTGAATCAATCAAACACTCAAACCCAGTCAAAAGATCTGGGTTTAATCCATCACCGTTCTTTAGCACACTCTGCCACCCCAGTTCAGACATGGCTATATGCAAATCAGTCTGACCCTGTGCCTCATGGGAACAGACCAGCCCGAACTGCCAAGCCATATCTTCCCTGGACCGGAAACAAGCTTCCGAGGACCGGTTTCTGGCATTCCAGCCGTCTTCAGCCCGGCTTGCTTGAATCCAGTGGCAAAGTGAGCAAGGGACTCACGTCTGAGTATACCCTGCCACACCTATGGCGGCCAAAAGCGGTACAAAAGGGGGTGGTGATAGACGGAGCATCTGAATCAATCAAACACTCAAACCCAGTCAAAAGATCTGGGTTTAATCCATCACCGTTCTTTAGCCCACTCTGCCACCCCAGTTCACACATGGCTATATGCAAATCAGTCTGACCCTGTGCCTCGTGGGAACAGACCAGCCCGAACTGCCAAGCCATGTCTTCCCTGGACCGGAAACAAGCTTCCGAGGACCGGTTTCTGGCATTCCAGCCGTCTTCAGCCCGGCTTGCTTGAATCCAGTGGCAAAGTGAGCAAGGGACTCCCGTCTGAGCATGCCCTGCCACACTTATGGCGGCCAAAAGCGGTACAAAAGGGGGTGGTGATAGACGGAGCATCTGAATCAATCAAACACTCAAACCCAGTCAAAAGATCTGGGTTTAATCCATCACCGTTCTTAAGCCCACTCTGCCACCCCAGTTCAGACATGGCTGTATGCAAATCAGTCTGACCCTGTGCCTCATGGGAACAGACCAGCCCAAACTGCCAAGCCATGTCTTCCCTGGACCGGAAACAAGCTTCCGAGGACCGGTTTCTGGCATTCCAGCCGTCTTCAGCCCGGCTTGCTTGAATCCAGTGGCAAAGTGAGCAAGGGACTCACGTCTAAGCATACCCTGCCACACTTATGGCGGCCAAAAGCGGTACAAAAGGGGGTGGTGATAGACGGAGCATCTGAATCAATCAAACACTCAAACCCAGTCAAAAGATCTGGGTTTAATCCATCACCGTTATTTAGCCCACTCTGCCACCCCAGTTCAGACATGGCTATATGCAAATCAGTCTGACCCTGTGCCTCATGGGAACAGACCAGCCCGAACTGCCAAGCCATGTCTTCCCTGGACCGGAAACAAGCTTCCGAGGACCGGTTTCTGGCATTCCAGCCGTCTTCTGCCCGGCTTGCTTGAATCCAGTGGCAAAGTGAGCAAGGGACTCACGTCTGAGCATACCCTGCCACACTTATGGCGGCCAAAAGCGGTACAAAAGGGGAAGCTGAATTGCCAGAAACCAGTCCGCGGAAGCTTGATTCCGTCCAGTGAAAGAATTGGCTTGGTAGTTTGGTCTGCCCTGTTCCCATGATGCACTGGGCCAGGGACAGACTAATTTGCATATAGCCAGGTTCTGAGCTGGGATGGTGCAGTGAGCTAAAAAACGGTGTTTGATCAAGCCCTGATCTCTTGACTGGGTGTGAGTATTCTGCTTAATTCAGAAACTCTGTCCATCACCACCCCTTGTTGTTAAATATTTTGTCCACCCTAAGCGTGGCAGGGTATACTCAGACGTGAGTCCCTTGCTCATTGCACCATCAGGATTCAAGCAAGCCGGGCCGACGACGGCTGAAATGCCAGAAACCGGTCCCCGGAAGCTTGTTTCCGTCCAGTGAAAGAATTGGCTTGGTAGTTTGGTCTGCCCTGTTCCCATGATGCACTGGGCCAGGGAAAGTCTAATTTGCATATAGCCAGGTTCTGAGCTGGGATGGTGCAGTGAGCTAAAAAATGGTGTTGGATAAAGCCCTGATCTCTTGACTGGGTGTGAGTATTCTGCTTAATTCAGAAACTCTGTCCATCACCACCCCTTGTTGTTAAATATTTTGTCCACCCTAAGCGTGGAAGGGTATACTCAGACGCGAGTCCCTTGCTCATTGCACCATCAGGATTCAAGCAAGCCGGGCCGACGACGGCTGAAATGCCAGAAACCGGTCCCCGGAAGCTTGTTTCCGTCCAGTGAAAGAATTGGCTTGGTAGTTTGGTCTGCCCTGTTCCCATGATGCACTGGGCCAGGGACAGACTAATTTGCATATAGCCAGGTTCTGAGCTGGGATGGTGCAGTGAGCTAAAAAACAGTGTTGGATCAAGCCCTGATCTCTTGACTGGGTGTGAGTATTCTGATTAATTCAGAAACTCTGTCCATCACCACCCCTTGTTGTTAAATATTTTGTCCACCCTAAGCGTGGAAGGGTATACTCAGACGTGAGTCCCTTGCTCATTGCACCATCAGGATTCAAGCAAGCCGGGCCGACGACGGCTGAAATGCCAGAAACCTGTCCCCGGAAGCTTGTTTCCGTCCAGTGAAAGAATTGGCTTGGTAGTTTGGTCTGCCCTGTTCCCATGATGCACTGGGCCAGGGACAGACTAATTTGCATATAGCCAGGTTCTGAGCTGGGATGGTGCAGTGAGCTAAAAAACGGTGTTGGATCAAGCCCTGATCTCTTGACTGGGTGTGAGTATTCTGCTTAATTAAGAAACTCTGTCCATCCCCACCCCTTGTTGTTAAAAATGCTGTGCCATAGCAGCATCAGAGCGCATGAGCGCTACGACTTGGTTTCCTGTTTCACCCACTTTGCAGCCACGCCGGAGCGCTGCTGGTTCTCTCCGCATTCCCGTGCTGGGAGTGCCGTTTGCTTCAGACACTAACACCGCGCTGGAGCGCAGTTGGTGTCATCCTTGTTTGCCGCATTGAAGGAGTGGCAGTTTCCTTATGGTTTCCCGCGCTGAAGCGCAATTGCTTTTCCTTACCTTTGTTCTTCCTCAAACCTGTCACAGCGCGGGAGCACTATAACTGATTCACTTTTGCCTAGTGGGAATACCACGTGTTGAGAGCTCTTCACCAGTGATACATTAACGCGCAGGAGCGCTATACTTGGGGTTTTCACACGTGGAGGAGCACATTTCTTAGGGGTTGTTCTATGCGCAGGAGCGCAGTACCTTGTGTTTGTACATTACGCGCAGGAGAGCTATTCTTTGGTTTTCTTTTCTTTGGAGCATCAATCCAATCTGGGTACGGCAGAACGCACTACACTGGTGAGTTCGTGAGTGAATGGGCTTTCTATATGTGCTTAGAAGTCTGTAATGGAAGGGGGGAGGTGAGGTCTTTCCCTAATTTAGTCTCCTTTGTCTTACAGTTGTCTGCCAGTTGGCGTCAAGACCCTACCCGAACTCCACACAGGCCAGGCCTTTTGTTCCTTTCTGGCTCCCTTCCCTGTTCCCACCTCATCCTTACCGTGTTTTACATTCTGTGCGGGTCAGCTGGGTACAGGGGCGGTGGCTCCTGTCGTCTCTGCGGAATCGCTTCACAAGCAGAGGTAAGACTTGGGGGGCTCCGACAGTTGCGAATTCTTTTAAAAATGCACAATTTGGCTTTTTTGAAGGGCATGTATGTGCGCCATATGCACACACATGTTAATTTCAGGGGTGCAGCAGGGTGTCCTTCAGACACCCCTGCACCCTTGAAATTATTCTCATTTTGCGATTAGCAAATTGTGAATCGCAAATTGAGATGTATTTCACAATCCTTCCTATGGGCCTCCTGGCCCATAGGAATGAATGGGAAATTATTTCTTATTTGCAAATTCGCAAATTGCGAATTCGCAAATGAGGAAGATTAAGAAATCGAAAAAAATTGCGATTTTTAACATACATCCCATTTTGCGATTTCTAAATAGCGATTCCTTAAAAATCGCTATTTAGAAATCGCAAAGGGGAATGTTGATACATCTACCCCTAAATGTCTAGCCTGGTAATAGATGTCCCCCCCAACTCCTTCGAAGACAGTGTCCTCCCCACCTCTGCTTCCCATCTCCTCTGGCCCGCAAATTAGGTTGGCTCCTCCGGGGGGCGTAATAGGTGGTAAAGCTCCGTGATGAGACGTTTACTGGACTGTTTAGAGAGTAACCATTTCTCATAAGGAGTAAGTAATCTCTCCGCTCCCCGGCGCATCGAGGGCTGCATTACCCAGTGGTGAATCTGCTGGTAATGATAGCGCTCAGGTTCGGGCAATGCGAAGTCAGAGCGGAAATCCTCAAAGGGCAAGGGGCCTTCCACGTTAGAGAAGTGGCCAATTGATCTATGCCCCTCGCCGTCCCAGTGTTATAAAGCTACCAAGTCCAGACCTGGCGTAAAGTCGGGATTATTGGTTAAAAGGCGTAAGCGGCAACAGGAAAATGGTGAGGCCGTTTTGTGTAGCAGTCACGGCCCACGCTCTTAGGGTTGCCCGCGTAATTGGTGATCTGTAAAGCCCAGGAGGGCAAAGGTTTTTACGAATCAAGGGGGTCTTCAACAAAGATTGACTGGCTAGGACCCATTCCATAATTAGCCAATGTTTTGCAGACTCCCTCTGGGACCATTCCAGCACAGCCCGCAGCTGAGTGGCCTTGAAATAGCGATCTAGGTTGGGGATCCCCAAGCCGCCCTCCTCGGGGGATTTATAGCTCGTGTACTTATTCATCCTGGGTTTTTGGTCTGCCCAGACAAAAGAGAGGAACTCTTTAGGAGCAGTTTCAACATGCCAGGGGTGTTCCACAGGCAATGTTTGGAAGAGATATATTATTTCATGAAGCACACTCATTTTGAGAGCCGCTACTCAGCCTGACCAGGAAAGGCCGAATGGATGCCAACGGTGTAGGTTCCGCCAGGTTAGTGACAGAAGACGTGTGTAGTTTAGAGAGACTGTATCATGAATGGAGGTCACCAGCTTGATATCAAAGTACGGAATAGATTTCTGGTCCCACGGAATAGGGCATATCTGCTTGAGAGTGTTCATAGTGGCCGGTAATAAAGAGAAGCCCAGAGCCTGTGACTTGGATACGTTAACCCGGAAGCCCAAAGCAGCGGCGAAAGTCACGTCTTCTATTTTAAACATGCAATCATTGTGAGTTCTAATAACTTCAGTGACTTCCACAACTTTAAGCATATGATTTCATCTTCCACAGGGTAACTGAAACTCTGTTCAATATATAGTGATGCCTTTAGGTACTCCGGTCCTGCCTACTCTTTGTTTGCGGGGCTCCTTCGGTCCCTTCATTTGTTTTAAAATACTGATTGTGGTGTGCTGTAACCATTTTTAAACCTTTTCCGGTCCACATGCATTTGCTTAACCAATTGTGGTGTGCCGCTATTGAATTTTAAAACCAGCAAGTTTTACTTTACATTTGTGCTCCCCTGCTTACCTGACTACTAGGAAGCCTTGTTCTGCCGTGCACCCCGGTCCACCGCGGTTTTTACCGTTTGTGTGGAGGGTGCATAGGCGGCGCCATTTGCTCCTCGGCTGGCTGGTCGAGGGGCGGAGACTGGGCGGTTAGCGCTCTAGGGTACGGCTACCTCCCCTCTATTTTAGCAGCATGCCTTGGGCTGGGCACAGAAGGCGTGCCGCTGGAACGCCGCAAGGCACGCCAAAGGCAAGCCCGTCTGCGCCCGTCCGCGCCAAGTTCGCGCCGGGGGCCGGGGATGCTGCCTCTCTCCAACTAGAATCTGGGCCCAATTTAAGGTACTCAAGGGGGGATTTGCTGGATATTGGGATGAGAAATCCCCCACATTGTGCTCACATCTTGAAAGAAGACACTTTGTTCAAGAAAGGGCCCTTCTCATGTAGTTGGTGTGGCCTTCGCTTGAAGGGGGTAGAAGGAATCAGCCCCCCCTCCCTGCCTAATAAAGCCCACCACACGCAACGGCAAAGGTCGTTGCAAGGTTTCCTCCTCAACTCCAGGTCCTTGATCAAGAATAATATTGCATTTAAGGACTTTGTACTCCAACACGCCCCTGACTGGGTTTTCCTCACCGAAACCTGGGCCAACGACTCTTCTGGCCCTGAGTTTGTAGAGGCCATCCCGTCGGGGTATTCCCTTACCAGACTGGATAGGAAAGTCCGCGTGGGGTAGGCTTAGGTATCCTGGTTAAGGATACTCTGACCTGCCGATCAGATCCGCTGACCTCAGCCCATGATCCCTATCAGGCATTATATTTCTCTATAAACTTCACTCCCACTGAGAGTTTTTCAGGGATTCTGTGTTACAGGTCACCTGGCCCTAGAGCTTCATTTAGCGATGATTTTAGCAATCACTTTGAAGCTTACCTTAAGCGTACAAATTTTACGCTTCTCTGCAATTTTAATTTTTATTTAGTAAATAGCGCGAATCATGATACCCAAACTGTGGATAGAATGTATGAAGGGCCATGGCTTCACACAATTAGTGAACACTCCTACTCATATTGCAGGCCACACCCTTGATGGGTTCTTTTCGAATGACGATCGAATCCTGGTGGGTGTCCCCCTTCCACTCTCGTGGTCTGACCACTCTGCAGTCCCTTTTGTTCTAAGGGCTACTCCCCTAGGTAACACTCAAAGTATAGGGTTGAAAATTGTTGAAAAACCAAACCTCACCCTGATTACCAACAAAGCAGTCACTACTGCTTTTGCTGACTTCCAGCAATCAGACCCTCACAACGTTAACACGGCGGCAAAAAATCTTTCTAATAAAATTATTGCTGTGATGGACCCTCTTGCCCCCAAAAAACTGTGCTACTCGGTCAGGAAAACACCTTCCGCTCCTTGGTTTTCCGACCGACTTCGAAATATGAGACAAAAGTGTAGAAGGAAGTAAAGATACTGGCGGAAGGACCTGGCACCCTCGGGCAGGGATTCCCATAAGCAATGTCTGAAGGCTTATAAAGCAGCTATAATGGAGGAAAAGGAAAAATACTATTCAAAGATCACTGGCGATATCACTAATACCAAAGAGCTCTTTAATATCTTTAACTCCCTTGCGGCCCCAACGCTCTCGGATAAAGTGGAACCCTCACAGGAGCTCTGTGATCGTTTATCTTCCTTTTTCTGCTCTAAATCTCCAATATTTATGATCAGCTGCAATTTCTTAATGCCAATCAGGTACTTGATGCCTCTGCCAAAGTCTGCCTGAACAGCTTTTCCAATAATATGGCCTCTGCAAGGTTTTGCGCCTTTCCTACGCTATCACCTGAATTGGTAAATCTCTTGCTTGAAGGTATTAAGTCCGGGTCACCCTTGGATCCCTGTCCTCTCAAAGTTGTGAAAATAGCTAAGGAGGCCTTGATCCTGCATTTCATGACGGTCTTGAAACCTAGCCATATCATCTGGCCAATATCCTTTGATCTGGAAGGCTGCTGTGGTTAGGCCCATCCTTAAAAAGCCCTCCTTAGGTCCAATAAATCTAAAAAACGTTCGTCCTATTTCCCTGCTGCCACTCCCTGCTAAAATCCTTGAATCCCATCTGAACTCACATCTGAGTCTCTACCTGAGGGACTACCACATCCTGGATGGTTCCCAACATGGGTTCAGACGGGCTCACAGTACGGAGACCGCTCTTACCATGGTGTTGGACAATATACGAGTTCAGGTGGATGCAGGGCACACCACTCTCCATATTTTACTCGACCTCACCGCCGCATTCGACACCCTGTCCCCTTTGAGACTGGTGGAGCATCTCAAGGAGATAGGGGTTGGCGGCCTGGCTCTGGACCTTCTCGCCTCATTTCTTAGTCAGCGGTCTCAAACCGTTAGATTGGGCGATTTTTACTCTGAATCCTGCCCCCTTGTCTGCGGAGTGCCTCAGGGCTCATCCCTGAGCCCCACCCGTTTTAATATCTATGCGGCCCCGTTGGCAAGGGTGGTGCAATCTTTTGGACTAGAGGTGCTGTCCTTTGCGGCTGACAGGCAGATCATGGTCTGTATTACCCAAAAGACCAAGGATTTTGCCCATAACTTTAAGAACTGAATGACAGCTGTCTCTTCATGGATGGTTCAAAATGACCTCAAACTAAATGGTGAGAAGACGGAGGTCAAGTGAGTGGTGGCTCAACTCCCTGGGTACCTGTCCCACTCCTGTCTCCCAGGCAAAAAATCTTGGAGTGCTGCTTGATGACAGCCTTTCCATGTCTCGCCAGGTCTCCAAGACAGTGGGCACTTGTTTTGGGCTTATTCGAACAGTAAGAAAAATCTCCTAGTTTCTGTCCACTGAAGCCCGAAAAAAGGTCGTTGTGGCCCTAATATTGGCCAGGCTGGACTACTGCAATGCCCTTTATCTAGTAATAGACAGGGGCCACCTGCGCCGCCTTCAGCTAGTACAAAATGATGCTGCTAGGCTGGTACTGGATCGTCCCAAGTGTCATTTGGCCTCTTCTGCTCTCAGTTTCTTGCATTGGCTCCCGGTGGACCGTAGAGTCTTGTTTAAGACTCTATGCCTCACCCATAATGCATACTACGGACATGGCCCTGTGGGTATAAAGAAAATATTTCATAGGTACGCTCCCTCGAGGAATCTCAGGTCAGCTAATAAAAATCTGCTCGAGGTTCTCAGATTCAAAGGACGAGATGGGGAAGAAGAGCCTTTTCACAGGCTGCAGCAAAGGCGTGGAACGCTCTCCCTGTTTCCCTCTCGTGCCAGCAAGTTCACTCAATTTTCCATAATATCCTTAAGACCTGCTTGTCTCCTGTGAAACGAATCTGAGTATGTATGCTTGCTTCATTCAATTCTTTACTGCATCCTATCAGAGTGCTCAGGTCAGCTCCTGTAATGCTAGACTACTACCCATCACAGGAGATCCATATATGGTAGATTATATCTAACCTATGTTCTCTAGATAGTGTCCGAGAGTTATCAGCCCATCACACAGGCATGTCACACACTGAATTCGTCCTGGCAAGACAAAGGGAACCCATAACACAATATGGGGCAGTGTTGGGTTATTTTTACCATCTGGCTTTGGGTTTAACATATAACAAAACACAGAATGCAATCCAGCCTTACATCAGAAAACACAGGCCACCAAAGGGACCTGCAAGTGCAAAACAATTGTGGGTGTAGTACTGTTTTTAAAATATGCAAATGTGTAATGCTGGGTGAAAATATTTATAACATTTGAAAGTTTTAATGATGTATGGAGCCATAATTGATGAATTAATGATGTTGCATTTGAAATTAGTTTACTGAGTCACTTCAAAAAGAGACACAGTTTATTTTTAAATGGTTTCAGTTTAGGGTGCTCTGCATTTCTCGCTCCTGCTCATTCCCCCTCCCAATCAGTGTCCTGTTGCAAACCATCTTTCCTTTCATTTTGCGGAGCACCAAGTGAATGACGTCAAAGATAAAAAAAACTGAACTATTGTGTTAGAAAGTGTGTTCCGCAAATAAACTTCCATTGTTTACCTGAAGTATCACATTCAAGGACTTCCACAGGAAATTCGGCTGAAGAGTGTTAACTGTAGGAGCCATTGATTGAGAAATGTTTCATTTTGTGTTGATCAACTCTGGAGTGCAGTTGCTGAGAGGGTAGCTAGAAGATTTCCCTTACCTTAAGTGTTAGTGTTAACATATTGCGCTGCTGTTTCTGGTTTGCCATAGCGACCCTAACCATGATCATACCTTGCTGAATTTGCAGAATCTATTTATAGAATGAGTGAGTTGTGTATAAAATCTTGGGCTTTAGTATTGAGGGGATCATTCCATTTTTCTGTGGAGATCATTTTGTTCATATTTGCTACGCAATTGACTTTACATTTTTCCACTGAGACTCTATCCATTTGTCTTAGATTTCTTTTAGGAGAACATTGTCAGTACTCTTTAGGAGTTCTGTTTTCTGAGTTTTGCCTAAACATATTTAGCTGGGGCTAAGATATATTACTTTGTATTTCTGTATTCATGCCTTTGTTGAACTTTCATGCATTTTTCTCTGTACCGCATTACCAAAAAAACCTGTAGTAAATCTACTTTTGTATGTCAAAAGAAAATTCCCTTTGGGTTGTTCAATAACAAGACAACAATTCTTACATACATCCAAACATATGTCATTCATTCATCAGTAGCTACAAATTGGAGCAATGCAAAATACAACAAAGCAGTTCTAATAAAACAAATCAAATAGATTCAATGTGCACAGTTTATTCATATATGTAAAAAACAAGTTAAAAACAAACAGAAGTTTAAAATTAAATAAAATTTAAGGATTATTCTGACTGTTGTGGAATCTTTACCTTCATTTTGCACCTCCCTTAATAGTCTTAGGAACTACTTAGGTTTAGATTGTGTATATGAATTGTTCCGTCCTTATATTGTCTGTGTTCCCAGATTTTATTTAATTTTAAACTTCTGTTTGTTTTTAACTTGTTTTTTACATATATGAATAAACTGTGCACACTGAATCTATTTGTTTTTACAGAACTGCTTTGTTGTATTTTGCATTGCTCCAATTTGTAGGTACCGATGAATGAATGACATATGTTTAGCTGTATGTAAGAATTGTTGTCTTGTTATTGAACAACCCAAAGGGAATTTTCTTTTGGCATACAGTCAGTTTTGGTACCCTATCCCTTTGGTGTGGGGTCCCTCTCTCTTTTATTAGAGAATTTTTGAACAGTCCTTTGTGGCTGGAGAGTTTTTCCTATTAACTATGGATCAAATTAAGACCTTTGGGTTTAGTGATGACCAATTACAGCGTATAATTAACACTAAAAATGGAAATAAAATTAGTGTTGTCTCCAGTAAGGGAGAAAACTGGGGCAAACTGTTAAACTTAAAAAAAGAAGCTTATTAGAACAGAAGCTCATGCTGATTATTTGGTAGAATATGTTAAATCTGGCACTATTCCAATAGGCTTACATGTTTGAAATGAACCCGGCCTTTTTACAGAAAACAGGAAATTCTTAGAAACCTGGACACTGATTCTAATAGGTGAAGTAGAGACTGGATGTTACTGATTATTGAAACTGCTCAGGGACTCATAATACTCGAACAGGAGGAGATTGATAAACTTGAAACAGAGCTTAAAAATTGCCAAGCATTAGAGGAGGGTAAAAAGAAACTGGCTGATATCAATAAAGATGTGGAAGGCTATAGTGACTATCTCCTAAATAAAAAAACAAATAAACTGAAGAAGGATATTGAACGATACTCTGATGAGAATACATATCCTTACCTAAGAGAAAACTATTACCAGAATAAAAATGAGGGCAACTGGGAGAGACCACAAAACCGACAGGTCTATTCCAGAGGGGGTAATAAACAGGTAACATTTTCAGAAACATCTGGCTCCAGTAGTGAGGAGGAAGAGTGCCACAGTACTGAACCTGGTAGAAATACACGTGACCATGGTCTTTTTTTAGAGTCACGCCCCATGAGAGCGCAAAGATACAACGGGAACCAAGGGCGAGGCCAATTCAATCGTGGTCGCCAACAACAGTTCAACCGAGCACCTCCTCAACAGGAATATATGAGTACACGGAGAAAACAATATTGGAGACCAGCAAATTACCTGTAATAAACCTATCCACCAAAAATCTTAGTAGTGTGGAAATAGAAATTCTGAGTAGAGGTTTTAGTTTTGTGCCCTCCACATCTTTAGATAAATTCCAACTGGAAAAAGATCTTCGATCTTTCTTCAGAAAAATTAGACTCAAACGATTTTTTGAAAACAGAGATAGTAGAGTTCATGAGAATTTATCCGGTTTAAAACCTAAATCTACCTTTACACCTACCCTTGGTATGGTGGGCAAAACATTGAAGCTTTTGAGTTGGCAGTGGAAAGCGGAATACACAAACATCTTGACAATAACAAGAAACCGCTTCCTTTTAATATTTCAAAGAATGAGAAAATAGCTTTAGACAAACTAAGAAATGACAACTCCCTGACAATCAGCCAGCAGATAAGGGTGGAGGAGTTGTTATTTTTGACACTGCAAACTATGAAGATAGAATGCTTAAACTACTAGAGGTAAAAGAACACTATGTTCGTACAAATGCAAGTTGCCTCGCAAGGATGTCACGAGAATGTTTGACTCTCCTTTCAAATGCTAAGGATGAGGGATATATCTGTGAAGAGGAGTTAAAAATTTTAAACAATTTGGAACCTAAAACTCCTGCAATTTATGGCCTTCCAAAGGTACATAAACACAAATTAGACCCTCCTCTGAGACCTATTGTGAGCAGTATTGACTCTTTACTAGAGCCATTAAGTAAATATGTTGATCATTTCTTAAGTCCCCTGGTGTGTAACCTAAAGTCATATGTAAGAGACCCTGCACATATTATATAATTGATCGAGGGATTGCCTTTTTGTGAGGAGACTCAGTGTCTAGTCACTCTAGACATTGAGTCTCTTTAAACAAATATCCCCCAGGCTGATACGGTTAAGGTAATTGATGATCTTCTTCCTAACCAAGACCTGGGTGGTGCCAATAAGGACTTTATTGTGGACTGTGTACGGCTAATTCTTACAAACAATATCTTTCTCTTCAAAACTCATTATTTTATACAACTCAAGGGGACCAGCATGGGGGCCACATGTGCCCCTAGTCTGGCCTGTTTGTATGTAGGGAACTTTGAGGCCAAACATATTGACAATGAACTGGCCCCATTTTTTGAGAATGTAGCGATATTTTCTTTATTTGGGAAGGGACCATTGAATTGTTGGAACAGTTCCTAAGTTGGATCAATTTGGGAGATCCAAATCTAAGGTTCACCTCATCCTATAGTACAACCAAAGTGGATTGTCTTGACATCTCCATTAAAAGCTCGGAGGGGGTGTTGTTAGTTGAACTTTTTACCAAACCTGTGTCTAAGAACACCCTCCTTCATTTTTCCAGCTTTCACCCCAAGTCACAGAAAGAAAGTATCCCTTTTAGCCAGTTCCTCCGACTTAGGACGAACTGCTCTGACATTAATGACTACTACAAACATGCTGAGACACTGAAGAAAAAGTTCCAAGATAGAGGCTACCCCAGAAAATTACTGTCTCACTCACTGAAGAGAGCTAGATTTTATGATCGTGATGCTCTAATTCAGAAAACAAAGAGAGAGAAAGAACCACTTAACAAAGTTGTGTTTGTCAGTAAGTTTTCCCACATCAGTAATCAAATAAAAAATGTGGTTAACAAATATTGGCACATTCTGAATCATGATGAAGAGACAGTTTTGGAGAAACCTCTTTTTGCTTTTAAAAAGAACAAAAACGTGCGAGACCTATTAGTGCATACATACAAAGAAGAAACAGTTGATCATCAGAGAACATTAGATAACACTAGAGTAGTTGGAACAACAAAATGTGGAATGTGGAATATCTGTGACCAATGTATAGTGGCAGCTGAAATAACTTCTAATAAGTAGACGATCAAATGCAAAACTCACAATAACTGTAGGAGTAAAAATATCATCTATCTCCTTGAGTGCCCTTGCGGGCTTTGCTATGTAGGCGAAACTGGAAGGGAAGCGCGAATTAGGTTTCAAGAACATAGATCAGCTAATAAAACAAAAAAGATTACTGCCCCTATTGTAACGCACTTTTTTGGAAATGAAGCATGGAGAACATGATTTCAAATGGTTCATACTGGAGAGGGTCAAGATAGGTAAAAGAGGTGGTAATATTGTCAATGCCCGCAAACAAAGAGAGCAGTGGTATATCTCCTACCTTGATACTATGAGGAATGGACTTAACTCCCGTGAAGAGTGGGAAAGAATTGTTAGTGGAAAGTAGATTTCCTCTAGCAGCTCTATCTGTATGAATATTCCCTGGAGATTTTCGGAACTAATGCCTGTCTTCCCTCTATCTTTGGCATTTAAAATAGCAATGTTGGTCCAATACTTGCCGTTTAAAATAATAATGTAGGTCCAATTCTTGCCATATTTGATACAACCTTGTATACTTTTAATACACAATCACTGATGTTGCAAATTTTGTTTGAGCATCTGATAAAGCTCTACAGTATCCTGTGATAACCTATCTTTTAACTTTTATTATATGTTCTTTTTATGAAATATATATCTAGCCTCTACATCAGGCTGATGTTTACAGTACCAATATATGAACTAGCGGATTAATAAGAAATAGATACCTTACCCCTATCTATATATTGAGTCCTTATGTCGTTATATTCTGTTCTTATTTCGTTATATTCTGCCTTAATATTCCGCCGCTTACATTGATAATATCCTAAAATTTATTGAATCCGGATCTTCTGGGTAGTATTTCTTTAGATCTATTATGATCTATATATTTTGCCCTCACACCGGAAATTTTTATATCTTGACACCAATACCGGGTATAACTTCTATATTTAGAATTCTCGGGGAAGTATTTAGAAACACGGGGCAGTGTTTCCTTTATATCCATTTCGACTTCCTATAATCTTGTCCTTCGTTGCTGTCAATGCTTCAATACACGCAGCTTGGGCGGTAACTGTTTCCGCTAGGATTTAAATCGTGCGGATACCTTGTAGCGCGTTTCTCTTCTGAAGACGTTTGGGACGGCACGCGGGGCGCTTCATGCTGCTACATTAAAAGTATGCTGTTAGCTTGAATATTAGGACAAACTAGCTTGCTCTTTTACTAGAATAACTTCAGCATGTAATACATCATTTGTAGAAAGCTGAAGTCGCAAATAATATATGAAACTGGAAAGTGGATGAGGCACCCCATATATCGAAGCACGATTTTATTTAAAACGTGAGTAAATTCACCGCAAGTCTAAAGTACTAAAACTACTGTACTAGTAATCTATACTTATCGCAACCCGTTCTCTTCCTCTTTCTGTTAATCTGCAGGGTCGGAAGGGTGGCTTTATTGTACCGCGTGCAGAAACATTTTCATGTTCCTTTAAAGTGAGTACAAATAACGCATTGTCTCATAAGTATAACGCGATTATAGTGTATGCCGCTACTAAGAGGATATATACATTCTCTCATAGGTCCTATCTTTTATCGTTACGCATTGAATAAACATCTTCACGATTATTGGATCTATATTGCTGATAAGCAAAGGAAACTTAGATGTAAGTATTACATTCTTGAGTTTCTAGAGGATGAATACCAACTCTAGGGTAAATAGAAGCTAATATCGTTTTTCTTATTGTCAACCTAGACTTTTTTATCCACCGAACTACTGCCTACCTACCTGCATGAAGGACGGCCCCTTGTATATTGTTGATAAGCAAAATATATTGTGATGTAAGTATTACATCCTGGTGCTATGAGAGGGCTATTAATAACATTATTGGGGAGAGTGGAAACTAATGCTGTCCTCTCATTATAACTCTAGACTCCTCTATTCATATAAGTGCGGTTGACTTACTTGCGACTGACGAATATTATTGAAAGAAGGACGGCCCTTTTAGTAAGGTAAACATTTGAATCTCTACATATGGGATCTGGGCAATAAGACGTTTTTCTATATCTCTATGCCCGGTGTTTTATAAGGTTCCTTGCAGTGTGAAAAAGCACACTTTCCCGTATTGCCATCTTCTAGGGGATCAGAGAAGTTGATATAAAACCACTAGCCAGTATGAACCATATTGAAATGGAAAGAATATAAGATGTATATATATCATTTGATGATCATATCGAAATGTCAAGAACACAAGGTATACGCCTTCTGATGTATGTCTTTAAGAACAATAATGTCTAGAGGCTGGACATTTCTGGGAGAATGATGTCCTCTTGAACAAAAGGTCTGATGGTACAGACCCTCTATGTCAGAAGCTTAAGGGATAAATATGTTTATATATACTATGTGATATGTACATCTGTACTCTTGTTGTTGCCTGATAAGGAGTCTATGCTTGTAGAACACTGTCTTAGTTGTTTATGCTTTAAGATACATTTGTATTTGGTTGCCTGAGTAATAGGTTATGTCTGTATATAACTGCTTTACTGCTATACGTATTAATGCACATGTGTTGGAGCATTGCTTTTGTATACACCATTGTTTCTGTTTTTCCTATGGATTTATTGTGATGTATAGGATTATTTCCATTTTAATTTTATTATGTGTCTGGAGAAATTAATTTTGGGAAGACAGCTAATATATTCCTGAGGAAGGCGGCTATATTTTAAATGTCTGTTGAAACTCGTTGAATCAAAAGGAGAAGTGAAATACACATTGAGCAAGGATTATTCTGACTGTTGTGGCATCTTTACCTTCATTTTGCACCTCCCTTAATAGTCTTCGGAACTACTTAGGTTTAGATTGTGTATATGAATTGTTCCGTTCTTATATTGTCTGTGTTCCCAAATTTTATTTAATTTTAAATTTCTGTTTGTTTTTAACTTGTTTTTTACATATATGAATAAACTGTGCACACTGAATCTATTTGTTTTTACAGAACTTCTTTGTTGTATTTTGCATTGCTCCAATTTGTAGGTACCGATGAATGAATGACATATGTTTAGCTGTATGTAAGAATTGTTGTCTTGTTATTGAACAACCCAAAGAGAATTTTCTTTTGACATACAGTCAGTCTTTGGTGTGGGGTCCCTCTCTCTTTTATTAGTAAATCTACTTTTGCCTTATTTTTTTTCTAGAACTTAGTTATTAGTGCTTCCTCATTTATTCCGTTTCACTCGGCTGAAATGTATATATTTCCATAAGGAGTGTAGTATCTAACATCTAGCTCTATTGGAAATTTGGGAGCCAAATTAGTAGGGAAAGAATTGGTGAGTTCAACATATTGGGTTCAGATGATTCAGCTCTCACAAGGTTTTGGCACCAGAGGATAGTTTGAGTTAGGGCACCTTCTCTTTAAGGGGTCCACTGTTCAGATTTGATCATTTTTGGATAACTTTTATCTGGATCCAAGGAGAAATACCTTTTTGGAGATTTGACAACTTTCCTGATGTCTGATCATCCTGCATGAACTAGGATTGTAAGTATGAACAGAGAGAAACAGTTCATGAATGAGTGTTGAGATGAATTGTGATGATGGATTTCTGCTTTTGTGTTGGGTTATTTTGATATGTGATGATTATTGTGTATACCAATTGATTACTGCTGTAATGATGTATTTATATATATATTTTTAACATCTTTTTATTTCAATCAAGAAAAAAAAAAAGAGACACATGATAGTAGTAATCATCAGTCGGCATCAGATCACAAATTACATACATTATATTTATGTCATGCTTGCTGGACACGCGCGCGCTCGGCGGACTCTGAAAATGGCTGTTCCCCCTAATACACATGCGCGGGTGACGGCAAGCGTTTTTAAAGATCATCTCATCTCGAGTGGAGACGTTTCATACTCCAGCTTCGGGTTGAGAGTTCCTCTTCTGGGTCCCTTTCCCAAGACTTCCGGTTTGGAGCTCCTTCGATTCTGCGTTGGTCGTCCTTCGGCCGGCTTCTCACCTCAATGAGCCGTTGTCTCCTGGTCTCTGGTTTCCCTCCAGGAGGCTCCGGGCAGTCCTCCTGTGTTCGTCATGACGTAGGCGGTAATCTCCAGCACTCGGTGCCAACTCGCTATCTCCTGTGAAAAGAATATTCAGAACAAAAGAACTGCTGTGTCTAGTCAGTACTGTAACAGCGCTTTTAGCACTGAGTTGATATTTACTTTTAAACTACTGCAATCCTTATTTAATGCAGACTCCGTGTCTGTGGAGATCTGATTTGTTCCAGTTTTTGTTTAGTACAAAAGTATTCCTGACAGTAAGGAATACTTATTAAGTCTACCCGAATTAAGGTTGATTTCCTACAGTTGTCTATAGAGCTGTCATGCAACTCAAGAGGTTTTTTTAAGGTTAAGATTCATTTGATCTCAAAGTCATCCGATATGCATAGGTGGGTTAGGTTGTGGCCAACCTTATTTTTCTCCTTACTTGCCCAAACCCTGGTCCTCTTTAATTCACACTATTCTTTCATCCTTTTATAGCCATGAAAACCCCTGCACTCACACCAGTTACCAGAGTTAACGGAAGAAGGGCATTATTCAGGTAGTTTAGATTAAGGTATCTAAATACTTTAGAATGGAGAAAAAGTAGTTCCTTTTATACTTACCGTGTTCTGTCCTTTTACTTACAGATATTTTACCTGGCTGACTGATCCTGTCCTTGAGTGGGGTGCATCGTGGGATCCTTTTCCTTCCTTGTTTTTTCCCTTCTTCCCTGGGTTAATGTACATATTTTGACTCTGTTGGGTATGACTGGTGATCAGGGGAAGTTGAGGACCTTTTCATCTTTTGCATGGCGTTCCTGCGGAAACATGAGTAGAATCTGACAATTTATCAGGACAGTCTTCTCCTTTGATTTGCCACGTTGCTCGCCCATTCCCCCACTTTCAGATCTCAGCAATATAGCTATTGCACTTAATCCCCAGTCTCTCCCAGGCTGGGAGGCCTTCCAACCCGCAGACAGAGCATCCCTCTTCTTTCATTCCAGCCTCCCCCAAATCTTCGTCCATTTAGTTGGGCAACCTCTCCCCTCATAGACCACCTTCTCCACCTGCATGCACCAATCCATGTCAGTTTCCCAATCATGGAAAGTGGGTCAGGGCTGGCTCTAGGCTCATGGTGGCCCTGTGCAGGGAGCGTAGGTGGTGGCCCCGGAAGAGGGGGTCCGGACGGGGCGGAGCTCAGGAAGGTGTTTTAATAATATGTCCAGAAAAGTCATTAGATGACCAGTACGTGCGGCTGATCCTACCCTTCCGGATTCGTCTCAGAACGATACAATTTAGGAGGAGGAGGGCATTGTGGCACACGACATGAGGGAATGGGCGAAAAGACAGCTGCAGTGCCAGGGCCATGGCAGGGGCACCGGACCCCCACAACCCCCCACAGAGAAATAATCGGTGGCTCTTTGCCCGGAAACAGTAATATCGATGCCATATCGAATATGGTGTCTTACGCTTGGCGGATGGCCACGTCCGTTGCAGACACTGCATAGCCACCTCGTGACACAACAAGCGTTTAACTTTTGTAAAAATTTGCTAACATGTGTCTACGGGACGCCCCAGCTGAGGAGTGAGGTGCTCTGGCAGAGCTTGGTGAGTCCCAGTAACAGACAGCAGGACTGCTAGAGAGAGAGATAGCAGCGAGTTCCTTCCCCTGGAGTAACCATAGGTGCTCTCCGCGCTCCACCGGGGCCCGCGCCTGGCTGTGTGAAACTGAAAGCGCTCGGGTTGGCCCGGTCGCCCCCCTGCCCCCCGAGCTCTAGGGGCCCCCAGGAGTCGCTGGGACGTGGAGCCATATTTCAACTGTCTGCCGCTTAATAGTGCAGAAATACCCTTTCTCTCCACCTTTATTGGCACAGGCGGAGCAGGGGGCCTAAAGAAATCAATCACCACCAGTTTACATGGGAGGCCGCGCCCGCTGCCACTGACTGGAAGACAGACAGCGGCTTACGAGTCGATGGATGCGGCACCGGCAAATTGAATGCGGCGGGACCCACTCGGAGAAAGTGTCAGTGATTCCGAAATGTAATACTTGGCAATGATTAGGCCTTCCACTCACTGGCTGGGAGCCATATACTGCCGCTTAATTTAATGCAAAATAGTACAGCCCCCGACTCCACCTTTATTATAGGCCCTGCAGGCACAGGCGGAGAGGGGCCTAAAGGAAATCAGTGGCTGGCGGCGCTGCCACTGGAAGACAGACAGCGGGCGGCCTACCTCGATGCGGTAAAACTCCCGGCTACAGTAAATTCGCCCCTCCGACCTCAAGCATTAACAGCTACACTCACGCCCAGCTACCTATCTTCATATGACTTGCTTGCTTGCCATGACGCGTCGCGATAGTCAGTCAGTGCCACAAACAGTGTGCAGAAATATCATTATCAATCATCTGAGAGAATGGATCTATTCTGCCCATACCCGGCAGGTGCGTTCACACTTCTTCACTTTATTCTCAGTCTGGGCTCAAGGGCCGCTCAGCTTTTATCCGACTCCGACGTCGACGACCACCAAATGGCTGGGCTGTGCAGAGAGAGTCATACTCCACCAGTCCCACAAGTTAGTTACGCACGCGGGGAAGTCAAGCAGCAGGTTAGGTTGAGTCTGCGCGCTGCCGCAGATTACTCTATCCTCAGTGGCGTAACGAAACTTGAGGGGGCTCCCCTGCAAAGCACAATGAGGGCCCACCCCGGTGGCCCGGCCCACCACCTACCACTTTGCCCCACCAACAAAATAAGCAGCCACTTAAAGCTGTATTTTCAGCACTTATCTGTGCATACTTCGATCAGCAAATACAAATAGAATGCACTTTAATTGCGTTCTAGGGCTGCCTGAATGATGAGATCCATGACTGATAATTAAAGGGAATAAAGACAGAAAAGTCACATTACAAATGAATACATACTTTTTTATTTATAACCCCATTTATTGCCAAGACAAGGTCTTTCCAAGCTCTTTAAACACATGGCTGGCATGTGCCCCCTCTAAAAAACACCCATCCAAAGCAGCACGACCTTTTGAATAGTGGAAGAAACAAGACGCCTTGAAATCCGACCCCTAATAGGAGAAGCTCCACAGTAGCACATGCTTGAAAATGCAGGAGGCCTGAGCCTGCAATGGGAGGGGGTTATTGTTAAACAAACAGGCATGTTCATTAAAAAAATAATCATATCTACAACTACAGGGGGTACAATGGGTGAACAACCTTTACAACAAAACTTTTACAACGCACTACCATTACAACGCGGTTATTACAATGCAAACCATTACAACGCATTGCTCTGGGGGGCGCTCTAGGATAGGGAATAAGTTTAATTTACTATCCAACACCTTCCCTAGTGTCCACGGGGACTGGAGTTGGAATAGTAAATTAAACGTTTCACTATCCAGCACCCCAAAGCGCTATGCGTTGTAATGGATTGCGATGTAAAAACTGCGTTGTAAAGGCATGCGTGGTAAAAGTATGCGTTGTAACGTCATACATCCGGTGCAATGAGGTCAGCACACATGCTGCTGGTAGCCCTGTGAGTGGAGATGGGGCGGGGGAAGATTGACCCATCTCGTCGTCCTCATAGCTGCCAAGGTCCTTTCCTTTCCTCAAACCCTCTCACCGCCTACCAAGTACCGCAAGAAGGGGAAACACAGAGGCCTACTTGTCTACGCATCACACAGATTAAGAACAAGAAAAGAAGAGGAGTACATCTCCCACAAACCCCTGTTTTGGACCCCACCTCACCTGAATCCTTAGTTGCACTTAAAACCTGACCTTAGTACTGGACTTCCATTCCCACAATCCCCTAATTTGTTTTCAATAAAACCTCAACTCCGTTTACAACCCAGTCAGTCGTTCTGGTCTGCTTCTCTCACACGCCACACTAAGTTGCATTCATAAAAGACCACATGGTCTTAATTAACATAAATTCCCAGATATTGGAATTCTTCTGTCACAACCCTTGCTGTACACGTTCTGGGAAGTTTCGGTCTTGAGCCATAAAGGACGTAACTCAGCGATTTATTCCAGTTTATTGTGTATACAGAGTAATTTTGATATAGGATAAAGATATGAAGCACCCTATGTAGGAAGAAGTAGGGTTTCGCAAAGTAAAGAAGGATTCATGAAGGGAGATCCTATCCTCCCAGTCTTCATTCCATCTGAGTCCACTAATAAGTGTGTCACCTTGTATCCATAACGTGAGTGGCTCCAAGACTAAAGCAAATATCAAAGGGAGAGTGTTGTATGTCGTTTTTAGATTACGAATGGATTTTCCCGATTCATGCCCTTATATAGGTACAATTCAAATTGCCCTTATATAGGCATAGAAATCCAGACCTTATTTAGGTATAGCCCATGCTAATTTCTCTGCAAACTCTGTAGAAACGAAGCATGCACGATTGACTGAGTAAAATAGTTATCTATTGTTTCCATGACTCTGAGAGATATATTCTTATTCTTGGGGATACAAAGTTGTCATGTTTATGTGGTTGTTAGAAACAAATCCCTTCTTGTGAATTGGAGAAAGTTTCTAGTGACCTCTGAGTTAGCTGGCACACACACACAATTAAGTTCAGTATATTCGATAGAGACATACTGACATAAGTCCTTCGTCAAATCCTTATGATATATTATTCCAATGCGCAGAGCCTATTGGGAATATAGGAACTACACTACAAGAGGGGACATCCTTGTATCTTCCCTCTTTGAAATTACAAAAATGCTGCTCGCCCCCCTTTTACCGTCACTTGTGGTAAGGGTTCCGTATATAAAAGTCAGACCCATGCTAAAAACTTCCCCCAAGCCCAAGTCTCTCAAGGACAGTGAATAGGAAAGGCTATTCTATTATGTCAAATGCCATCTTAGCACCCAGGGACACCACAACAGCCTCTTCCTAAATATTGTCAGCTCTTCCCAGTACTCCCTGAAGGCGCTGCATGTTGAGTGCAGTATTTTTACCAGGCATAAATCCTGATTGGTCGGGATGGATCAACGTATGCAGCATTGGAACCAATCAGGTTGCCTACACCTTCGCTAAAATCTTACCCTCTGCGTTTATCAGGGATATTGATCTATAAGACGCACAGCTCTCCGGTGGCTTCCCGGTCTTGTTTATCTCTACTATATTAGCGAGCCTTTGTCTTTGCGGTAGTTTCCCAAGTCTAAGACTATCCTAGTACATCTTCACTAAATATGGGGCAGTTTTGGACGCTGTCAGGGGAACACAAATAAAATTACACCTCAGACTCTACATTCAGTCATCAGTAAATTTCCCGCAAAACCGGAACAAATTCCATTCTGGATAGCTCAGAAAATTACTCATATAGAAGCAGTATTTCCTAATATTACCCCTCCTGAGAAACACAGAATTCTAACAATCTGTTTACCAATGGGGATCGCACCACATCTGGAGGACTGTGACACCAAAACACATGGTGTTCCGTCTATGGCGGTAATGCCAGACATCCTGAAATAGATTCAAAATTAATACGGGGCATAGCCTGCTTTCAATCTAGGTATGAAATTACTGAAAGATTTCAAACAGGTCTCAACAATATTATTAGCAAATATTAAAGGTAAGGCAGCATCTGTGGCGATCCGCCAGAAATTAAGGGAATTTGATGTAACCGAGCAACCACAAGAACTGGCCAGAATAATTGAAAAATCCTATGAAGGCAGAGACAGTTTGGGTGGTAAACCAGTTAAACCACAGCTGTCTAAAAGTCCAGAAAAGGTCTTTACTAAAAACAATCCTACTCCTTCTAAAAAGAAGTGGGAAAATAGCAAACAAACTTCTAAAGAGAAGCGTTCCAGAGGTAGATCTCCTCAAAAGGAGCCCTCTGAAAGGAGGTACAACCTCAGGAACATGGATAATTTGAAAAAGCCTGATAGATATCAAGACAGTGATACACGTTCCTCGCATACCTTTCAGACTTTGTCACAGAAATCCGAAAGAAGAGGACGGTCAGAACAGAAGGAAGAACATGTGAAGTCCAAAGACGATCAACACGCTCAGAAAAACAAGAAACCTCAATTCACCAAAAAGAAGGTAGCAGGTCAAAAAATGAGACATGCAGAGGATCTTGAGGACACAACTCAAGAACGGGGAATGAGCTCTATGTTGGACAGCGGAGCAGAAGTCACCATAGCTCGCAAGAACTGGAGGATCATCTGGAGACAGTGGACTTGAATGAGTACATTTACGTTGAAACTGCAGATACCAGGGTTAGTTCTCCACATGAGTTATATGAAATAACACTCCGGATGGAGGGCGACATAACAAGAAAGATAAAAGCACTCTTTTGGGAGAGCCTTTCTAAGGGTTATGACATTCTTCTTGCTGAACAAGACTGGCCACCAGAATTTATCAGGGAGTGCCCACATGGCGAATAAATCATTATGCCAGCTTTCTCCAACCACATTCCAATACATTTAAAATATACTTATGCCAGAAAATGGGCAGTAGCCCAGGCTCCAGCATTATTAAAAAATCATGTAGGATGGGATGAGAACTCGCCTCACTATAAAATCCAACAAAAAAATCAATCAACTGAAAAAAGGCAGTACCCAGTTAAGCAAGAAGCTAAAAAACAGGTCAGGGAGATCTTAGATCAACTTGAATACCCGGGGTTGATTGAAACATGCACCTCGTCAATGAACAATCCTTTGTTTCCTGTCTCCAAACCAGACAATACAGGTCGTCCAGTATTGGATTACAGACATTTAAACTCTTGTTGCAAAATATTTGCAGTACAAAATGTACACAGTGCAGCACTAATGAATAACATTGTGCATAAAAAATACAAAAACACATTAGATATTTTTAACGGTTTCTTCTGTCAAAACTTTGCACATGAAAGCAGGTATTTGACCGCTTTCTCAATTATGGGGATACAATGTCACTTCTGTCGTCTCCCACAAGGATTCAAGAACAGTCCTCAGCGAGAGTAACAGAGTTACTACAACTTATGACGATGAAGCATTATCATACGTGGATGACATCTATCTGACGAATGATGACTTGGATAGGCACTTGAACAGAGTGAATACCATTATATTGGGATTCGCCTCTGAGGGTTATAAATTCAATAAAAAAAATCTAGAATTGCCCATCTCAACGTCCTGTTTCTAGGATACAAACTATCAAGTGAAGGCAAAAGCCTGGCAGAAAACTTTCTAGAGAAATGTGCGCTGCTCCAACCTCCAAAAATGCTGAAAAACTTACAGTTGATTCTAGGATTCTTGAATTTCGGAAGAAATTACATTCTAAACTACGCAGAAAGGGTTAAACCTCTCAGCAAATTAATCAAACCTGATTTTAAAACAGTTAATTAGACACAAAAACACACAGAAATTTTGCGTTCATTACAAATGGACATGCTAGCAACAACACATTTACAAATGTACGCAACTTAGTGATCCGAATCATTGCAGGACAATGCGGATTCACTTACTTAACTTTTAACGAAGGTGAAAAAGTACCAATAGCTTACAAATCACACTTGTACACACAAGTAGAAATGAAATTCACTTCTACAGAAAATATTCTGACAGCGGTTCAAACTGCAGTAGCAAAAGAGAGAGCCGTCGCACAGGGAAAGCGCATTATGGTCATTACACCTGTACCTGCCTTAGAGGCAGTGACAAAAGCAAGTATTCTGAATGCTACAGCTTTACATCCAAGATGGATACAATGGGTTAATTCTCTTACTGCAACAGACGTTGAATACGTTTTTTGATCAATATTTGAAAACACAAGCATTTGTACAATATGACCAAGAATGTCCTCCGCCTACTGAAATTCTGTCTCTAGAGCAGTAGAAATGTATAATTTATACTGACGGATCAACCCAACCCGCTACGGGGGTAAACAAGCCTATGGTGCAGCGTGCGCAATCGTTAAAGGTCGTTGGCGCAATGGCAAATTCCAACCTAGGGTCACTAAAACTCAATCTCTAGGAGATTGTACAGCTCAGCGAGCTGAACTACAAGCATTCAAGATGGCGCTTGAGAATACGGACCGCGAATTCCCCACACTCATAGTGTGCGATTAGTATTATTGTGTTCAATCTTACAATGAATACTTGCAGACCTGGATTCAAAACGGTTTCAAAGATGCAAAAGGTGGCACAATCAAGCATAAATTGCTTTGGGAACAAGTAGTTCAGTTACGACAAGAACTACAAAATACTCACGTGATACATACACTGAGTCATCAACATGATGGCGTTCACGTTGCAGGGAATTTCATTGGCTGATGAAGCAGCGAAGGCAGCTGTGCAAACGGCTTCCGTAGCGGCAATCACTCATTCAAAAACTAAAATAGATGGCGAAATAATGCTAGCTGTCAATGCTTCATGCAAAGACAGTGGTAAAACATTACCGAAAGGATTTCCACTCAAATACTCATACATGACTGATGCAAATAATGTTCATTTGCTCGAATCCCTGGAGTGGGGATAGAGTAATTCCAAACATGGAACATAGATTAGGACTAATTTTAGCAGCACATGAAGGACTTGCCTCAGCACATGCAGGTGTTTCCGCCACAGTGTCATTATTAAAACAGAGATACTGGTGGCCGCGCATGAGGAAACAAACCAGAAACTATGTTTTGGAATGCGAAATCTGCCAAAAGATGAAAGTCTCAACTGTGAGACGTCCCTGTTAATTTCAGATACACCATTAGCTTGCGTTTACCTAGACCACTGCGGTCCCTTACAGAGGGATGGTAACTATAAATATATCATGGTCGCAGTGGATTCAAGCTCAGGATTCATTTGGATGTGGCCTCAGCGCTCGGCTGACGCTCAAACTGTTTTAAAAGATTTGCGAGTCTTTATCGGCACATACGCAGTTGGCATGCTACATTCTGACCAGGGTCCTGCATTTAGCTCTCGAGCTTACAAGGAGGCCATGGCCAATCTGGGCTTTGCATTGCGGTACTCTAGTCCAATTCCATCCTGAGGGAAATTTGGTTGTGGAAAAGAATATACCGAGACATAAAGCAATCCATAACAGCCAGGGTATTAGGTTCAGTTGATTGGTGAGTCAAACATCTAATAAGTGTCTAACGTAGTCTTAATAATCTACCAAGAAGTGCTCTAGGGGGTATCACTCCATACAAAGTCCTTTTTGGGACCAGAATGATCATACTAGATCTCGATTGTCAGACTTCAGTGGTAGAACAAAAATGCTTTGATATCAAAGACCGTTTGGCTATTTTGCAGGATTTATATGGAAATAAGAACAAAACAAAGCAACTTACTCCTAAAGCCAAGGGCCACTGAAGAGAAACCGACCGCCCCAGCAAGGCCTGCCTTGATTCCAAAGATTGGGGATCTAGTCAGAGAAAAGATCGTGGACAAGAAGGAATTTGGGCCTTCTTACAGACAACTATTACCTGTCCTAGCAATCCATGGATCAAGAACAGTGTTACTGCCGCCCCTTGCTGGAAAGAAGGAGAACAGGTTTGTGTCCATCGACCTGGTAAAACCACATCATGTGGCCGATCATAAGCAGTAGGCCAAGTGGACTCCAAAGATGTAGCAGACGCCCTAATCTGGCTACTATCCAAGAGGTTCAAACTGAAAAAGAAGGACTATGCAACAAAGCTATGGAACTTGTACCTCTTGAAACCCAAATAACATTTTGTCAAGAAATGCCTGTCTACAATAAAATAGCATCTGACTATACGAATATAACAAGTGATCAAGTGGTTCCAGCGATTTCAACGAATCCTGATGCAAACCCTACAATTGACAGAACTGCCTCTGGCTATTTCATTAACTTTGATACGTTTTCCGAGGAGCCAAGCGAACCTGAAATAACGCTAGTAAAAAGAACTTTCAAAGAACAAGCAGCAAAACTTTTTCAACACCTGGAAAAGACTTTTCTGGTTTCACCTTGGATTGAACTTTGGATTGTGTTGGGTGTGCTTTTGCTTCTACTTTGGTTGACCCTGGTAATACTTTTGGGAATGCTGATAACTAGAAGATATGTAAAAATGGACACAGCAAGTAAGAACATCAACTTACTACTCAAGCCACACAAATCTTCCTATCGTGACACTTGTCATCAGTAAACATCACAGCCGTTCCTGTACCTGGTGATATAGCCTGTGACAGAACTGATTATCACATTTTTGGCCCGTCAGAGCTGTTGAAGATTCCCACTAGTTCAAGATTTCCTTGAATGACTTTGTTTCATCTAGTACCTTTTCTGATGATTGGGACTTCGAGACTGTTAATAATATGATGTCAGACTTGGAAATGTCTGCTGTATTTACAAATCATGAATATTTAGAAGGTTCATCAGACTATGAACAAATGTATTCTTATAATCATTATGGTCATCATTTCTTGCACAAATCTGCAAATCCTAGAAATGTCCTAATGTATAACTAGTGGGAACATTGTCCTACACCAACTAAGGATAGCTAAAAAAAAGTTTTGGGGAAAATGTCTATACTTTTCAGGTTTCATTGTATCCAATCCAGATTCATTTTTCTTTAAAAATGTTAATAAGACAGGAATGAAAAGTATGTTGACAAATACCAAACAGATTTATTCTGCAGCCTTTTTTGCCCAATTGTCTAGTCAGGGTTTCGACTTTTGGAAAGAAAACATTGAGACAAAAACTGTCTGGGGTGCAAAAGACTGGCAAGCGCAAGGTGTAGAAGTTTTATTTAGAGCATGCATCATCCCAGAACAAAGAATGTTTTTGAATGACACTGATCAACAGACGTCCTGTCTTGGGTTAGCCAAGATAAAAGGCCTAAACAAACCGTCCATACCCAAACCTTTTACTGATAACACAAACACTTCAGAGGGGGAGGTCGACATACATACTATTTTGCATCACAACAGAACAGATACAGACTGAAATAAATGGTTGATCTGGCCCACAGACACAAACACCTGTCAAGATAGATACCTGAACAAAACCCAGGATTTCAAATTCAATAGGCCAGACCCAAGATATGTTCACAGACAGCATCCAGGAAAAGTAACAACATACAGTGTAGGGAAGCTGTGCCTTTGAATGGCTACAAAGATCTACACTTAAGGATGTAAAACAACACTTATTTTTACGTAAAGATGGCGCTGACCTAAGAGACTTCTTGCAAGGACCTATTAAACCGCATCATAAACGTTTTATATATGCCGGTATCTATGCATTTTAAATGAAGCATGTAAGATTACGCAAGCAGAGTCTGCAGAAAGAATATGAGAAATTGAGCGTATTAATTTAGAGAAAACTCTCTCTGTAGTTGACAATGTGTTAACGACTCTTTCGTCCAGGATATATTCTTTGGACAGCATAGTACCATCTGCCATAGACATCATGGAACAGGACTTGCTCATGTTGCAACATGGACAGTCGCAATTACGTTCTATCATGCTATTAGGTTGGCTAGGTGCCTTTGCGTTTAATCAAAACTACGTCACTGTTTTCAGAATTCAATCTCACTGAAAAACAGATCAAATTGGCACAAAGGGGAGCAGACTATACGGTGCTGAGCATTGAAAAACTGGAAAGATTGTCGTTTACAGTCCCTGAAAAGCCAGCCACTAAATGGATAATACATGGAACAATCACTCTGCCTGTTACAATTTTCCATTTTCAGTATTGCTTAAAACACATACCAGCAGGCACATATGAAAGGTTGGGTAAAGAACACATCAAGTCATTCTGGGAATTACCGTACACACATAGATGTTGGAGTAGGGGGCGTGAAGTGTTTATTAGTGGGAAAAACTGTGAAAACACACTAAGCGGTTCTCTACTTTGTCAGGATATTAGCCTACACGGGGCCTGTGAGTTTTTTCGGGACTGGTAGCACCTTTTGAAGCAATCCTAGGAATATTTCTAAACTTCGTGAACTCTGTGTTTGGCGGATTGCCTCTCATTTTGGGACTCTTGGCAGGAATACTATTTTTGCTCCTATTACTGCGATATGGCAAGCCAAATCACCAGCGATACCCAGTTCACCATGGAAAACACTCTTCTGGCGATGAAGTGTCGTAAGCGCATCGTCCAAATTCTGGGACTACCTCGTCTAAGAGAATTAAATACCACATGGTTTCTATCATTCAGACCAATTTGGCAAGATTGCATCGTACCTGTTCCACGCTGCCTGATATGCGGAGAAGAATGTGTGCTAGACACATGTCTGACACTCCCATCAGTCATGCCAACGGATGTTGATACCTTGCTTGGACCAGTAACGGCTCATGCATTGTGTTGTCCCTAGCGGCTACCAATTCTGATGACGGCTTTCATTGAGATCTCACAGACGGAAAATGCTGACGGTGAGGTACAAGAGGAAACAGGATCACAGGTATCATCCACTTCGAACATTGCTAATGCGACCAATGCTGACAGCAGTGCTTCACATCTATGTGCAGTTGATCTTCTTAACGAGGTAATCCAACTTGCACCAACTATGGTAGATTAATTTTTTACAGACTTATAAGATTTGATGTTTTCTCCAGACACCAACACTAACTTTTGACTTTGCACAGTGTTCTGAGATACCTTGAGTTCGACCTTCATTTTTTCAAAACAAAGTCTAACTTTGGAACTCTTTTTCCTATGATTAATTTTTTGTTTTCCAAATTTGCATTTTTCATTTTTTGGCACGGATGTAATCTGCTTAAAGTAGAACTTTTCATAGAGAACAAGAATTCTTTGAAAACTTCCAGGGACACTTGACCTTGTCCACACATTTAAAAAGTTTTATGTAATCTGACATGAATGGTTTTTCTGCACTTTTTTCTTCTGTATTAACAAGCCATTTCATAACTGTATATTTTCATGATTCATTCAGTTAGCATTTAAATGTCAACATATATGCTTCGAATGAACTATTGCTTTAAATGCGTACAGCACCAATGCTTTTAAGTATACAACCAATACAAATGCATTTTTATGTATTTTGGGTGCTTTTTTTACAGATGTTTATATATGTTTAACGTGTTTAGAAATTAGGAATTAGTAATGTCGTACATAAGAAAGTGGAGTGGATGTTGTATGTCGTTTTAGATTACGAATGGATTATCCCGATTCACTTGCTATGGCAAAGTACGGTGGTTTGGAGTAGATCGACGACCTACTTGCCCGACGCAGCTCGCCACAGCAAGTGCCGAAGGAAGCCGACTCTCCAGCTGACGCACTGAACAAGCAGCTGACATCCTCCTGACGAGAATCCAGCTCCAGTGTTTCTGACTCCCTTGCGGGATGTTGGGAAATCGAGTCCAGAGACAGAGATACCAAACCTCCATCATTCTAAGGTACGGAGCTGATAAGAACCTAGAGAAACCTTGGATAGATTCTTGGCAAAAACTAAACCTATGCTAAAGCAACACTTACTCTTCCCTCGTACTAGACCTAGGTTAGGTACATTAGGGTAGGCGAATTTTAGAAGCACCAGTTGAGTATTTTAGCCTGTGTATTTATGTATGTATTTTTATATGGCTTAGAAACCATACAATGCTTTTACAGTATCATTTTATATTACTGTTTGCTCTGTACGCATTATACTTTGCAGTCTGTCTAACGATTGTAGCAGTTCACCTCTCTTGCATGAGAAAGAAGACAGTTCAATAAATCCTTTTATTGACAACGCTTGTCTCTCTATTTCTCTGCAAACTCTGTAGAAACGAAGCATGCACGATTGACTAAGTAAAATTGTTATCTATTGTTTTCACGACCCTGAGAGATATATTCTTATTCTGAGGAAACAAAGTTGTCATGTTTATGTGGTTGTCAGAAACTAATCCCTTCTTGTGAATTCGAGAAAGTTTCTAGTGACCTCTGAGTTAGCTGGCCCACACACACAATTAAGGAATATTGCAGGAAGGTTTTTAGTGTCAGCGGAGCTGCGGGCGCACTGCCAATAGTATGAGCACAAAGGAACAAATTAAGTGGTGCAACTGGGTGAGTGGAAGAACCAAATAACCACTCATCGGTTAAACCAGCTAGCTGGTGAAACACAAGAATTAAAGACCAACAACCCTATGCACAAACATCGAATTTTGCAAAACTACGTGGATAGTGTAACATGTAGCCAGAAATACAGGTAAAGCTGCAGAATAAACAATTGTTTCAAAAAAAGAAATGAATAGGTAGTCTTCCGTTCTTTAATTTTCATGTGATATACAGCTGCCAGCCGACGCGTGTTTCATCGCTCTCGCGAATCTTCAGGGCTGGGAATAACAAAACAATTCTTTTGTACATAGACTATTTCTAGTGTCAATAAAGTTTGTTCAACATATATATCAGGTGATCCACACATCCCGACAAGTTCAATAATATTGAATCCCCTTAGACACTTACTATGTATCATGTGAGCACCATTGTGCACTGTGCAACCTTATCGCGTGCAAAGGTACCTGGAATCATAATGACCACGAGGCAAAAATGTGGCCTTTGTGCTGATTTCAAAGATAAGTTGACATTAGAAAGAAAGGCCTCCACAGTTCTGTTGTGTAATGCGCTTTGTAGAAAAGAATATAACAAAGGTGAAAAAAGATGGCACTTGCCAGAAAGTAAGGGTGTAACCTTCACCGCAATTCCACAAATGGTGTTTTAGTGATATTAGTAAAGGCTATTCCATATACAATTATATCTACCCAACACATACCTCTGAATGGCTGTATTTATGCAAAAGGTCTGCGGGGACAAAGACATGAAAAGAAAAGGACCAAAAAGATATAAGGGAGGGGGAAGAGAAAGTTGAGCTAGTTAAGTAAAATAAGAAAAACAAGAAGCGACCAAAAAATTTTGAGTAACAGTCTAAATAATGGACAGCTACTATATAAAAACGCTCACTGCTCTGCCGGTCATACTTCCGACCCGGTGGGGCCCTTGACCAATCCGAATGATAATATAGAAATCAGGATGACCACTACATGTCAAACAAAGTAAGAGAGAAAAAATTCCTTTTTTAAAATAACAAATCGTCATGTGTTGAATTTGGGGCTGAAAGTTATCAACTAAAAGAATATGAATCAAGTTTAGTCTGCAAAAAGTACTTAACAATAATTAGAATTAGAATTTGCTGATCATATTATTTATATTCGTCGATTACGGTCTAGTTAAGCAAGTATTTTAAATGTGATATCCTAATGAGAAAATTGGTTGGGACTTAAAGTGAACATGATATCCTATATTGTAAGTATTATTTTGACTTATCTAGATAGAATTTAACTCTTTAACCTACGTTTTTGCGATATACTTGGTGAATTATTCAAACAAAATACTTAGCCATATACCCCTTTCGCTTCTCTTTCAGCGTTTGCAACATATAGGGACTGAGAGCCAACCCTCTCTTCTCCCTTCACTTCGATATATTTTTACCGAGGTGAGTTTTTTATCAAATAAATATGTTGACTACACCATTTCTAAGATTGAAATATAGAACATGCAAGTAGATAAGGGATATTATCTCTTATCTCTTATGTTATTTGACTTTCTTTAATACCAGACGGTAGATGAGAGTTACTCGCTCCTCTACTTATTTCACTGTGAGAAGCTCCGGGGATTCTAGTAGATTCAGATTGACACGACAGGTAGGGTGCTGCACATGACCTTGTGGATGAATTTCTAGTATATAATAAAGGAAAAGTTATATTCTACAATCCATATTTGTTCTATTGATTTAAAGTTGGCAGTGATGTGAAAATTTGACTAGTCTAGGAGAGGTTTCTATCTCCTAAGAGAGATATAGGATAGAATGGTCACTTCCCAACCATTTTTCTCATTAGGATTTCACATTTAAAATACTTGCTTAACTGGACCATAATCGACGAATATAAATAATATAATCAGCAAATTTTTGTTAAGTACTTTTTGCAGACTAAACTCGATTCATATTCTTTCAGTTGATAACTTTCAGCCCCAAATTCAACACATGATGCTTTCGTGATCATGTGCCATATGGTTACGTCTGTTATTTCAAATCAAGACAGTAGATTGGTATGACGATTTGTTATTTTAAAAAAGGAATTTTTTCTCTCTTACTTTGACATGTAGTGTTCATCCTGATTTCTATATTATCATTTGGATTGGTCAAGGGCTCCACCGGAACAGAAGAATCACCCGCAGAGCGGTGAGCGTTTTTATATAGTAGCTGTCTATTATTTAGGCTGTTACTCTCAATTTTTTGGTCGCTTCTTGTTTTTCTTATTTTACTTAACTAGCTCAACTTTCTCTTCCCCCTCCCTTATATCTTTTTGGTCCTTTTCTTTTCATGTCTTTGTCCCCGCAGACCTTTTGCATAAATACAGCCATTCAGAGGTATGTGTTGGGTAGATATAATTGTATATGGAATAGCCTTTACTAATATCACTAAAACACCATCTGTGGAATCGCGGTGAAGGTTACACCCTTACTTTCTGGCAAGTGCCATCTTTTTTCACTTTTGTTATATTCTTTTCTACAAAGAGCATTACACAACAGAACTGTGGAGACCTTTCTTTCTAATGTCAACTTCTCTTTGAAATCAGCACAAAGGTCACATTTTTGCCTCGTGGTCATTATGATTCCGGGTACCTTTGCACGCGATAAGGTTGCACAGTGCACAATGGTGCTCACATGATACTTAGTAAGTATCTAAGGGGATCCAATAATATTGAAATTGTCGGGATGTGTGGATCACCTGATATATATGTTGAACAAACTTTATTGACATTAGAAATAGTCTATGTACAAAAAAAATGTTTTGTTATTCCCAACCCTGAAGATTTGCGAGAGTGATGAAACACGTGTCGGCTGGCTGCTCTATATCACATGAAAATTAAAGAATTGAAGACTACCTATTCTTTTCTTTTTTTGAAAGGATTATTTATTCTGCAGCTTTACCTGTATTTCTGGCTACATGTTACACTATCCACGTAGTTTTGCAATATTCGATGTGTGTGCATAGGGTTGTTTTTCACACACACACTTAAGTTCAGTATATTCGATAGAGACCTACTGACATAAGTCCAGAGGATATAGTATTCCAATATGCAGAGCCTATTGGGAATATAGGAACTACACTACAAGAGGGCACATCCCTGTATCGTCCCTCTTTGAAATTAAAAAAACGCTGCTCGCCCCCCATTTACCGTCACTTGTGCTAAGGGTTCTGTATATAAAAGTCAGACCCATGCTAAAAACGTCCCCCAAACCCAAGTCTCTCGAGGACAGTGAATAGGAAAGGCTATTCTATCATGTCAAACGCCATGTTAGCACCCTGGGACACCACAACAGCCCCTTCCTAAATATTGTCAGCTCTTCCCAGTACTCCCTGAAGGTGCCGCATGTTGAGTGCAGTATTTTTACCAGGCATAAATCCTGATTGGTCGGGATGGATCAAGTATGCAGCATTGGAACCAATCGGGTTGCCTACACTTGCGCTAAAATCTTAACCTCTGCGTTTAGCAGGGATATTGGTCTATAAGACGCACAGCCCTCTGGTAGCTTCCCGGTCTTGTGTATCTCTACTATTCTAAGACTATCCTGGTACATCCTCAATAGATATGGGGCAGTTTTGGACACTGTCAATTTATATAGTTTAATGGCTAGGCTGTTCGGGCCCATTGCTTTCCCGGCTTTTAATGACCGGATAGCCTGCATCATTTCACTGTCTGTAAGGTTGATTCTGAACTATCCTGCCTTCAGGGAGGGCATATTAAGAGTAGCCAATAATTCCATCGCTTCAATTTGGGTGATGCGAGCAGATGGCGTATATCATTGCCTATAGTAAGCTGAGAAGGCATATGCTATTCCCTGCCGATCTCTCACTGACTCCCCCCTGTCTAGAGTAATCTCAAATACCCATTTGGAAGCTTCTTCTCCCTTGTCCAACCACGCCAGAAGCTTGCTTGCTCTATCCCCCATCTCGTATAGACGACGTCGGGTCGCTCTGTGTTTGGCTCGTGTAGCTTCCTCACCAATATCTCTATACTCTTTTTGTTTAATTCGTAGCCTATGTTGTGCATCTGTGTGATCTGGCAGTAGCAGCTCAGACTCTAATGTTTGGATTTCACCTTCTATCTCTTCCAGCTGTTTCCACTTCTCTTTTTTATGCCCGGTGATCAAGGAAACCCCTTGGCCTCTAATTACCATCTTGTAGGCCTTCAATAAGACCAGGGCTGATTCCACTGATCCCTCATTTTATTCAAAGTAACAGGTCGTAGCCCTTTGCAGACCAGCTCAGATTAGCAGTACTTTAAGGTACCATGGATTAAGTGACATTGCATTGTTGCCGGATGAGGGTTTGCTACCATAACTTGTACAGAACGGAAAATAATCGGAGATTCCCCCGGGAGGTGGGTCGTCTCACCGAACAATGGAAGTTATCCAGTAAGCCCAAATATATAGTCTATGCGGGACAGACTCCCATGTGAACTAGAATGGAAAGTGTACTGGCGGGTTAATGGATTCCGCATTCGCCATACGTCTACGAGGCCAAATTGTCAATAGAAAGTCTGCTAAGATCTTCCTGGAGGGGTCTTTCTGTCTTGCCGGCAAGCGGTCCATTTCTCCACTGAGTGCCGCATTACAGTCCCCCCAAAGAACAGTTCTCCCTGTGGTGGAGTGACAATATGTGAGCTGAGGTCCGCGAGTGTGGGGGTATGGAGTCTCGGGGGGATTTGAAGGGACATGATATTCAATGGCCGGCCCTCCCAGTGTCAAGATAGTGGTCCAAAACGTCATATGGATTGTGTGTGACTTTTATTATAGTAAATGGAAAGGATTTTTGTAAGAGGACACCCATCCCTCTCTAACCTCTAGTATAGCCTGCATGTGCTACTAGTTTGTAGCCCCATCTGTTGAGTGTACAATAAGTAGTCCCTGGTAGGTGAGTTTCCTGTAGCAGGGCTATATCGGGTAATTGGCATTTTACGTATTGTAGCACTACCCTCCTTTTAATTTTATCCCCCAGCCCATTCACATTCCAAGAAAGAATTTTAAAGTTACAGGACACTTGAACCGTATTCATATTGCCATACATCTATAGCATTTAGAAGGTTAGCCAGGGGGTCTGGCGGTCTCAGAGGAGATGCCATTTCAGTCAAGGAGCACATGGGAGCAGCCGGAAGGGGGGATCTCTACATAAGCTCTCAGAGCCATCTGAGAGAGAAGTGCTGTTCAGCTACACCCTCCTGTTTGAGACATGTCATGTAGCAGTATCACTGTGACCAAAGCTGGGGAACAAGAATCCCACCTCATGTACAAGCCTATATAGTTCTGCAACAAAAGCTCGACCTGCGAGATCTGACAGGGGAAGAACGGACTCTGAGACTTTGCTGGAACAGGACGCAGCGAAAAGCAGGGACTCCTCACCAATGTTCCCTCTAATTTTTTCCCTCTGTGGGCGGCAGTGTAGGGTCTATGTGCGCTGCAAGGAAGACTATGTGCGCCAGGAACCAGACCGGACGTAGGGGAGCAGCGCCAAATATCACTCTAAACCTTTGCTTAAAAAAGGGAAAAAACTGCATTTCCGCACATACAGCGCCACGTTAAGGGTCTTAAGGCAGGTTTGCAAGTTGGATACATACACCATGACATGAATTGGTTACACAGGCAAGTACACTTCGGGTTTAGAAAAGCACAAGACTCCCAACAGTGGTACCATCATAAGATTTTACTGCTGTAGGTATAATGTTACTTGTTGTATTATATATCTCGATGCAGAAACAGAATAAAAGCTATACAAAAGGGGATGATGGACGGAGCATTTGAGCAAATCAAACATGACCCCCAGTCACCCGATCTGGGTTTAATCCATCACCACTCTTTAGTTCACTCCGCTACCCCAGTTCAGGCATGGCCATATGCAAATCAGTCTGACCCTGTGCCTCAAGGGAACAGTCCAGCCCGAACTGCCAAGCCATGTCTTTCCTGGACCAGAAACAAGCATCCTGGGACAGGTTTCGGGTTCATAACCCTTATCAGCCAGGCTATCTTGAATCCAGTGGCAAAGTGAGCAAGGGACCATCAAAATCCCCATCCCCAACCGAGAGAGGAACGAGAAATTCACACATCTCTGATGAAAAGCACTATTGCACAATCAATGGGGTGAAAAAATGCAACACCACAAGACCTCGGAGCTCATGTATTTCTTGTGTCAGGCAGAGAAGGCAACATTTCATAGCCCTGGTCCTCACGAACACATGTACTGTGTACTTGCTGGAGCGAGACTCCTGCACCGCAAATAAAGCACAGTCCGAGTGAGCCATCAAGGAAAAAGCAGGCGTCGCTGATAAGATGCAAGAAAACTAGCACAATGTATTTCAGTTATGCCAAGCAGTAGGTAGAAATTACGGTGCATAACAGGGGTGACCTTCACAGTTAAGTCAGGTAGCAGATCCTGCCCCCCAAAAACAACATACAGTATGTGACAGGTTAGACACAAGTACAGTGATTCAGAGGTATGTAAGACAGCATTAAACTGTAACACTGGGAGCAGAGTCACAGTTGTATTAGGCATCTTTTACAGTGGCATTTGGTTGCATGAACGGAATGTGATAGGTCAACCACATGTACAGTGCATCGCAGTGACTTTAGACTGGAGGACCTTAAACAGTAAGCGTGTGGCACTGTTTTATCAGTCATAAGGTACAGTGGCTGTCCATTGTATGAGTCAGCTTGCACAGTGTACGGCACAGCTATGTAGATCTACATGCACAGTATCTGTTGTCATTATGTCAGACCACATACACGGTATGAGCTTACAATATACAAGTCAGAGGCAGTATGCATTAAAGGTATGCCTGGATTTTTACCAAAAACACCACGCATCTCATTTGTGTCCGGATCTAGAATTATAGCAAGAGCCAAATATTCACAGTGATAGATGAGCTGAATATGCTACATCCACATATACGAAAAAATAATACGTTGTACTATACCAATGTTTTTCTAACAGTTGGTGAGAACACAGTTGCTAGTCTGAAATATGCCAGACTACAGACTGTTCTGAGCAATAGTTACGTCAAGGCTACTGAAGAAAAGACCCTAACACATAATGTAATACATTATTACACTGGCAACTCAAAATGGTGTATTTGATAAAACCTCTCAAGATAACTATCATCCTCAAACCTTTATCCTCAGGTTCTACCACCTTCTAAACCCAATGCATTTTCTCGTTTCACTCATGTCTCTCTCCCCGCAACCCTAACTTTCACCAGTCTCTACAATCTTTGTCCCCAGCCCCTGATCTAGCAGACATGCCAACCCTCCCGATTCAGGCGTGAGACTACGGATTTCGAAGCTAGTCTCCCGCCTCCCGATTCCTGCATGCAGAAACCCGATTCCTCAGGGTTTCACCTGACAGGGCTTGGTATTGAAGAGCGGCGATGCAGGGGCTTTAGAAGGGGTGAAAAACAAACAAGGGAATGGTCTTTTAAAGACCTGTGAAGTATTGGTGGGGGGCGGGGGAGGTCTGTGTGTGTGTGTGCACAAAAAGCTGTTTTAGCCCTGGCTGTCACACGGGTGGGGGGGCATGCACTGCCAGCAGCCTGCCAGTCCAGTGCACAACACTTGCATCACCCTCTCTCTGCCTGCCACTGCGCTGCATGCTTCTGAAAGGTATGAAAAAAACGTGCATTTGTGTTTCAAATGTCACATCCTGAAGCAGCACACTTCCAAAGCCCATACATGCCAGTAACCCGATTCAAGGCCCCATTCTCCCGATTTTTTTTTTTAATTCTCCCTCTTAGCTCTTCTGAAATGTTGGCATGTATGGATCTAGTGTCACTTGCCCGAGCTCTAACTCTCGCTTGGCATAACCCCACGTTCAGCTTTGTCACCATTCTCCGCTTCTTTCATGCTGCCCGGCATCCCTCTTTCCTTTCATGCCTAGTAACTCATCTGCCTTGCACACTTCTCGTCTCTTCCCCACCCATGCACTCCGCATATATTTCTCTTTAGCTCTTACCATTACCATTACTTCTCCCAGACTCTCTTCTATTCCTGGTCATGCTCTCTTTCCTCTGCTCACTCCCACCTAAATGCTGCCTCTTACCTTTCTCTGACACTTCAATTCCAAACCTTCTTCATCTCTCCACTCACTCAATCAGCCAGCCATTCATTTTCACTTTTTAATGCTGTGGGGGTAGAGCATGTCCTCTTTCACTTTTCCTTGCTTTCACCCTAACAACCCTCGGCACTTTTCACGCTTTCACCCTCGGCTTCGATACACCCGTTCCGGTTCTCTGTCCCCTGCTTGCTTTGTCTGACTTACACAAATGAAAGGCAGCAAGTCTACAAGCACGACGTGGTTGTAGACATGCTGCCTTTCATTTGTCAATAGGGCACAACACTGAACAGCAGGGCAGATTTTGTGCCTTTGTTAAACTAATCATGTTAATCGCAGCGCTTGATGGGCGCCGCGATTAACATGATTACTTTCAAAAGGGGACACAATTTTACCGTTTTCGCGCCGCACGCATTTTAAAAGCAGCGGCGCGAAGGTCCTCAGTTGCCAGTGCGCGCTTTGAAATTTACAATGCGCGCTCCAGGCGATAGATGTGCGCGCCCGCGCATCCGCGCAGCTTGGAGGGAACAGTGCTCCTCACCCATATGCTCCGGAGATCCCACTGGGCATGCTGACGGTGCTGCCACATGGAGGGGATTGGAACCCGCTGGCAAATTGGGAACAGATGGGTGTCCAGGTGGTGGGAGACCTGTATATAAACCAGGAGCTGGTGCCCTTCACGGTGCTGCAAGAAATGTATGGGCTCCCAGAGGGGGACTTCTTGATTGACGCTGCGGTCACAACCTCAATTCAAAAGCACTGGAAAATGGAGAAAGTGGAGCCGGTGGTAACCCTTGCCTGTCAGTATATGGTGATGGCGGCGGGTACGGTCAAGGCAGTGACGTGCCTCCACTCCAGGCTGCTCTGGGAGGGCATGCGCCCATTAGATGCTCTTAAAGCGAAATGGGAAGAAAGCATTGATCGGCAGATACCAGAGACCACTTGGGAACAAATCCTTAAACGGGCATGGAAGGGCACTAGAAACGCTCAACTCCAACTAATTCAATATTTTGTGTTGCATAGGGCCTATTTAACTCCGGGAAAGATCCGGAAGTACTTCCAGGTCCAGAACACGGCGTGCCTGAGATGTCGGGAGGAGGATGTTGAACTAGAACACATGCTATGGCTTTGTCCACGCATGGAAGGATACTGGGAGGAAGTGGAGGAACTTTTGAACGCGGTCACAGACAGACAATTAGATTATGACATGACCACCTGCTTGCTGCACTGGTTTCCGCACACGGCCAAGACCAAGGTAACTATTAAGTTCATCGATTTAGGGCTTTTGCTGGCTAAACGCGAAATTACCTGGCACTGGAAGGCAACAGAAGGCCCGTCATTTGGACGGTGGAGTAGGGAATTCTGCAAATGGGCAAGCTGCGAGAGTGCAGTGAGGCTCCGGCAGGCTACCCGCTCAGGTAATGACAAAGCGCTGGAGGTAGCTCGATCATGGGAAGCCCTGGTACAATCCTTGAAGGACCAACAATTGACGGAAGAGGAGGAGTAAGTTTCACGTCCATGTGATTACTAAGTATAGCACGTAGTTTTGCTAGCCCATTGATAACACAGTTGAAATACGTTAAGCGAATATGTGAGAACCCACACCGCCACTTTTGTAAGGGGGTAGGGGATTGAGAGGGAAAGGTGCACTGATTGAGGGAACAGGGGGATTCCTGCTGGCGGGGATTGGCTATGATAGCGGCTACGTTTGCTGTTGAGTGGATTGCCGTATTTGTTGTGATACATTTTTCGGGGACGAAGGATTGGAAACAGGTCACGGAAGCAGGGAACACCAGGAATAGTAGGGGAGATCATTCAATATTGCTCCAAGGGGTAGTTATAGTTTGTATGTTGGGATAAGGGGAGTAAAAGAAAAGCGGATGCAAGAATCCTTTGTTGGCCGGACATGGTTATGATTCTGTAAAACATACAAGCATATCACATTTTTGATTATTGCCGCCCGACCTCCGGGTTGTGGGCTGAATGGCTGTGTAATGCGAATATTATTGTCTCCATCGATAACAAACGATGATTATATACTTGTTGACCGGCATCGATGTGTGTAAGGATATCTGCAATAAAAATATATTTTCAAAAATAAAAAAAATCACTGTGACCAACATACTGTGCCATAAAAACATAATCAAACAACTTATATAAAATGTTTCCCCTCCTCCCCCTCCCTGCATCGTGGGCTTAAAACTGGCCACCACCCCCAATTTGCAGAGCACCTGTGTACTCCGCCCTTCATCTCCTAATGTCAGGGAGCATGTCCCAGCCAGCCAGCCACCCGTCGCAACCCACTCACCTGAACATGTAAAAGGTTTTACCACACTGCAACATTTAAATTGGGGTTTAGTAGGAATGCAGGCCCTCTCAGCAGTTCTCCACAGAGTCGACGACTCCGTGTTCTGAAATGCATTAACCGAGTCTCCCCACTTTAGAGAGTGTTATTACATGAACAGGTAATAGGCCCCGGGAGCTCAAAATGTCAGTCTTTAGTCGAAGGCACTGTCCAGCATCCTACGGGGCCCCGGACCCTTAGCCCTCGACAACCCTTAACTGATGCGGATGGAATTCCTATGTCGGCAGAGTTTCTGAGGATCAATCGTCAACAGCAGCCAACTCCCAATTCTGTTGCAGTCCCTGGTGTTGTTTCTCCTTGTGTGTTCTCTGTTGGTGTGCACTAGATTGTCTATTCCCAGGTTGTCGCCTGCCATCCAACCAGTCCCAAGTTTCCTGAGGGGAATCAAAAAACCACAACTTCCCCTCTGCCACCACCCGGATCCTGGCCTTAAACAACATTGGGTATTTTAGTTCTTTCTGGTGGAGTGCCCGCTTGACCTCCAGGAAGGAGATCACAGCTTCTGTACCTTGATAGTAAAGTCCGGAAAGAAGGTGATTGTGGTATTTTCATACTTTAAATGGGGGCAGAGCGAGAAGTTTGTAATATTACATCTCTCTCTAAATAGTTGATGATCCTCATCAATATTGATGTGGGTGCAGCCCAGCCATGGCGGGTCCCACCGAAAAGTAGTTGGAGAGACGGTGGGGTTGTAGATGTTTCATAATGAGGTCCTCAACAAACAGGTCTGTGGCTGAGCCCTCCGCGCGCTCCGGCACCCCCAAGATTTCTAAGTGCGTGCCCTTCAAAATCTTCTAGTTTTGCCTCCAAGGTAGTAGTTGTAGTCTGGGGCTATTTCATGTGACCTTCAAGCGCCTTGGTAGATGGTTGGAGGGTGGTTATGGAGTCTTCAGTGTCCTTTACACGGTCGCCCAAGTTGCATATATCTGCATGCATTAACGTCATTTCCGAAGCGACCATGTGGATATTATTTTCTAGAGCTGACTGGATTCCTTGAATCGCTGCATTTTATCTTGAAACGTTCGGGCCCCTTCCTTGGTCACTGACTTTTGCTGTAAATCATCTCCCTCTCCACCGGGGCATCCTCCTTAGGTTGTGCAAAAGTGTTGAGCTTCGTTTGATGCGGCACTTTGGGCCCTTTGTAACCCGACATTGCATTTGATTAGGCCGTTACTCCTTAGCTGACTCCATAGCCTGCAGGATTCACCCCTTTGCTTCTTTAATTTAATTTAATTTAATTTATTTAAACTTTTAAAGCGCACAGCTACCCGCAGTGGGTTTCCCGGCGCACAGGGACAGACTAAAGAAGAAAAACTTGCATGCTGATTTTACTGGGGCTACAGAATACTGCTGAAAGAGCCAAGTTTTAAGTCCCTTGCGGAAACGAAAATGATTGGTTTCTGTCTTTAGAGTCACAGGAAGAGCATTCCAAAATTTCGGACCCAGATGGGCAAAAGAGCGGCCTCTTATTTTTGCTAGCCTAAATCTGGGAACGGAGAAGTCACCATTTACTGATGACCTTAAAGTTTGACCGGGCTTTTAGGCCTGAATAAGGCCCTGAAGGTATTTAGGGGCTGAGCCGTGTTTGATTTTAAAAACGTGGCATAGGGCTTTGAATTTGATTCTATTTGGGATTTTGAGCCAGTGGAGGTCACAAAGTGCTAAGGAGGCGGATGTTCTCCTAGGAACATTGCTGAGCAGTCGAGCAGCAGCGTTCTGCACAACCTGGAGTTTGTTTTATGGTTGTCAGGTCGGCTCCAAGGTATAGAACGTTGCCGTAGTCCAGGCGGGAAACAACCAATGCTGGACTACCGTTCTTTGTGTGGAAGGGGGCAACATCCACAAAATCTTTTGAAGCCATGTCAAGGTGGCAAAACAAATAGAGGCCACCCTCACAGCCTGCTGTCTCATTGTAAGTTTCTCATTGATGAGAAACCCGAGATTGCGAACTGCAGTTACAGGTTGCGGGGTAGGTCCCATGTCATTGGGCCAATGGTGGGGGCCCCAGAGATCCTTACCCTTGCCTAGTATCACAACCTCGGTTTTGTCACCGTTAAGTTTCAAAAAGTTACTCTTCATCCATTCGGAGACACGAATCAAACCTTCTTTCAGAGAAGAGGTGTTATTGCACTCTTTATTGGAGAGAGAAAAAATGATCTGTGTATCGTCGGCGTAGGAGTATAACGTAAGACCAGCTTCCTCCACAATAGTGGCTAGGGGTCTTACATAAATATTAAATAGCAAGGGACTAAGTATAGACCCCTGGGGAACACCATACGCCAAGGGACAAGTTATAGAAGAAGCAGAAGCAGAAAACACCTGAAAAATACGGTCTCTTAAAAAAGAGGCTATCCAAGCTAGAGCCGCACCCTCTACTCCCAGGAACCGGAGAGTCTCAAGGAGGATGGAATGAGACACAGTGTTGAACGCCGCACTTAGATTGAGAAGAATAAGGGAGGATGTTTCTCCGTGATCGACACTGTGTCGGAGACTCTCGGTGACTCCTAGAAGTGTGGTTTCAGTTGAATGATGCACGCTAAAGCCTGATTGGGACGGATGTAAAAATCCCGAGCTCTCCAAAAGATGGGTTAGTTGTGTGTTAATATGCCTTTCCAGGATCTTTGATAAAATGGGAAGCAATGAAATTGGTCTAAAGTTTGACAGGTTGGCAATATCAGTTCCAGCCTTTTTCAATAAAGGAATTATCATTGCATGCTTCCACTCCTGTGGGACGTATGACTCAAATAATGAAGAGTTGAGAAGTTGCATTAACACACGGCGTGGGCTAAGTTCAAGTAGTTTTAACATTTTGGCAGGTACCGGATCCCGTGGGGAGCCAGATTTAATACTATTTAGGCAAAGAGAGAACGAGACATAATCGAAGGGTAACCAGTTTGCAAGTTTAGTCCTTGTAAAGAGCGAAACATCTGGAGTCAGTGTTGGTTCAAGCAGAGGCGCATCATTAGATGTAGAGGAACTTAATGAGTCGTAGATACGCTCTACTTTAGATATAAAAAATTTGGCAACAGAATTGCATTGAGCCTCATCCAGGGCGGGGGGGGGCTGGTACCACATCTTCTCCTGTTAATTTCTTCACAACCGAAAAAAGAGTGCGGGGACAGTTTTGGGCATTAGTGACTGTGTTCGAGACATAGGCAGCTCTGGCCATTTTACATTGGTGATGGTAGTCCCTAAGGGCTTCCTTGTAGGCTATTTTACGAGAGGCGGAATAAGAACGTCTCCATTTCCTTTCAAAAGTCTTAAAATTAGATCTCATGCGTTTTAGGTCTTCAGAAAACCAAGGTGCAGGAGGTCGGTGAGATGTAGAATTTTTGGGTGTTAAAGGGAGAAGTTCATCAATGGCAGAATGCAGCCATTTAGATACTTCGGTGTTTAACACGAATGTGGATGTGTTGGTATTAGGAAGAGTGTCCATTAAGCGTATATTAAAATCTATTGTGTTAAGCTTGTGCCAACGACGTATAAACACATCCTTACTGCTACTGTTATTATTTGGGGGTTTTGTCTGAGATAGGGCAAAGTGTACAGCATAATGATCCGACCATTCCAGTGGACGAGCAAGAGGAGTATATTCAAAATGAAGATTTGAAAGAACAGGGTCCAATAAATGCCCAGCAGAGTGTGTAGGCCCTGAGTTGCATAATAAAATGTTTAAGGCTTCTAGTTCAGATAAAAACAATTTGCTGACATTACATTGATCATCTTCCAGATGGAGGTTCAGGTCGCCAAGAATGGTAAAGTTGGCCGCCTTCAGGGAAAGAGGAGCAATGATGTCTGCAAAGGAAGTTGTCCAGGTATTCTCGTTTCCAGGAGGACGGTAAATCAAAAGACCTGACAGAGTGAACTGGGGGCTGAAAGCAAGCTTAAAAAAGTCCGGCTTCACATCCAAGCATAGGGAAAGCATCAAGGGTGCATGTATAATTTGACTTAAAAATTACCGCAATACCACCTCCTTTAGCAGTGTCTCTGTCCTTCCTAACCAGTTTATAACCGTCAGGAATCGCCATGGCAATATCTGGCCCTGAGCTCTCATGAAGCCAGGTTTCCGTAGGGAACACGGCATCGGAATTTTCGTCAACTAAAAAATCGTGGATATTAGTCTTATGTTTTGGAAGTGATCTACAGTTCACACTCCAGAACTGCAGTTTTGTGAGGGAAGAGGGAGATTTAACACCCCTGGTTCTACCCCTAGGTTTACCCCGTTTATGTAATGCTTTCACTTGATTACACATTGACATTCGGCCCGTGAAAAAGCCGCAGTGAGTGCATTTAAAGTTATGAACCGGCAATATACATGTGGTGCACTGTACAGGGGGACGGTAATTGAGCCGTTTTAACTCCTCACCAGTGTAGATGATACTAGCACCATGGTGGACAGGGATAGATGGAAGCGGAGTTGGGTCCATTGTCCCTAGGCCCGTCCTGGTGTGGACGGGTGTAGACAGGCCTGACTCTGGCGAGACTCCGGCGCAGGTCCGGCGCGTCCGCAATTCGCGTCCCCTACGCGGAGGCAGGCCCTTCCCTTTTCTGCTGGCCAATCAAGAGCGAACTAGCGCTGCCCCCAACTAAGATGGCTGCTAGAGTTGAGTTTACCCGCCCGGGACTCAGCTGTTCCAACGCCCAGGTCGGCTGAAGTTGGTCCGAGTGACGAGGGAGATTAATGACAGCAAGATTTCGCTTATTCAATCAAGTGCAGGGCAGGGGGGAGACAAACCACCACTGTTAAATTAGAGCTGAGGTAATCGCAATAAATGTTCACATAGTTTTTAAAACTTCGTAGTCAAGTGGAGACAGCATAATAAAAGCGTTATGAAAGGTGCGCAAAACAAAACTCTAACAAAGTAAGTAGCTACCTCCCGGCTTCCGCCTCAGGAGGGGAAAGAGCTTGCAACAAATTAGAAGGCCTATCCCTGGGGAGCCTTTTTATGCTGGCCAATCAAGAGCGTGCTAGCGCTGCCCCAACTAAGATGGCCGCTAGAGTTGATTTTACCCACCCGGGACTCAGCTGTTCCAACGCCCAAGTCGGCTGAAGTAGGTCCGAGTGACGAGGGAGATTATTGACAGCAAGGTATCGCTTATTCAATCAAGCGCAGGGCAGGGGGGAGACAAACCACCACTGTTAAATTCGAGCGGAGGTAATCGCAATAAATGTTCACATAGTTTTTAAAACTTCGTAGTCAAGTGGAGACAGCGTAATAAAAGCGTTATAAAAGGTGCGCAAAACAAAACTCTAACAAAGTAAGTAGCTACCTCCCGGCTTCCGCCTCAGGAGGGGAAAGAGCTTGCCACGAATTAGAAGGCCTATCCCTGTGGAGCCCTTTTATGCTGGCCAATCAAGAGCGTGCTAGCGGTGCCCCCAACTAAGATGGCCGCTAGAGTTGATTTTACCCGCCCGGGACTCAGCTGTTCCAACGCCCAGGTCGGCTGAAGTTGGTCCGAGTGACGAGGGAGATTGATGACAGCAAGGTATCGCTTATTAATACTGCTGAGTTGCGCGTCTCTTGCCTTCCTAATCTCAGTTGTTAGTGATATCTATCTCACGCTGCTGAGAAGGTTGCCAGTGTTCATGTATCAAGTCCTTAGATGTACCAGGCCCTCAAGTACTACTTCTGGTTCTTCGGGCACTATTGAACCTTTGTCTCAGGAGAGCTTGACCTTACGCTGGTATTTACATTTGGAAATAAAGCCAAACATTTGGCTGAATAAGCTTCCTTATGCTGTATCCAAAACTTGGGAGCTGTTTCCACATAAATTTATGAAAGATGAGAACCATTTTCCCTTTTGTAGATGCCAAAATTCCAGGTTTGAAGGTTTCAGTTATGTTAGGACCCCATATCGGAAGGAAGAGACGAGCAGACTCCTTCCCGCCGCACCGTCTCAGAGGTCGTCACCTCTGCAGTCCCCCGTCCGTGAATCAGGGCCTCACCTTTTGTCTATTCTGGCAGCGTAGTCTGCATGCTGGCTCTCGGCCACACCGCCTCACAAGCATTGCCAGGGATTACAGCGATGCTTTGCAACTACACCTCAGGCTCGGTAGATGGCTGCTTCAACCACCGGCTTCTCGTCGTGGCTCTCTCGCGATCGTGGGCAGTCTCAGCCGCGCCCTGCAGCACGCACGCAGCCATCCACCTCGTCCCAGAGGGCAGAGCCACATCGCCGTTCCCTCCTCAGCCCCAGGTAGGCTCCCAGGTCTTGAGCCCCTTATCTTCTGCCACTGCAGGGGTTGCACCAGTGCTTCTATGGCCACAGCAGCCTCTTACAGTTCTTCATCAAGCTCACAGCACACAGCCACAGGGCCCTCCTCCTCTCATTAGACCATCCCAGGCAGTCTCCCGGAAATGGTCAGGTGTGGGAGTCTGGAACGCCATCAAGCCGTTCAGTCCAGTGACGGGATATACCAACACTACCTAATAGTGTTGCATATGGATAATGAAACGGATATTCAGGAGTTTACAACTGGGGTCCGCTGGAGCTCGCTTAAGCTGCGGCCATCTTGACTGGGTGTAAGCCACGCCCCCTTCGGTGTATTTATATTTTTAAACTTATTTGAAGTTATAAGTCAATTAGCAGAATTGGGTTGCTTATCGGATTTCTTCGAAAATGGGAGATCTTGAAATATTGATAATTGTTCTGTATTTTGGTGCATAGAGTGAAGTGCCGCAATGGTATGTATTCTACATTAAAGGTTTTTCCTTTCCAGATTTAAGAGTTTAACTTGGATTATTGTGTCTATTGTGAGTGCACAGGGTGAAGTATGATAACTCAGAAATTGTTTTCTGCTGGTCATAAACTGTCTAGCAAGAGTTTTATTAGATTGTTGTGGCTTTTTCTCTTATTGCTCGAATCCAGAACTTATGGTTGTTGTTGAGGTGCCTTAACTAAGACCTGACTTTATTTTCCTTTCTATAGTAAACAATCAGGTTTATAGATTTAATGTGGTGTAATGCTGTTCTGAAATTGTCTTCCTGTTCACGAAGAAATCACGTTGTGATTGGTTGCTCAGCCAGAGAGCTGTGCTGGAATTGGTGCAACATCACCACTATTTGTGATCTAATTGGTTGTCTGCCGGCATAATAGCACTGTGATAGGTTGACTTTTGACAGATTCGCACTGCTACTGGTGGTTGTTTGTTAAGTTCTTTGTTTACTGTATTTTGACTTTGTTTAACTTATTAGGTTGATTTGAACTTTAGGAGACACCTAACATTAGTTGCAGAGTGATGGCACGCCAGCACAAGAAATGATGGAAGGGGTTGGGGATTATACTGGGGTCTGGATTCCTGAATCCAGAGCATTATGAGGCTTTGGATTGCCTGAGATAACCGATGTATGATATGGTACCAATAACAAGAACTAAACAATTTGAGGTGCTCAATAAATGGCATTGTGTGCCAACAGAGAAAGAGATAACTGAGAACTAAAAATAAGTCATTCAGGATTTGGTTGGAAGGCAACAAGACCGCTAAGAGAAAAAGTGGAAGTGTGATATGAAGGAACGTTATAAAACCTTTCCAGCTATAGTTACAGATGAAGGACAAGTCAAAACCAAAGAGAAAGGAGAGAATAAGGAATCAGATGATGATGGCAAATTCATAAAGTAACTGTTGATTTTAAGACCTCCTCTGTATACAGATAGACAGGTAGAGCCAATCCAGACTACTGTTGGGGTTGGCAGGGATGTTGCAGGAGATTCGGCAGCTGTTCTAAAAATAGAATTTGGAAAGATATTGCAGGGAATTATTGATTTGAACAGAACATTGAACTACCATGCTGATGAAATCAGATATTTGATTAAAGAAACAGCCAGGTGTGCTAATAAATCTCATGAAAAATTGGAAAAATTGGCTGATGAATTAGAGGTTGATATTAGTAAAATGAAAAATGTAAAACTCAATTACAAAATGAATTTAACACATGATGAAATTAAAGAGATGGGTCTTATTAGGTTGAGGGTTCATATTAAAGGATTGATTGAAACACTTTTGTTTAGGAAGATTTGAAAAACTATCGAGATAAATGGGGAAAAAAGGGAAAGTGAAAAATAAGAAAATGAAGGGTAATGGGGAACGAGAGGCACTGAATACAGCAATTGATTCAGAAACAAGAACAAATCTTGTAGCCGATTTTCTTTTAAGAGAGGTACATGGAGGAAATTTGGTGCATGGCCCTTGGACAAGAGCAAACCTTCATGCTTTTACACATAATTTTTCAAAATTGAGAAAGATCCAACAAAGTGGTATAATGAAATCCATAAGACGACACACCTTTCTCCAATGTTGTGGACTGATTTAAATACATTATTTGAAAATTGTTGTTCCTCAAGATTTTTGGTGACATGTGAGGTGGCTGTTCGATGGCCAGTGCACAAACCAGCTAGACGTGGTCATAATAATGCCCCATCTGCCGATGTGCCTGAGAAATGCAAGTCAGAGAATGAGCATTTGAAAAAACAAATTTCAGAGAGAGATGTAAATTGAGAAAAGATTATGAGAATGACAAAGGAAACCAAAGAATCAGTATCTTCCTATTATGAGAGATTGAGATGGGTGTTTAATAAACATAACATAGTCAAAAATCCAGAGAAAGATGCTGTTGGGGGTTTTTTGTCTGTTTTTTTGAATGGATTAATGTACAAAATAAGTAATCATATTCGATTGAGTGGTGTTGGTCAACAAAGTGAAATTGAAGAAACAACTGATGATTACTCAAACGAAACCATTTCAAAAGGTATCAATAATTCAAGTGGGTTCAAATATGAATTATGTGTGAAATGTAAGGAATGGAATGAATCCATTAAAGCAATGCGGTAAAATGAATGGATAAGTGGAAATGCTGAGATATTGAAGAAGAGCATGGCTTGCCATATTTCTGGGTGGATTGGACACTGGAAGAGGGAATCTAGACAAAATCAAGTAAGAGTTTAAGACGATTCAGAGAGGAATCAAATGGCACAGGGACGTATTATGATGTCAAACATGCAGCATTTGGGACAGAATCAGTAAACATATAGAATGCCAATGCCAACAGCCCCAGTAATGCAACAAAACCTAAGAAATAAAATACCTTCTAATACATGCTATTTGCAGAATACTAGGGTTCTTGCTGATGAAATAGCGGGGAGCAGTTCACAATGACAGCCCTTGAGAGAGAAGGAGTAGTGGTTACTTGGAGCAATTCTGGGGTTAGAGGTAGAGGTAGATCTAAGTGGCCCATATATTGACGTAGAAGTCAATGACCATCCCATTTCATTTTTTGATTGATACAGTTCATTCTGTGTAAGTCCCAAACTTACCCTTTCGGGAATGGAAGTCCAAGTTGTAGGGATCAGCAAAAAGCAAATTGTTAATCAGGTTTCGGCAGATGTTCCTGTCAAAATAGGATGGATAGAAAATAACAACCAGTCTATATTGTGTGATTCAAGTTATGTGAACTTGTTAAGAAGGGATCTTCTTTGTAAGTTGAATTGTGTCATTTATTGCACAACAGGTGGAACTGCAGTAGAAACACAAGATGAAGATTCAGTTTTTAAAAAAAGCTCAGAAGACAGCAGAGTAGAAATGTACCCAGTTTTGACAAGAGAAGACCTACCCCCAGATTTAGAGCATTCAGTTAGAGAAGAGGTATGGGATTTCATTGGGAAAGAAATTGGGTTGATCAAAACAGCAAACCAGTGAAAATTAAGGTAAACACCAGTGCGATTTTTCCCAGAACTAGATAATACAAACTTACCAAAGAAAGAAGCTGAAGAGGGAATTAATGAAACCAGTCATTGAGAAAATAATTGAGCAAGGAATCCTTTGAGAAGTGCTTGGTACTCTTTGCAATTCTACAGTGATAAGAATTGAAAAGCCAAATGCCAGAATAGCACACAGCCTTTGACTTTACCAAATGTTTTTTATACCATTGAATGAGGATTCTCAGTTCCTTTTTGCATTTACATTTTTGAATACATTTTTGTGTGGTGTAGGACGGTACCACAGTACACAGAGAGTCCATCAATTTTCTCACAAGACAGAAAGAAGAATTTAGAGAATTTAAAATTACCATGTAACTTAACTCTAGTCCAACATATATATGATCTCCTGATAGCATCCAAGACTAAACAGGGCTGTAAACGTGATAACAATGCATTGTTGAATAATTTGGCTGAAAATTGTCAATGCCTCCCCAGGAGAAAGGCTGCATTGGGAAAAAAGGGTTATTTATCTCAGACACCACATTCAAAAAAGGTGTACAAAAAGTCTCAAAGGAATGCAATATTGCAATTTTGAAATTAAATCCCCTGACTGTCAAAAGGGAGGTTCAGATATTTCTTGGAATTGATGGATATTTTCAAAAATGGATCCAAAATTCGAATTGCCCCTGGGAGGAAGTAGGACAAATAGTAGGAGAACTCATTGACAAGGAACTCCCGCATACCCCAGAGCACTTCCTGCTAGGTTGGTTTCACAATATGGCCAAGAATAGGACGACTGGGAAGTTTCAAGACCTGGCCTATGTGCTATCTAAAGGAGAAATAGCCAGAAATTGGAAGGCACCATGAGGGCCCAGGATTACCTCCTGGAAAAAAAAGAAATGGGCAGGAGGGAAGGCAGGTTATTGCCTAGGGAAGCCAATAGGGGAATAGGCAAAATAGATAGGGCCACAGTGTGGGAAGGACTAGTGAGTGAGCTGATGACTAGAGGGCAGGACAATGATAGTGGGGTAAGCACTCCGCAGGCAGCAGCCCTAGACCAAGGGAGTGGATGAGTGGAGCATCGAATAGAGCACTGGCCAGCACTCTGGCCCACGCTGAAACTGGAAGTTCGACCCACGCGAACCTAATATCACGCAGGGATTGTAAATATCTTCTCTATGCAGCTCAAGGGGGGGGGGGATATTCTGTTAAACCAGAATGTTAAGTTAAACATGCCGGAGGGTAATGTTAATGTAAAATATGTGTAACAAGTGTGGGATGGGACATGACCAATGAACACTGTATGTATGTTTTGACTGTCTTTGAAAACCAATAAAATCTGGTTGTAAAAAAAAAGAATGGATCCCAAACTTGTACTTCATTGCCAAGACTTTAGTACGGCTAACTTGTAATGATATACAAGATATGGTACCCTTTGATGAATAGTACCTTGAAGCATTTAAGACATTGAAAGAGAGTTTGCATCAAGCGCCTGCGCTTAGGATGCCCGATTGCAATATGCTGTTCTAGTTGTTCTGTATTGAAAAAGATGGATGTGCACTTTCAATACTTACACAGAAACATAGAGGACTCATGCGCCCAGTGGCGTAAATTTCAGGAGTATTGGACCTAGTTGCTGGAAATCTTCCCGGATGTTGCAGCAGTTTGTCTGGCAATTGAACAGAGTGAAGGAATTGTGATGAGCCATACTTTAATTGTCTATGACGCACATCCAGTCAAAATTCTTTTAACAAGAGAAAATACACAGCAGATGATAAACAGCAGGTTAAGAAGATATGAGCAGCCCGGAAAGACACAGAATCCCTGAATCAGCCATAACCACTGCGGACCCGGAGTCCGCTGACGTCATCACCCGCCACGCTGGGATTGGCCCAGCCGTAGCGGTTACCCAGCAATACAAGAAAGCTTCTACTAGAGTCACCGCCCGGGGCCAGGTTTGCACGAGAACGAAGCCGGAAGGGTCGCCTAGGTAACAGGGACGCCTGAGTTGACGTCACCGCTACGAACAGAGGAGCCTGCCGGATGAGAAGCGCTTCTGCGGAGGAGCGGCCATAGAGCGCCATCAACACAGGAGAGAAGCCCTAGGTAACACGCTCCGGGCCGCGCTGTTGTCAGTGCGAGGCCAGTAGCAGGTGGAGGGCCAGTGGGGGGCAGCCTGAGACTGTGCGGGTACCGTAACAGGTAACAGGCTGGGCCAGGAGAGGCGTGGTTGCTGCGAAAGGCAGCAGGGACAATATTGATAACATTGCATCGTTTAACAGAGCGGGGGCATTGCTGATCGGGAGACGCCTGCCATAGTACCCTTCCCCGCCTTGAAAACTAAGTCCCCAGTGATATTAACCCACAAAGTCCCATTACTGCTGCAGAGACGTTGATATACAACTGAAACTCTACGTGCGGCTATGGATCAAGGCAAGAAGGCTGTCCTGATCCTTTTGGATTTATCTGCAGCCTTTGATACAGTGTCCCATGCTATCCTTTTAGATCGGTTAGCAACAGCTGGGATAGCAGGAACCGTATTGGAGTGGTTTAAGAATTTCCTGACGCTTAGACGTCAAGTAACCACCTTGGGGCATTTTTGCTCCGGGGAAATGGCACTTACGACAGGGGTACCACAGGGCTCAAGTCTGAGCCCAACGCTTTTCAATCTTTACATGGTCCCCCTGAAAAATCTCCTCTCGTCCTTCAACATCAGCACTATGCTGATGGTACACAGCTGATCCTGATATGACAAATGCAGAACAAAATCTTAACAACTGTCTATCAGCAACATTTACGTGGATGAGAGATAATCATCTGAAGTGCAATTCCGGCAAAACTGAAATGTTGCCATTCGGGCATTATAACCCTTTCTCGCCCAAGAAATGTTGGCCAGAGGATGCGGAAGCCCCGCCAAATACAATCAGTGTGGCACGGAATTTAGGGATTAAGTTTGATGACAACCTATCATTCAAACAACAAGCGGTGGCAGTAGCAGGCATCTGCTTAAACATCATAAAGACCCTGAGGAAATTTTTCGATCTGCTCCCTCTGGCAAGCAGGCGGACGGTGGTGGTTGCACTAATTACATCAAGGCTGGACTACTGTGATAGCTTGTATGCAGGAGCAAATAAAGCGGCCCTCCACAGGCTACAGATGGTCCAAGCTGCTGCCGCCCGTCTGGTGCTCAGATGGCCCAGGAAGTCCTCTGCCTCCGCTGCTTTAGTTGACCTCCACTGGCTTCCCATCCACAAATGTATTTTGTTTAAGGTCCTAGTTATTACTTTTAGGGCCTTTCACCTGCAGGGTCCGACATACCTCTGGAGAAGGTTTACACTGTAACACCCTGCACGAAATCTTAGGTCTACCACAGCTAACCTGCTTAGGGTCCCTAGATTTAGGCTTGCGACGAAGGGAGGCAAATCCCTGGCAGTGATTGGCTCCAAGGCATGGAACAAACTTCCCCTTTACCTTCGTCTGATTTCATCTGAAAAATGTTTCAGGAAATCTCTTAAGACCTGGATATATAAGCTCCCTGACACTACATGCAAAGCATTAGTATGAATCGCAGCGGCCAGGGACAGCATACTTGGGGATCACCTTTACTTTTCATCATGATCCACAGCGCCAAGATGCTCCTTGAAGTGGAAGTGCGCTATAGAAATGCGGCATCACATCACACACATCACACATCATTCCTTCAAAGAACTGGGAAGTGGTATTTTCTTTTTTCACACTGTCAAGAGTAATACTGAGGATTACCACCTTTTTTCCCAATTGAAGCGTGACCTGTGTTGACAACAAAGATCATTCCCAAAGTGAACCTTAGCCTCTAAGAGAACCTACAAGTTTATTTTTGCAAAAAGGCCTAAGAAGAACATTTTGAAAAGTGGAGTCATTCATGTATGTGCATTTTTTGACGTTTTGATCTGACTTAAGCTATATAAAGATATTTTATATTTTTATAATAACTGGTGTAGTGTTCATTTGTGGTGTTTCACTGTGTTACTGTGAGTGTTGGTGCAAATACTTTACACATTGCCTTGGGTATAAGCCTGTCTGCTCATGCCAAGCTACCAAGGGGTTGAGCAGGGGTTATCATCAGTGTGTTTTCCCCCTTACCCTGACTAGAAGCAAGGGTCCCTATTCGTCAAAGGTACCTACCTCTGCCAAATAGAGACCCCCAGTTCCAAGAACATTGAATCTTAGGTTCTGGTGTCTAGGGTGCCCCTTAAATCCTATATTTAGGGGGTGTTAGTGATTGTGAAGACTAGCAGCCAAAGGGCATCTAGTCCTGCAACTAATCCGCTCCAGTAGTGACAACATCCAGTGGATGTATGTCACTAAAACTAGTCAGAACCTGATTTCTAGCCTAAATTCAAGATTACCATAACCATCCTCATCTGCACACCTCAGCTGCAACACCCCAGAGGTGTTGTAAGCCCTGTGGAGGTATACCCCTCCTGCATAGCTAATTTCCTGCCTGCCTGTGAAAAATAGTGCCAGGGGCAGTGGGAGGCTTTGTCCTTGAGTGAGGGACAAGTTGCTTTGTCCAGTGGTGCCAGTGAATCCTTTGAGGCTCAACGCACCAACACACCAGTCAAATCACTAACCATCCTGGGTGGGCTGAGGTGTCACTCCTTTACACACAAGTCTTAGTCTCTGGCCTCTGGGAGCGGCACATACTCCCCAGCATGAGGTCAAACATCTGTCTGGGCGGCAAACCTTCGAAAAAGCCCACCAAAGCACAAGAACACTGGTTTAACTTGGTGAACACTGTCTCAAGTGCCACCTGTGTACATGCTGTTCAAACCTCAACACCACCATTATGTCAGGGTTAAAAAGAACAGTGTTCGACATCAAACACAAAAGAAATCGGCCGGGCTATCATGGAGCTAGACATATAGCTAATGAATATTTGCCAGCCCATGTTATCTGATGAACCACCTGTAACTTGTGGTAGGAATTACTCTTAGGATGCTACCACAGGACAATATATGCAAACACATATATTACCATGCACCCTTCCTCCTGGGCTATGGGAAGCTGGCCTTAGGGGGTGGAACAACATATATTAGATGCAGTGAGGTGACCCTGTCACACATGGTGTGTGCAGGGACGAACTTGAGCAGGCAAGCTGCTTGTGCAGCGCAGACATGCAGACTTCTGGGGTTTACGGGTTACTCAGGGTGGTACAATAAGTGCTGCGGCCCTGGTACCCCTTTTACATCACTGCCTTGGGTACCTATCACTAGTTCCATATACTAGGGCCTTACAGGGGTGCAAAATAATTTTCCAATTGGGTGTACCAATTCACATTTACAGTTTAAGTTAAAGAGCATTGATGCTGGACCTGGTTAACAGGACCCAGCACACTTTCAGATCAATTACCGCAGCATTTAGAAGCAAAAAGTGGTGACCATCAAAAAGGGCACTTTACAACAGAAGTTAACGACAAGTTATTACATCTTTCAAGTTATGATACAATATTATGCACAATTTGAAGTGCAATTGTAAACTTGCCCTTTTGATATCTTTTTTAATGTGTGGTAATCACCAAAAATGCCATAATAAAATGTAATTTCATAAAGTTTCAGAGAGCACTTGTCAGTTTTAAATGTACATAGCAGGGAGATTGTCTGGATACTGAATGTAGTGTAATAGGTCTTCTGTACTTCGTGTACTATGCACATCCCAACAATCATACTGAACTGATGATGACAATGAGCAAGTCGGATAAGGTTAAAAATAAATTCCAATTTTTCATGAAGGCCTGTGACAGGCACGCCATGTTTTGCCAAAATATAAATATATACACCCAGCTTTTGGAAAAAGCAATACTAAAACTGCAGCCTAATTTGTCAACTGTTTTTTATTTCTAACATACTGAAGTATGCTGAAACCCGTGGGAGTTCTCCGGAGCCGCAGTTCATCAATTTTTATCTCGCTCAGTTCAGGGATTCTTTAGGCCCAAAGCTGATGCAATTAGCGGCGCTGCCCTTGTTGAAAGCCGCCTGATGCCACACTCAGCGTTGTCAATGCGTGAAAAATAGCTTCATATTTTATCCATATCCCAAGGCTCCTCCTGCCTGAGTTTTACAGGTTGCTGAAAAAGCTTGTATTGAAAAATCTGAGTATATTATACTAAAGAATTGTAAAATGTACAGTGGTTTACTGCAAATGCTCATAATATATATTCTTGAAGCTTGTAGGTTGAGATTCTAGGGTTTAATGTAGCTGTTGTCCTTCTTTGATGGAGGAGTCACAATCCAACTTGGGGCCCTACTCAAGAGAGTAGGCAGAAAAATAAAATGACACCCACTTTGAACCATATCCCTAATGGCACTGAGTAAAAGAGGTGGGAGAGTCCGGCACTCAAGTGGGGGTTGCCCCGCTCCAAGGGGATTCCTCATGTGACCAAATACTACATTTTACACATGAATTATTAAAGAATTGGACCAAATGTAGGCTTTCTGGGAATTTCTGTAAGGTCATTCTTGAAATACACAGATCCTATTGGAATTGACCTTTCTCAAAGGTATCGAAGAGCTCTCACCTTCCATAGAAAATGTTGAAAAATGGGCCCACAGTGTGCATTTTACAGAACAATTAAAAACAATTACACTTGTGCAGGTCGGGGCTTATCTAACTAATTGATATTGAGAATGAACCCCATTCACCTTTCTTCTTACTTTCCTATTTTCACACCTATTTTTTTAATTTAATTCCCTCTGTTTCCACCTTACCTTCCTTCCTTCCTTACTGCCTTATTTCTTTCTCTTCATCCCTTTTTTTGTTTCTTTTATCATCGTTCCCTCCTCTTCTCTTTTTCCATATTCTTATCATTCTTTCCTTTTGTCTTTTCAATTCCTTTCTTTGTTCCATCCTACTTTCAGTATTCGTTCCTACATTCTTTCCATCTATCCAGTTATCCAACTACATATATATCATCCATCCATCAATCAATTCATCCATACATCTTCCATTCATCCACACATTCTCTCTATCATTATCTCCTAAATCTATCCACCCCTCCCGGCGGGTGGGTGGCTGCGGGGGAGCTTTCATCCCATGATGAGTCTGACAGTGCGGGTGGCGGGTTGAGTAGATCAGTTTTGTCGGAGTCTGATGGTGAGGGAGGGGGAGACCACTAGAGATATTCACCACCTATAGATGTGCTGGGCTTGGCTGCTTCCTCACAATGTTTTATTTGTCTGCTATTATGTTTCTTCCCCATGAGTCGGTTCCTCCCTGGATGCTGCCTACAGTCCAAAGTGCCGATAATGAGGTCGTCGAACAGTATACATACATTATAGTGATGCCAATTGGGTATTCTTGTATATTTTGAGTAAACTGAAAAATAAAGTTACAAAAAAATCTATCCACCCACACACACCCATCATTCTTCACTCTCTTTTGCATCCATCCATATATCCACCCACCTGTAATCTCCACCCATTCATCCATCCATCATCCATCCTTCTCTCCATCCAGACAATCCAATTCTTCTCTCAGCTGTTCTCTCCATCCCTCCGCCCTCCCCCTCATGCTTTCTCGTTTTATTTGTACTTTCAACCTATAGCTCCACCATGTTAACATTTTGCAATGGTAGTTATGAACTTTCGTTTGGAAACCAGTGTCTCAGGTGAAAGTCAAATAAGTCATATATATCAATGCACATGTTTTATGACACAAACAACTGTATCGAGGCACCCAATCAAGCTGCTTAAGTGGGCAGCGGGTTTGGGATGCCCTTGCCCTAATTCTTCACACACTTTTGAATATATGTGAGTCGGACAGTCTGAAATACATTTTGGTCCTCTCAGTAAATTTAGAATGAGGGTTGGGGAATTTTGCCACTAATAATATTGATCCTGTATGACTGGGTGTAGTATTGTGCTGCTTGACTATCTGCACTGTAATTTATGGTTCTAGTTATATCTAGATAACAGGGAATACTGCCACAGAACAAAAATAGCATCAGCTGCTTCTCTACCAGTCAAGATGAGAGCAGGTTATTTAAGTCTCACAAATAACAAGCATTAGAAAAGCCAACAGGGTTGATGTTTAGACTACTACTATTTGAGTGAGCACAGAAACAATCAGAAAATGGATGGTACAAGAAAAAAAGATTTGCTTTCTATTTTGCAACATCACTTTTTCCACTGCTTTTGTCTGCGCTTGTTCCCCAGTGCTACTGGCCGACTGATTATAAACATAGCTGTCTCATTGTGCCTAGACCAACATGAAGCCCATTCTAGCAATACAAAAAAATAATTTCAAGATTGCAGCTTGCCACTACTTGCTCTGCTACTGCTATCAACCCTATGCTGTAAGCATTAGCAGAGACATCAGATTGGTGGAGTTTTCCATATTTGTGCATTTTAGGAGATGATTGATGTAAGGTCGGTGTGGTGAAGGTCAATAATTGAAGCCTAAAGTTCTTGCCTCAAAGTTACTGGATTTAATAACAAGTCGGTTGTATGCAGATGGAGGATTTTTCATGATGCACACAAATGTGAGAATGAACATTTGAATGGGAATGCATCAACATGACAGTGAAAAATAGAGACTCTGGGCCTTATTTAGAGTTTGGCGGATGGGATACTTCGTCACAAAAAGAATGGAACGTGAAGCCACCTTTCGTTGAGCAATATACTGTGTAGAAAGTGGTGAACCTATTAGAAGTTGAGTTGTGCCTGCCAAAATAGTTGAAGACTCATTCAGGCTTCAAGAGTGCACTTTGTAAAGTTTTGCAAATTGACATGGCTGGCACCAAGTTCAAACTGTACAATGCTCATAGCATAGGAGTTGGGCTAGAAGGGCAAGGGCATAGAACCAGCTGAAGATTTTAACATTCGTCATAGGCACCCAAATTAGAATCAATGTGATTATAATATCCATAAAAGGTAAATTGGGGTTGATCTGAGACATTTCACAGCATGCCAGGTGGGATGCAATCCTTTGCTGGGGTTTCCATTTTATATTGTTTTTTTAATGTTTCAACCAAATTGTATTAGAAGTTAAACTTTTGTACAACAAATTGTGATAACATAGATTCAATACATTGTTTTAAAATAAAAAGATTGCGGTATACACCAAAAAGCAAAAACTGACTATTGCACAAATAACTAACATGCCACAAAACAATGGAGCATAGCACAGTGGTGGTCGCCACCGTGTAGTTATAGTTAGGATAGAGGTTCCATAGGAAATTTATTTTTTGGTTTGCAAATAACTTTGCCACCCGTTGGACGAATCTTAACCAAACGTTCTCTAAATAAGGTTAATCCACCTAAGCTCCTTCCTGTAAATTTTTGGAGTGGTGCACCAAGTGGGGACTGAGAAAAAGGGGGGTCCAAAGACTAGGGGTTGGTGGAACTCATGGAGTTTCACTCTGCAGTTACCTAAAACTCCGTGAGATTCTGCAGAGTTCTGCTAGTGGCAAAGTTTGGGTACCTTGCGCTATTTGCACTGATTTTTTGTGGCGGGAGCTTGTCCTGTGCTGTAAAATCAGTGCAAATGGCATCATGTGGTGACCCAGAGGGCGCTGCTTCTTTTTACTGCTTGAGTAGATTTTCTACTCAAGTAGCAGCTTTTTCAACAAGAGTGGTAGCGACCTGCAGCGACCGCCCACGTTGAGAAATCTTGCCGGCAGGCGATTGAGTACTCAATTTTCTCGCTCACCAACTTAACTTGGCAGAATGTTATGGAAACTCCATGCCCCAAGCAGAGTTGGCAAATCTGCGCAAACTCTGCAGGGGAGCGGCATTTACTGCCCACTAATACCCAAAACACATTTTGCCCATGCAATTTCCCACAGGAACTTCAGACACCGCTACAGCCAAAGTGGCTGAACAGAACTACACCAAATTTGTCAGTAAGCTTGATGCAAAAAGCTTTTTTTGTGATGTGGTGTAAATCTGTTCAATTGTTTTTGAGAAATTAGGGTTAGAAATGTATACATATATTTCATGCTGCAGTACAGTAAGCTCAAAGCATGCAATGAAATTGGTTGGCCGCAACATAAAGAGAATGTTGCGGTTGCCTTGTTAGGATTTGGGGACTCAGTCCAGTGTCCTTAGCAACAAAGAAAAATAAGGAATAATGGGGAAGCATAGGGGTACCATGACCCCTTGGCCATTACAGGGGGATCCCAGAGGGTCCCCTCCTGAGGTCAAATGAAGATTTTTTTTGCAGCGCTGCACTAATGTGGCGGAACTGTGGCGCTGAGCGCAGCCCCATGTAGTTTCACTGAGGAGCTATGGTACTGCGGTGCAACAAAAGAACATTCTGTGGTGCCTGTGTCTGTAGAGCTTTCTGTTGAACACACAACACACCTAACACTCAGACACAGAAATCTAACCCACACTTGCAACCCCCCCGACGCACACACATGCGCCGCCCACAGGGAGTTGGATGCAGGACCAATCCACAGACCAGGCCCTGCGGCTAACCCTGTGCCATGCACGGAGGGGTGGAGAATGGTAATAACATATTACTTTACATTATAAAAAAACTAGAAATTATAGTTAAGTGTGGTAGAAGTTCCTTAATTTACATTTAAAGAAACTCAGGAATTCACTGAGAAAAAGGTTAAATTGACATTATAGTTAGGTGAACAAATAAATAAAGCAATACATAACACTGAAAGGCATGGAACTGAACATCTTGCTGATACTAAGAATGAGAAAATTATATAAGTCTTTGCTTGCTTTCAAGGTGATACTAAGTATTTTCCATTTTTTTTTTCGGATGACATTTGCAGTAACCAGTTTCCTATAGATACTGTCATTGTAGATTTTTGAGAAGCATGGAGTTGAATATCATCAAAGCTCATATTGGCCAAAGATTTTCAAAATAGTTTCATGCTTTTGCTCCCAGAATATTGCTGAACAAGACTGTGAGAGGAGACGGAATATATATTTCTAATGGAGGCACAGTGAAAAAAACATCAATCCAGAACTCCTGTGTAATGGGGCACTCAATCAACTTGTGAGGCAGTGTCTTGTATTCATTTTCAGATTTACAACTTCAACATTTTGAATTTTGGTATCATTTTTTTATTTAGAAATTAAGAAAATTAAACTAGGGGCAGAATGTTGCTCAAGTGTATTGGCACTTCACATTGAATCTACAGACAAAATACATACTAATGTACTGGTTTTTCATAATTTTGGTATATATCGATGTACCAAGCAAGGGTGCCCATAGTCACCCCGACTGTTCAATCCAGCATCTAGAACCTGCGGGAATATCAATTAAGAAAAAATAAACTGTTTGGCAATGATATGTTACCGGCATTAAAAAATCCAACACAATCACTGACCTGCCTACTATGGCTTAGACCTTTCTCCAGGTACCTACTTAACTGGACAAAATTGTGTTTAATATCAATACCTAAAATTATTAATAAGCATGAATATGATCATCTTCAAATGAAATGAGAAAGGAACCAAATAGCTAACCATCACTCTGACATCAAACTTTGAAAGCCTAATCTTGCTAAATCTTCAAGCTTAAAATGCCCATAGAGTTTAGATGTTCATAGATAGAACAAGGTTCAAATCAGCTTTAGGACTAGAATAAGAATGATAAAAAGTAAGCATCTGGCCTGAGCCGTTTGTCGTGCAACAGTAGGTCAAATATATTTCTGGTTTGGTGAGACATGTCAACAAACGTGTAACAACAACAAATACAAAGTTAAAAATCCCTACGTTTCTAGGAGGTTTTGGATTTCTGGCAATACCATAGATTATTTATTAGTTTTAGTCAAATATAGTGTTTAAATTACCATGGATCAAAAAACACAATGAGGTACATATAGACTCAAACTTTACAAATAAGCCACTCGAATATTCTGTTTACTGCAGACAGGTTGAAACCCAAAGCACACCTTTTGGAATAAGTAGAAATATCTAAATTATTTTGAGCTGAAAGACAAACTCTAAAATTGGATTCAAGCCCAAAGAGGCTGCCATCTCTATTGTATGGAACTAAACAATCTTTAAGAGCCAAAGGAAATGCCTGTTGTGATGAATTTGGAATAAATATGTGATTATTATGGTGGGCAAGTTGCTTCAATGTCATTCCATCATATCATTCAAACAGATTTAATCTATGTATCATCAGCCTAAATATGAGGTATGGAATTATCTGCTTTCAGTTAATAAGTTAGCCCGATCTAAAAGTACCCACAACTAACAATGACCAAGGTAAATCACTTTTATTTCTTTTAATTAATCCAACATAAGATAGGTCCTTTTGAATCTCAACTCTACAAATGCATCAGCGTTACCAACAGTGTTTAAAAGAAATAAACTGGGAAAAAGAAATATATTTAGCATCTAATGGTGAAATGCGGGAAAACCATGACAAGAAAATGTTAAAGATAAGCCTCTATCTGAAAAAAGTCTTCACTCGACAATGGGTGATATACATGTTTTTTCATTTATAACCTACTCGGACTGATTGGTACATTTCACCTTGATATAGCTACAAAATCCAAATTCAGTTCACAAGAAAGAATGCCATACTAGGCACTAAACAACTGCATGTAATTAGAGACTTTGAAGAAATGGTATAAATAGAGAGAAATCATGATCCTGTTCCAATCTGGTTAGCTTCTCTTTAACAGCAAAGTCTGGGTCCAATTTCAAATCATTGGGGACATGGCTGGATATTGTAGCAAGAGGATTGTCAAATAGGATAGGTTACTTGCTACCAATGATATTCTGTAGCTCTTTGCCAATATGCTGCGCATTTGTCCATAGTCCTATAAAAGATTTAACTGGATTGCACCTCTATATTTGTAAGTCAGCATTATATTATACTATAAAGTTGATCTGCGGACTTTCTCCAACCATGCTAATACAGGAAAGAGGCAAAACAAGGTGGGGCAAAGGGAAAGAATAACCCTTTGTTTGACAGGGAGTACAGAATGTCTAAACGTAAACACTACAAAAGATCAATGCAAGTCATAGAGCTGTTGTAGGCACACTTAGAGCCCAATATAAATGAACACAAATCTCATGACTTCTGAAACAGTATTGTCTGAGGTAGTAAAACCTCTCTTGTCCACCAGCTACACAAATTTCTGTCTTAGTGTGGGAGCAACATTGTTGTGTATTACATTTCCATACAGGGATTCTTTGTCCTGTTGAGCCAAGTGTGTTATCTAGTTAAAAAGGATCTATTCACACACAAACCAGGCTATCACAGTGCCCCTAACCAGAACAAAAAAAAGGGCAGACACCCAGGCTACACTATATACTTAGATGTCAATACTTGAATAAAGCAGCAAAGGTGCTGGAAAAGATCATCAACAAGCAACTCATGACACACCTGGAGTAGAACCAGCTACTCAAAACCTCTCAATTCGGCTTCCGCAGCAATCACAGAACTGAAATCACCCTGATCACAACCACCAACCATATCCAAATCCTTTTCAACTGCGGAGAAAAAGCAGCTCTTATCCTCCTTAACCTCTTGGAAGCCTTCAACACCGTATCCCACCACTCGCTGGTCAAAAGACTCCATATTGGAATTTAAGGGGACACACTCGGATGGATCACCTCTTTCCTCACCGGAAAAACCCAGAGCATCCACCTTTCACCTCCAAACCCAAGGAGATCACCTGTAGTGTCCCCCAAGGCTCATCCTCAGCCCCACGCTCTTCAACATATATATGACCCCGCTGGCCAACATCGTCAGATCTCACAGTCTCAACATTATTTCCTACCCAGACGACACCTAACTCAACCTCTCACTCACTTATGACCCCCACCACCACCAGAACCAACTTCCACAGATATATGAGCGTCACTGACTGGATGAAGAGCAACTGCCTACAGTTGAACACACTCACTATAGTACACCGTAGCTCCTATAGGTAAGGTTACAGTGCACTTCGAGAAGAGCACGAGTGCATGATGTAACTGGAACAACGAACGCACTGTTACCACATTCTAAACAATCACTGCTTTCTTTGTGTGTTTGTGTCTGTTGTTCATTTCAGATAAATGTTGGGTTCCTCCAATTAAGAGTGATCGCTCAGTAATAGCAGGTTACAAAAAAAATGTTTCCTGTTTTTTCACACTCTGGACCTCTTGGTTTGGGTGAGCCTTAGCATGCTCATACCGCCGGGGTCCACACTTTGGTCCTAAAGAATGCCTAGCCATTAGCATCATATAGGCAGAAACATGTTGACCACACACTGTGAGACATAGCTGACCAATCTATCCAGCACATACATCACTCACCTTGTTTTTACCCGTGCCTGGTTGGCCGACGAATACAATTATTTTTGGACACAACCAACACACTTTTAAACTCACGTCACAATCACTTGCACTTGTCACTCAGGCAACACTAACCTGCTCCGCAGTAATCCTGGCGTTGAAGCACACCGGGGAGGTACTCGACCTTCCTGGTGGGGCCCGATGATGAAGCATGTCACCAACCAGATTGGTGAGTGAGAGCTTTCTAAAAAATCAAGTTTGATTCCTGTTGCTTGCTCTTCTAAAAAGGAACACTCGTTTGCTGTTTTAACTATTCGAATTGGGGGACCAACAGTGCTCCTTAGATTCCCTCTCTCTCTTGTTGTTCATTGGCATTAGGAAGCGCACAGCTGTGAGAGTCGTGTGGAGGTCTGATATCTTCAGACCCCCCTCCCCCTTCTTATTTCTTAAATTTCAGTTTTTCACACATAATGGGTCTCTTCTATTCAGACTCAGAGGTGGACCTCATTCTAGCAGGCCCCTCCATGTTTGCTGATCCTACAATCTCACAAAGAATCACACACACTAGTGAATGGGAAAAGCTGTCAGAGCAGAAGTGGAACAGAATCAGGACAATCCTACACAGGACTATCCTTACTGAATATCTTCGCACAAACACAGCACCAAGAGGGCTCCTGGTAACAAATGCACCACACATCTTTCTGGAGGATGTAATATTTAGAAAATAATGGGCAATGATCGCGTGGCATTGCACACACGATTGGCCAGTGCTAATCATCAAGACATCCATGAGACTATCAGAAGCCCTGATGGTTGAAATCCATCAGACAGAAAATCACTTTAAAACAACTCTGACAGGATTTAAGAAAAAACTAGATGAGATAAACAAAGACATTACCGAATATAAAGACGGCCTGACTCAATCTAAAGTGACAAAATTCCAGAAGGATCTAAAAAAATGTGCCTTCAACAGAATCTATCCCTACTCCGACCCTGCTTTCACCCCCCCAAAATAAAACAACGCCAACCCAGACTTCTCTGACGATAGTGCTTCCACTACCAGTGGGTCCAGTACTGGGAGTTTTAGACAAAGACAAAGGGGTGGGACTAGGGGCACACCCAGACAGAACTATCCACAACCTATGTGATCACACTTCCCAACACCAGGGCTGGCATGCGCCCTATGCACTTCCAACAACCACCTTTCCCAGTAATGGGCTGGAACCCAGCCTACATGCAAGCTCCGCCATTCCGTCAGAACTCCTATCGCCCACCTTTTTTAGAGAGAGGTCGCAGAGGCAGAAGGAGAGGGCAAAATCAAGTCTGGTGGGAGCAAGAGGACCCAGTGGGCAACCACACACGCAGCAAATCCCAGGACCAACAGGCAGGCACGAGTGCCAGGAGAGTTTAATCACCAATCTCTCCGATGTAACCTTGTTCTCTGTTGTGAAACAGGTCTTAGAAAAGGGCCTTGGGTTTGTTCCCATTGCGTGTTTAGACACGTTTGAACTACATTGTGAGCTAGTTGAATTTTTTAGAAAGGTCAAATTGAAAGCTTACTTTGAGGGTAAAGAAGCCATATGGGGTACCCGTCGGAATCATAGCCTTTGAACAGGCGGTCTTTCACAAAATTGAGATATTTGGAGAGTGCAACACAACACAAAAATCTGAGTACAATTGAGTACCAAGCTCTCCAGGGCTTACAATAAAACACTGTGATTATTATCAAACCAGCAGACAAGGGTGGAGGGGTGGTAATTCAGTATACAGGGGATTACGAGCAAGAATGCCAATGCCTCCTGGATGACAGAAAAAATTATACCCCCCTTACTACCGACCCCTCTCCCCTCTCCCGAATTGAAGACACAAATCAAGAACATGGTCAAAGAGGCAGAAGAAAATGGCCACATTACTAAAAACTAGGCTGCCTTCCTGACAGAGGGAGATAGCGTTATACCACACTTTTATACGTTGCCAAAAACGCATAAAAATAGGACCCCCCCATGGACGCCCCATCGTCTCGGGCATTGGCTCTCTACTCGAGCCGCTGTCAGGTTTCTGTGACTTCTTTCTCAAACCACTCATACAACAGACCTCAATGTGGTCACACCGGCCCGAGGGGGTAAGTGCTGAACCTTTTCAGCCCTCTGATTGCAGGATTATAAGAGGATTTTCCCCTGGCCGGCAGAGCTCGCTTAGAAAGCGGCCATTCCGGGGCTCGGCTATCCACGACCCACGGTAAGGGGGATTTCATTGGTCTCTCTGTGGTTATCTTCTAAGAGAGCCTCCATCGGTTGGTTGAGGGCTCTTTTGCCTTGATTTTTCAGTCTGGATGTAAGATCAGCTGATTGGTTGGGAAAGTCATCCAATTTACTGCAATTTCTTCCTAACAGAAGATATTGTCTGTAAGACAGATTTTCCCATAAGGGCCTAGGATGAAAGCTTGAAAATTCAAGCAGATTGTTTTTTGGCGTTGGTTTAAAATGCGTTTTGGTAGTGAGGACCCCCTCTGCCAGTGACTGCCCCACTGGTTTCTGACTACCTAGAGGAGAATCATAGGGACACTGACATCAAGTGGCAAGTGGTTGAGGAAGTCACACTCCCCCCTCGGGCGGTGATATAAAATCATTGTTGAACAGATGCGAATGCAAGTGGATGACGCTATGCGACTCTGTCAATCATGGCCTAAATACCATTGACGAATGGAACAGTACTATTACCATCGAACTCACTCCTTTCGCTGTGCCCCTTGGTCCTTTTTCCCATCCTACTAATGCCCTGTGCTCCTTAAACTACCAATCTTGATGCGACAGCTTCCTACTAAACTATAACTATGTTCACCAATTCTAACTGCTGTGGTTCCAATATCTTTTCTTGGCACTATTCCATCATTGCCTGCAACAGGTACTTATCCACTGCGGATATGACTGCCTTCCTCATTATGATTATTTCATGAATAGACTGTGTCCACCCCTTTTATCCCAAACATACTGTTAGGTTTCCCTCCACGTGTCTGCTACCCACCAAAATGTTTTTTCCCCCCATTTCATTAACTCTACCTATGTTCATGTTGTTTTCATTCTTGTTTTGCCACTCTTACTGCTAACATGATTTCTTTCATGCTAACGTTGTCGCTTAACATTTCTACTGTGTCATGATGTACCTGACTGCTTCTACATTTACGTATATTTCTCCTGAATGATGCGTTTTGCACTCGATTTGTCTCATATGTACGCAATTGTCTAACCTTAGCCATTCACTTGTTTATCTTTAGTAATTCTGTTGTTTCAATCTCCATTGCCCTTGACACACTGTCTCGATTGCTTTGTTTTGTGCTCGGATCCGCCTCCCTTTACAATTCATCCAACTCATCCATAGTATACAATCAGATCAGCCGTGTTACGGCCAGTCCTCCCCCCGCGTCACCTTGCCCCTCCCCCTGCCCGATCGTACTTTCCTTCCGGCTTTAACTGCCGTTTTCCGAGGCAATACAAGCTTGGATTCATTCCTTTGCAGAGACCTCGCCACTCGGAGGTACGTCCTGCTTTCGTTTTCGGGCTCCCTTCATCTTATTCACCCCCTGTTTCCAGCAATTGACCGTGGCCTCCTCTTGCCTCCCCAGATTCACTCCACGACTGACGATCCCATCCTGGATCAACTACATTGGTCCAATCCATTATCTTCTGACGATCGCCCCTCATGCCGACTTGAATCTCACCATTGTCGGTAAGTCCGTAGCCTTCTTGATTCCATATCCGTTTCCACGTCCTCCCTACCACCACCTCCGACCTCACTGTTCCCTCTTATTTCTTCCTGCCTACAGGCTGCCAATCCTCTGATTCTATAGAACCCACGGACCAGGCGCTACACTCGCACTACCTATGGTATGTCTTATGTACCTCCCAGCACGCACTCCACTACCCACCTACTCATCCGCCCTACGCCGTAATCCCCTACTTTCTTTCCGCCCTCACCGCCTCTTGCTTGCACCACCATCCGGTCCTTTGCTTATTATGCTCTTCCCATGCTCGGACGTTTTTCAAGGGCGCTATTGTTCACCATGTAGCATGTCAAATCTCTAGCTGGTACCAGACAGAGTTATTAATCTTCCCGCTGACAGCATGTCTTATGACCTCTCTAGGCCGGATCATGCACTGCCCATCACCAACCCCTGTATCACATATTCCCCAGTTTCACTCGTTTCCCAGGTCTTCCCTCCCACTCCCGCCCCCAGTTGTATGCACCACAGCATATTCCAGACCCTTTCTCTCTCACTGGCATGTACGACCCTACTTGGCCTGTACACTTCTGAGTTGCTTTTGCTACCGTATGCACCAGATCTTTTCCCTCCCACCGACCTTAACGACCTTGCTCGGCCGGCACACCCCACTGACCCCTCCTTTTACCACGGGCTGGATCACATCACATCACTACTCTCCCACGCCCACCTTGCAGCGTCGCCTTTCCTGCCGATGCCCTCTCCCTTCACCGCCAGCCTACCCACCCCCGTTCCTTGCCCGTCCCCCCTGTCTAACACCCTTTTCTTGCCCCCTTCTTGCAGCACTGCTTCTTACCCAAGTCCTGATAATGATCCTGATTTGAAAAGGATCGAAACGCCGCGACCGTCCAGCACGGACATAGGCGCCCCAGACCATATGGTTCCTAAAACAACACCTGCATACCTTGTTGAAGTCATTTCTCGTTTCTTAGACTTTATTCGATTGTTTTAAAAAACATCATAAAAGTATACAGAATAAAACATTGCACATACAAAGTTACAACACCAGGGGAAGTACATATCATACGGTTGGGCAAGAAAGTTTAGCATGAAATGTAAAAAATTATTGTACATAGATTTAGGGTAAAACCATACTTTGTCTTGCTGTGATAGATTTTAGAATAAAGGTAGCAGTAAAGAAACATAAATCCGGGCTCGCAAGTGAAAATAATAACTTCATTGCATTTCCTGTGGTATACGTAGAATATTTCTGAAACATAGGTTTAAGATAAGAAATGCGCTGAGCTTTGTACAAAGGGCAGAGTAGGAGAAAGTGCAGTGTGCTTTGTTTAGTTAAACCGTCACACGGACAACAGGAGACAACAAACAGCAGCAGAGAGCAACGCCCGCAGGTCAGTCCGTAATCCCAGGAGGGGCACGCAGAGCCCAAGTCCTGCCCCTAATTTCTAGTGCAGGGAGGAAGCGGCGGGAAGAGGACCAGCTGTGGCAGATTATCGCACTGCCCACTGGTCCTTGCAGTCCCGCTGCAAGCCTTTGGTGTAAGGCGCCTTCACTCCCTGGTCAGCAGGGCTCCCGGTGCAGGCAATCCAGTGTTCTCGAGCGGCACAGACAAGGGGTAACAGAGTAGCATTTCATTGTAGGAAAAGCAACCAAATTATGTACAATGCCTAGTCTCAGTCTGGAAAGTACAAATTGATGAGAACGTCTACTAATAGCATTAAGGTACATAGGTATACCAGAAACATCATCTTTAAGGGAATAATAAAAAACCTGAGTAGAATAGAATAGAATAGAATACTCTTTTGTTGCAATTTTCCGCAAATCGGTTTTGACCCGCAAAAATTCATTTTTGACTTCCTGTTTGGTCAGAGAATTATTGAAGTCAATTTCAAACAAATGAGGAACCATCATGTGTGTCTTTTAACTCACTGTATATATCAATCACCAGTCACCTGCGCCGCCGTCGCTGATTATCGTCACTTGTGTTGCTACCGTGCCGTTCACTCACTTGCACTGAGCACCAAGTACAATTTGGGTTTTCCTTGATTGTGTTACATTGCCCTTTTGCAGTGCTGTATTAACTGCAAAATTATTTCTTGTTTCTTCCCCTTTTACTCCAACAATAAATATGATGCCACATGCACATAAGTGAAATACCAAAAGAGGCTCCTTATCTTCTTTTGATAATGTTTTATACATATCTTTACTAATTGTCTCCGAGCTATACCAGTACGGATACCATATGTTAATTGCATACTCTCTACCCCAATCCCAACGTGGTTGAAGGGATTACTCCTGTTGTCCTCACACCATTGGGAGACGGCGTAGTGCACTGTAGTGCGCTCTTAGGCGGGATTGCACGCTGGTGCCACATGCTGGTTGATTGCGCAACTGTATTGGATGTCTACATGAACAGCGCAACAGGGAGGGATTGCTGCACCATATAGCACCCCTGTGGCTCAGTGTTTGGGAGCTTGGACGGTGGAAGGTGGTTGCTGGTGGTGGAAACCTTGACTCACTATATGCATAACTGGCCCTGTTGCCACGCTGAAGACGGAACAGTGGGTGTGACGTTCTGGTGATCCTAAAGCTGAGACCGTGCCCGTGGGGTTCACGCAGGTTCATCTGATGCAATTTGGTCCTTGTTGGTGAGCATTTGGGCTCTGTGCTGTGTGCTGCTGAAACGGAGTTGTTTGGAAGTCTGAGGCCCGTCTGAAAGTGCTGATTTTACACTGTCTGTGACGTGAAGGGGCATACAGGAGTAGACTTGTGGACCCTGTGTTACCTACTGCTTGTTTTCGACATGGGTAAGCCTGACAACAAGCAGCCCAAGCTGACTTTTGAGAACAAACGCTCTACGAGGCACACGGACACAAACCCTGACGCGCAGAGTGATTCCCAGCACTGTTCCCAGGTAGAGGATCGTGGTGAAGAATTGCTGACTCTGATGCTGGAAATGCGCTCCAGCTTGCGGAACACTGACACAAAGCTGCATACCCTAACCAAACAGTTGGATACTGTGAAGAAGCAGGTAAATACCCACAAGAACAGATTGGACAGTGTAGAAAATTCTATGAATTCCAGGTGGAAACCAGGGAACAATTGTTGAATATGGATAAACTGCTGGGGATTATTAGGGCCAAGAATGATGATTTGGAGGCGAGGTCTAGAAGGAATAACCTCCGAATTCCTAGAATTCCAGAGACCACCGCTATTTCCAGAATGGAGGTATTTGTATTGGATCTCTTGCATGAGGTATTTGATCCTCACTTATCAACGCGATTCGTGATTGAAAGGGCTCATAGGTTCCTGGGGCAGAAAGCTCCAATTGGTGGTACGCCGAAGCCGATCCTGGCTAAACTTCTGAATTATCAAGCCAGAGACCTCATTTTGCGACTGGCGAGGGAAAGGGCCAAATCGTACATAAAGGTAATACTATCTCCTTCTACCCAGACTTTACTCCGGCGGTGCAGGTGGCACGCAGATAATTTCTCCCAGCCAAGCGCATCCTCATGCAGGCGCAGATCCCCTACTCCCTGCTCTACCCTGCCAAGCTTAAGGTGTCGCATTATGGCACGGCCCAATATTTTACAGATGTGAAATCTGCCCTCAACTTTGCCAAGCATGTCGGCGGGAAGAGATCCAAATCAACCGGTGCCGCTGAGGGAAACTCGGGAGGCCGACTCAGTGACAATGACTGAAGTAGTATTCGAACTCTGTTTTATTCCATTTGCCAAAGTGGGGTGGTCTGATGTGCAGTTATTATGTTTGTTGGACCAAAAATATTCCTTGCTATGATCTGCACCCTGCTGACCTTACGTAAAAACGCGTTGGGGGTCTGGCAGCCCAGGGGTGCATGTATGCTTGCTTTTGTTCTCCTTTCGTATGTGCTGGTTACCGTTGTAAGCCTGCCCGCATTACTTCCGGCCACCCTGTGCAGGCAGGGTAGTACGCCGGCTTTACCTCGCCCTCATGGGAAATCTCCCCCTTTTTCTCTATTTGATGTTTTCAAAGTTTAGAACCGGGAAGGGTAAGCTACAACCTGATTGGGGGCTTGTAGTGGGTGGAGGGTGGGAATTGGGGTTTGGTTATTTGGTTTTATGCCAGCACACCGAGAGGTTTGGGAGCAATGGTTTTGTGTTTGTGCTTCCGGATTGACCACACGCTGATATGCTGAATGTCCTTACATGGAACATTAGGGGATTGAATGATGGCAGGAAGGCCAGACTTGTACATGAATATCTAGCTAGACACAACATTGACATATGCTATCTGCAGGAAACACATTTAAATGTTAAGCCATCAAACTGATTGCGCTACAGCAGATGGGGGGGGCTGCACACTCATCTATTTATTCTAACTACGCACGGGGAGTGGCAGTGTTGATTCGCAAAGGAGTGGATTGGCGAGAGGATTCTGTGCATATTGACCCAGAGGGAAAGTGCATAATATTACAGGGGAGGTTGTGTGGCATATAAGTGGTACTGGTGGCCGTATGCGGTCCAAATGTGGACTCTCCGGAGTTCTTCTGTGACATTTGGGTGTGAATTGGGGCAACTGGCTGCTGTACGGTGATTTGGGGCGGCGACTTTAATGCCATTCTGCATGACGACATCGATAGACAGGGCTCGGCTCGCGCCTTGCATCCACAAGCTAGCGCGGCGCTGCAAGATATCATGTCCGATGGCGAATTACTGGATATTTGGCGATCTAGACACCTGGGGCTCCGGGAGGGGACATGCATTTCTAGCCATCATGGCGCCAGGTCGCACTTGGACTACTGGCTGATCTCGAGGAATGTGGCTACTTGGACACTGGAAGTAGCTCACATGGTGCGCTCGCTGTCAGACCATGCTCCTTGCTTACTCAAGTTGTGCCTGCCTGGTGTGCCCCTGCACGCTTTCACTTGACAATTACCCCCTCATGCATTGTTAGACGAGGCGTTTAAGGAGGAGATCCGGTCCGACATTACGGAGTACTTTGCTCTCAACTCTGGGTCGGTAGACACCGAGGCATCGCTCTGGGAGGCTTTCAAGGTCGTCATAAGAGGCCAATGCTTTGCAAGGCATGCCGGGGTGCTGAAGGCCATAAGGGGTACCATCGCTGCCTTGGAGGGACAGATATGGGACTTAGAAAAGTAATTCTATTCACTAAATGACTCCAATGCAGCTGCACTTCTAATGCGAAAACTGCTGGAGTTTGCTGAGGAATCGCAACGAGAGGTCGAGTTCTTGGGCAAGTATGCTGAGGCAAGAAGGTATTGCAAGGGCGACAGACCAGGCCGCACACTGGCGGGCATGGTCCATCCCTCTAGGTCCACAACATTTGTACATGAACTAAACACCGCTAATAGGGGCATTGTAAGGGGCCAAGCAGAGATCCTTACTGAGTTTTCCCATTTTTATTCTTTCCTGTATACTGCCACCCAGACCTCCAGCCCCCAAGGCCTGCAGGATTTTTTAGACTCAATTGCCTTAGTATGGTTTAACAATACACACAGGGTATATATGGACCTCCCCATTAAGGTGGACGATGTGGCCCAGGTCATTAAAAGCCTACCGCTTGATAAGGCCCCCAGGCAAGATGGCCTGACTACTGCCTTTTTCAAGACCTATGTAGAGGCACTGGCCCCCAGATTGTTTGCAGTGTATGAGCAGATATTGGAAGCCGGCACTTTGCCAGCATCAATGACAGAAGCCGTAATCATAACGCTGCTGAAGCCTGAGAAGGTAGAGACGGAGTTGGACTCCTACAGGCCTGTGTCGCTGATTAACATAGATGTAAACATTTATGCTAAACTATTGGCAAAGAGGTTGCAACCGCTCCTTCAAATGATTGCACTCCCAGACCAATCGGGATTTATTCCTGGGCGGTCGACGTCACACAACTTGCGTACATTGTTCTCGGTACTACATTACCTTCACCCAGAAGTGCAGGCTGCTGCCATTTTTTTAGGCGCTACGAAAGCGTTTGATACGCTTGAGTGGCCGTATTTATTCACAATACTACAGCGCATGGGATTGAGCCCTCTGTTTATAAATCACATTGTATACTATGCCGCTGGCAGGAATCAATGTGAATGGCTTGCTATCTTATCCATTCCATATAACACGTGGCACACGACTGGGGTGCCCTCTCTCACCCCTGCTCTTTGCCATTGCATGGAACCCCTGGCCGCAAGAATCCGGCAACACCACACAGCGCGAGGCATTGGTTTTAGTACGCGAAGCCTCCTCATCTCGCTATACGCAGATGATGTGACCTTGTACATTCTTAAACCAGAAGAAAATTTAGACCCGGTCCTTACAGAGTTTATCAGATTTGGAGGGCTAGCTGGTGTCTCCATTAATTGGAAAAAATCTGTAATCTTCCCATTGATGGACGGTACTTCCATTGTGACACATGAATTCCCCCTGAGATGGGAGGCTGAGGCTGTTAAGTATCTGGGGGTGTGGATAGGTAGAAGCTTGCAGGAAATCTGGAATTTGAATTTTGGCAGGGCATACACATGGCTGGAGGGCAATTTTGTACTCTGGTTTAAATTGCCTCTGTCGCAGAATTCACGTATCTGGGAGTACAGATCGCAGAGGGCACTGGCTGGACGCATCATGTGGATAAAGTGGTCTTAAAACACCAGCAGCTCTCAGATGCTTTAAGGGGGGAACACCGTAAATCTCAGACAAAGCCTATAAAACCCGCACTTATGGTGTATGACGCAAAGGTCTTGGGTGCCACATTATATGGTGCGGAGTTATGGGCTTGGGATAGTCTTGTGGCTCTACAGACTTCTGAGAATACGTTTTTGTGAGGGATCACAGGACTCCCACAGAGCACCCCCTTAACCCCACTGTTTCTGGAGCTGGGTAGGCGTCCTATTGCCGACAGAGCCCGATTGCGCCCAGTCCTCTACTGGAGACGCCTCTGGACGACTCCAGAAATAAGACAATATGCGGAGGGTTTTCTATGGATAATTAGGGAAGATATCTTCCACAAAATAAAATGGCTAAAACACCTGAAGTCCATGTTAGCTAACTTAGGGTTTTCAAACCTTTGGAATAACCCTGTGGGAGAGATCTTCCCTAGCAAAGAAGCCCTCAAAGAACAATATTGGGACTGGGTGGGTGGAAAGCTGCTGAAAGACGCCAGGGCCGACTCTATGTCTGGTCGTTTCCTGGAGACAAAAATCTTTCCTGTCCTAGAAAACTATTGGGATAACATCACGGTACCAATGGACAGGAAACTCGTCTTTCAGTTAAGATCTGGATCTATCCCCCTAAAGAAACTGACAGCTGGCTGGCACAGACCGACCAATAACTTATGTCCAGCATGTGAAAATGCCGAGGAGAGCATAGGCCATTTCCTATTTGTTTGTCAAGCTTACTCAAAACCAAGGAGAAAATGGCTTACGCCGGTATGTAAAAACCTGGGGACACGCGACAGCGCTGTGGCTTTAAGAATCTTATGTACAGCAACTCAGGATTCGATAGTCATAGTGGTAGCCAAATACCTGGGTTGGGCTTGGGCAATTAGACGACGGTCTCTGGGGGGAATCAGGTAATCAGGTACTCCTTTTAATTACGATTTATGTAATATTATTTATCACAAATGGTTTTTGTATGTAAATATTGTATGAGCTGCACTCCATGTTTAATGAATTTTTTACCTGTAATTATGTATTATTGTGTAATTGTTTTAATCTTATGTGCTTTTATGAGATTTGTCTCGAATAAAGCTTATACAACCAGAAAAAAAAAAAAATTGCCTCTGTCCATTGCTGGGAAGATAGCGCTGACGAAAATGGTTATCTTACCAAAGTTTTTATATTTGTTCGTTAATGTGCCAACCCGTCTTACACAAAAAAAAATTCTTACGCTTAAGATCGCATCTGCTGTCCTTGGTCTGGGCTGGAGGGCAAGCCAGGGTGTCATGGGACCTATTGACTCTCCCGTTGAGACAGGGAGGTCTAGGTGCCCCGGATGTGCAATTATATGCTCTCTGTGCCCATGCACAATTCCTCCACTTCTGGGTGCATAGGACGCCATATCAGCCGCATGTAGCGGTCAAAACCGATGCAGTGGCCCGTGGACCGCTTGAGGTGGCATTGTATCAGAAGTCAAACCGTCCCAGGGGAGATGTGGATACGGCAGGTACCCTGTGATGGGCGTGGACTACATTTTCCGAAGAGAGCTAATGTCCCTCTACTGTATGCGCCGTCAGTGCCGTTGGCGCAAAACCCCATGTTGCCCTGCATTGTAGATGGGGTGAGTAAAACCGTGGTCAAGGAAATTAACCTTTACATGTTTCCTGAAATATATCAAACTGTGAGTTTCGGCCCCCCCTGCCGGAACTGAAGATCACGCGGCGTCCTTCACAGAACTGTTTTTATATCACAAACTAAAAACTGCATGTCATACACTTTGGGAGGGATTTTCCCGAGGTTCCCCAAACACTGCCAGCTCTTGAGCAAATCCTGAAATCATCTTCGCCACGCAAATTAGTGAACCGTCTGTATACCAGTATGCAAACTACAGCCCGGTGGTGCAGCCAAAGTCCCTACTACAGTGGAATAGTGAAATTGACCACCAATTGACAGAAAATCAATGTGAATTCTGCTGTAGGCAGCTGAACGAACTATCTCCGAACTATAGGCTTCGCCTGATACACTTTAAATTTCTGCACAGATACTATAGAACACCAATCAGTCTCTATAGCATGAAGCTTAGGGAGGATGATAGATGTTGGTGTTGTGGGTATGCCTCGGCATCCCTTTTACATATTGCTTGGGACTGCCCAATGCTTCTTGAATACTGGCAGGAGATCTTTACCGCGGTCAACCAGATTGTCAGCAGAACGGACGCTCCCTCCCCTGCACTGGGCCTCTTGGGCTATGTGAAAGACACACCACCAAAACAGCGCAAATTGCATGCACTTCTCTCACTATATGCAAGATGGCAGGTAGCTATCAGGTGGGGAAGGAAAAAGATACCTGGCTTCAGAGATTGGCTATCTGGTGTGGCGTATGGTCATACTCAACTTGATGTATTCTGGGAAGTCATGCCCCTGACCTCGAGACCTCGGGATATATGGGAACCATTCTTAAATTGGGCGCGCAATAGATCTGACTCCCCTATTCCCAGCCCTAGCACGACTGCCTAGTGCTACTTTGCCACTAGCTACTGGGTCAAAGTGACTTGTGATTGCAGTATCTCCTACACGTGTGCTTCTGATGAGATGGGTTTAGCTGCTCCCTGATGTTCGGTTATTGCCAATACTGTACATGATATTGAATTCTGTGTCAGATTATACTAAAGTTTGTGGTTCTATGTATGAACATATTGCTACCTTGAATGTGCATGCTACTTATTTGATATATTTTTATATATGAGACATTCGTATGTTATGTACTATGATGCTTTTAGTGCAACTGTGCTGATATGCTGGCTGGTTTTGGTTGGAACCCAGGTTCCTATTGTTTGTATTTGCAATTTGAAAATCTCAATAAAAAAAGGATATCCCCCTCACCTGTGTCACAACATACAGCACTTTATCCACCACAGTTAAGAAAGCAATAAACAAACACTGGAGAATATCACAAGCAGTAATAGGACATGGGAGAAACCCCTCTTTTCATTCTGAAAAGGACGTAGCCTTAGAGACTCCCTGGTTCACACATGACCGAGAAGTCGCGAACTCATGGACACTGTAATGTAATGTAATGTATTGGCATTTATATAGCGCACTACTTACCCGTAGGGTCCCAAGGCGCTTCGACCGCTGCGAAACCCTTCCTGGCTTCCCTGAGAGATGGTCCCTTAATGGGTATCTCCAGGGTGAGACCAGGCATCCCCGGCGGTCTGGTGGGGCCGTTAGTGAAGATGAGGCAAGCTAATGCCCAGAGTTGCCGAGTGTGATCGCTGATCAGAGTGGGCACCGAGGCGAGAGAATTATCGAGTCCGCTGAACCTGGTCCAGAAACCTGCCGCCCGGGAATCGAACCCTGGTCCCGGGCCGTCCTCTGCTCTCGGGTCTGCCGCCTCTAACCGGTGAGCCACACTACTCCAACCATAACTGAAGCATGGGGTCTGCCAAGAGTAGTGGGTCATTTTCCCTGTGCAAACTGCAGCATTTGCCACTTAGCCACACACACGAAGGTTCTTAACCTAGAACCAGGTAAAACATTGACACAACGCACCCACACTGACTGCAACTCCACGAATGTGGTCTATCTGATCACCTGCCCTTGTGGGTTGCGTTATGTGGGTATGACGACACGGAAAGTGAAGCAACGCGTGTTGGAACTGTGTATGTACAGTCCTACAACGAAACATGTGTCTGCTGGCTGTTTATTATTGCTGATTTGATGACCTAATGATACCATTAACGCCCAAGTAGACATGCAGGTTAAATAGTGCTACAAACTAGGTACTTTCACATTACGAGTGGACCTAGCCACCACAACTAGCGATAATGTGAAAAAATATGTGCACATCCTTATCTCACCATAGTACACCGTAGCTCCTATAGGTAAGGTTACATTGCACTTCGAGAAGAGCACGAGTGCATGATGCAACTGGAACAACAAATGCACTGTTACTACATTCTAAACAATTGCTTCTTTCTTTGTGTGTTTATTTGTGTCTGTTCTTCATTTCAGATAAATGTTGGGTTCCTCCAATTAAGAAGGATCCCTCAGTAACAGTAGGTTACAAAAAAAAATGTTTCCTGTTTTTTCACACTCTGGACCTCTTGGTTAGGGTGATCCTTAGTGTGCTCATACCGCCGGGGTCCACACTTTGGTCCTGAAGAATGCCTAGCCATTAGCATCATATAGGCAGAAACATGTTGACCACACACAGTGAGACATAGCTGACCAATCTATCCAGCACATACATCGCTCACCTTGTTTTTACCGGTGTCTGGTTAGTCGACTAATAAAATTATTTTTGGACACAACCAAGACACTTTTAAACTCACTTCACAATCACTTGCACTTGCCACTCAGACAACACTAACCTGCTCTGCAGTAATCCTGGCGTTGAAGCACACCGGGGAGGTACTCGGCCCCACTCTGATGGGGCCTGATGATGAAGCATGTCACAACCAGATTGGTGAGTGAGGGCTTTCTAAAGAATCAAGTTTGATTCTTCATGATTGCTCTTCTCCTAAGAAGACACGCTCTTCTGTTGTTTTGACTACAGTTGAACACAGACAAGATGGAAGTACTGATCTTTGGCAACAACAGCAACACATGAAAGGACTCCTGGTGGCCATCAGACACAGTACCTATACCCACTCCCTCTGACGACACAAGAAATCTCGAATTCAATACTGACAACAAGATCACCATGAAATCAGAGAACCACGCTGTCTCCTGCGCCTGCTTACTAACTTTGTGCATGCTATGTAAGATCTCTCGTGAGGAAACAGATCCCTGCAACAACCCACGGCATCTTCAGCCTCAGGCGATCCTGCTGCCAAGGAGCACTCCCTCCGCTTCGGACAACTACCCCTCTCGCCCAAGCAGCCCCGGATCTCTAGATTATGAACCTGGACACTACCTGCCCTCGTGGCTAACGGTCTCCGCTACCCTTCCATTGGCAGCACCTACTGGCGCCTGCAACTGCTGGCAACACACACACCGGCACCTATTTACAGGCATGCATATTTAATGTCCTGAAGATGATCCCTGTATTGGTTGTTGGGATCGAAACGTCATTGACACCTAAAACTGCTCATACATACAGTTTTGAAGACACTATTTGCTTTTGTAGAGCGGTTCCTTGCGATTTGTTTGTTTAATGTTCTACTTGTTTAGGAAACAAACCGTGAGCATTGCCTGAAGCCCCCCTCCCAACCTTTTTTATGTTTCCCGAATAGTATGTCCCAACTGTCTCTGTGGTTGGACACAGTCTTGTGCCCCACTTGCAGTATCTGTTTGTGTAGAATATATAATACTGTCTATAATTAAACATTGAACCTCTATCCGGCTGGACAAGTTTTTACCAATACAGCACTGATCGATCTGTATTTATTCTTCTTTTGTTCATTATCTATTCTACAGTAGGGACCACTGTTGGGATACATAAGATTATAAAGCATGACCATACCATGGCATCTGGTGGGCTCTCCTAAAGAGCTTCAAAGAAAGATTTGGGTCTGTGCATTTGCATGTGCCCTCAAGGTATATTCTGCAAAACCTGCTCCCAGTGTCCTCTATGCCACATACTTGTGGGAATGTGAAAATCTAACAAATATGTTCAATAAAGAAAGTAAATATATAGGAGCTGTTTCTCCTTTTTAAATCTTCACCTACCATTCTTCTGCATGATTAGTTACAGTTCAGTAGTCAACTTGCAAAGTGGTTGCACATCTATACTGATTTTGGCTATGGACCAATGAGGAGGCCCAAATATATCATGATTTTCACTAGAGTTTACAGTCCTGCCCAAAGAGTGGATAACCCACTTTAAGCGCCTCTATGTGCCAGGTATTTTGGAAGTAGAGGGATTCACTGAAATGATGGGGAAGCCCCGTCTGGAATTGTTGAAGACTTGGTGATTTCCCTTGAAGAAACCCAAGTAGCCATCCGTTACTGTATTCCAGCTAGTGCCCCTGGCCCGGTCGAATTCCTAATAACCTGCATAGAGAGGACCAAATGTTTGGGCTCCGTATATCAATATGCTAACTTATGCCATCTTGTCCAGTATGAATATCCCTCCGTCGTGGAATTCACCTGAGATTATTATTTACAAGAAGGGCAACAGAAAAAAACAGGCAAATTATAGACCTATTAGTCTTATTGACTCCTTGCGGAAAATCCTCTGCAAGCAGTTATTGGCAAGGATCCAGGACTGGATCTCAGAGTCCAACACTTTGACCGATCTCCAAGCAGATTTTGAATATTAGTACCCATGATCAGGTTTTTCGTTTTCTGTTATTTACTGGATGGAGGTTACCATAAAAGGGGGAAAGTTATATATCGTTTTTGTAGACCTACCCACTGCCTTTGATTTGGTACATCGTGACAAATTATGGACAGTGTTGGCAGAGATGGGTCTTACCCGCAACCTTTTAGATATTTTAATTTGTCTGCACTCAACGAACAAAGCTCAAGTCAGGTGGGGGGAGGACAACCAACTTTCTGAGCTCTTTCCGATACACCGGGGAGTGAGACAGGGATGTGTTCTAACGTCGACCCTATTCTCACACTTCATTAATGGAGTCGTAGATTTCCTTGATAGGGATGGGTGTGATGCCCCTAAAGTAGGAGAGAAATGCCAGCACTCTTTTTGCTGACGACACCCTACTAATTTTTAAATCCCCACAAGGCCTCCAACAGTTAGTAAATGACTTCATACTTTTTTGTAATGAGCTGGGCCTGGTATTAAATGAGACCAAAACAAAATACAAGATCTTTACAAAAGGGATTACTAAAACATTGAAAAGACGTATGTATGCAGGGAATAGCACTTTAGACCAAGTATTTGTTTTCGATTATTTGGGCATCCGCTTAACACCAACTTTAAGTTGGGCACCCCATATCGAGAAAGCACAGTTGCCATTTATTCAAGAGACGGTTTACATAAGTAAGCTCCACAAAAGTACAGTGTCCAGGAAAGTGGCCCCAGCGCTTGAAATTTACAATATTAAAGCTCTGGGGGCGCACTATATGGAGCCGAACTATGGGATAGCGGGAACACTAATTGTCTTACCATCCTAGAAAACTGTTTTATAGGATCGTTTTTAAATTTGCCAACTAGGAGCCGCCTGACCCCAATTTTCATGGACCTGGCCTAAAGCCATCTGGCCCAGAAGTTGGACTATAAGCACATAATGTTCCGGCATTGCCTGTGGTCCACTGAAGAGCTTGCCCCCTATCGAACTGTTTTGATTGGCCTCCTGAAGCAGTCCCAGGTAACCTCCATCCCATGGTTTAGTACCTTGAGTGATCTGTTGAGGATTCTAGGGATGGAGGCGTATAGATTCAACCCAGAAAAGCTGTTCCTAATATCAGAGAACAGGGCCAGAATTGCCTATTGAGAAACAATAGCTGAGAAGGTGGTGATCAATCAGGTGGGTACCTTGACCCAGGACCTTATTAATTTTAAATATGTCCCGTCGTACGAGGAAACTATTGACGAAATTGTTTCCCCCTGGCACGGAAATTATTTATACAATTTTGATATATCATTACCCACCAAACTGTTTTCTAATAAGTGGCTCATAAATGCTTCCTCGGATGACATCTGTTCAACCACCTGTAATGAGAATCCTGAATCCCTGGTCCATTTGTTATTCTTTTGTCCCCATTACAAGTCCCTGAGGGCAAGTGGATAATCCCCCTGTGTAAGCTAATTGGTCCTGGCCACTACCTCAATAATTTTATCCACCGATACTCGCAGGGCAATAGTCGATGGCTTGGCCAAATACTGGCATGTATTATGGATTAAACGCTTGAAATATATTGTATGAATTCCTCTTATGCAATTTTTAACCTGTATATATGGAAGTAGTGTCTCCTTTTAACCTTGGTTTTTATCTTTATATCCATCATAATCTGTGCTTTTTTATGTACTTTTTAAGATATCTGCGATCGAAAAAAAGTTTTGAAGATGATATCATGATTTTCAGAGGAAGTTTTTAGCTTTGAATAGATCTCCTATGCTCCCCTGTCTATGGTATATTAAACAAATACTTTATGAATTAAGGGCCTGGTTTATATATTGGCAGTAAGCATACTCAATAGCAAAGCCGAATTTAGATGTGGGCGGAACATAGTTTGGCCACAGCGTAGACTATGCTGTCTTCACCATGGCCAATCATCTTTGATGGCACGCCAGAGTAACGGCTGTCAGAGAAATTGCTACATAAATGCCCGCCCATATTTAGATGGGCGGACAATTCGCCATGTTTTACTGCCTGTCACAGCTGTAGGGGCAGTAAAAAAATGTAAATGCCCCGTCGCCATGGAAGTTGACTCCCAATGCAAGGGATCATTGTTTTTTTAATTTTCAAAAAGACAGCCTCACTTTGGGATTTTCTTTTTGAAAATAGAAAGATTGCACATTTAAAGGACTGCTCCATCATGTTGACAGAGGCATGTGTCAAGCTTGAAAAAGCAGTGACAGGAACTGCCACGACAGCGGCTCCTGCCAATGCTTTAGAAAGGACCCCAAACTTGGCAGTGATTTCTAAATTTGGCTGGTGGGGACTTAGTCAACAGAGTACTACACTCTGTTGACCTTATGGAGTTAACCCTGACAGCCAAAAACCATAATGAGGCCCTAGGGGCAGTTGTACAAAAGTACTGATCTGAGGTTTCCTAATTGCATTTTTTTGTGAATAACAATTAGGTAATCACAAAACATAAAGTATGACCGAGTTGTGGCAATATTTTGTAACTCATATTTTAGTTGCTTCTTTATTTTGGTAATCTCATTTTGTGATTACCAAAATTACGATTTCAGTTACAAATTGTGACCACAATCCTGTTTCTGAGTAATGACCACAAAACCAGGAAGTGCTTCTTATTTCTATCCTGGAAAGCTGTCAGAAAGGAGGGGGATGCACAACTTCTAGTCCAAATATGAAAATCTGAGCAGCAACCACAGTCTTCTACACCAGCAATGACAAGCCAAGAGCCTGAGGAGGAGGCAGGAGGGCAGAAAAAGAAAACTCAAGTTCTCTGAGAAAGAACTTGAAAAACAGAAGAGTGCTGCAACAATCATGACCTCCTGTTTGGGAGATCTTCCATGATTGTCTCGGAGGCACAGAAAAAGAAAATATGGCAGGAAATGCTGCAAAAAATGAATGCTGTTGGAGTAACACAGCGCTCTATTGGTGAAATTAGTAAGAGGTGTTACGACCTCAGGTCTCACACAAAGAAGAAGGTTATGACTTTGCTGAGGGTGCCCCGGGCAACAGGAGATGGCCCATCTACTATCCCCTACCCACTGCACTGGAGTTGATGGTGGAGACTACCTCGGACCTAGAGGCTGTTGTGGGTTTAGTTGTGGGTTTAGCAAGGATTGATACATTTGCTCCTACAACATCTCAAAGTAAGTTTACATTTGTTTACTTACACTTCTGTTATCCTAAAACTGTTTTCTATGAGCATGAAGTATTTATCTTTATTTAGAGTTTGTAGTAAGGAATCTTTAGGCAACTATCATAGTGCATTATGAGACATGTAATCAATCAATAATTCCCTCACTACTGTCAGTCTTAGAAAATGATCTAAGAAAATGATGGCAAATAGTAAGAAGTTCTTTTTACTCATGCGGAGAATAATGTTATGTTTATTCTTTAAACCGAAATGGGTTTAGTTTGTTTTATGCTCCAGAGGTCCCCTCTACTCCGGTCGAGCTGAAGGAGGCTTACTGATCGTAAGGTCTCTTTCCAAAGTGGGAAATTAACGAGAGAATAACACCAGTTCTTTTAAGTTGCAGGCAGTGCACTTTTGTCCTCCTAACGCTAATTGTGTGCTGATATTTTTATAATGCTAATCACTCAGGTAGTAATATGGAACAGTATCTTGTCAAGTCATATTTCCACTGATGCTTTGGCCAAGCCTTTTTGCACCCTGTATATTGACTCAGTGCAAGATAACTATTTCTCTGTCCCCATGACGCAATTAGCGGGTGTTTCAAATATTTTGTTTTCATACAATGAGGTGCATGAGGCAATTTCCCAGCGGTCTACAGTAAAGCGCCAGGAAAAAAAATGGGATTCCACCAGAATTATTTGTTGCTGAACACCAGTTTGGGGCGTCCCTTTTGACCCATGTCCATGTCATTAACTATTCAGTAAAAGGGGTCACACTTGCCTTGCTGGTCAAATCGATTACGGTACTGCATTCCAAACAAGCATTGGCAAAGCCAATAGGTTTTGCCTATGCACAATCTATTGGCTTTGTCATCGTTTTTTACATGCAGTACGGCAGGGTGAGCTGCTGTGCAACACGGCTTAAAGAAGTAAAATTAAAAGCACCATAATGTGACCAGCACTGAGCCAGTCATAGTGCTTTTTAAAAAACTTTAAGGGGGCGTGACCAAGATGGCGGTGTGAACGGACGCATCTCCCCGGAGCTCCTCCAGCACAACCAAGCCCGGACCGTAATCCCCAGCATCTCTCCCCCCGTTGCAGCATAACAGAGGGGGGAAACTCGGTAGTGCACCTCTAGCAGCCCGGAAGACGGCAGGAGTAGCGGACGAAGAGACGAGAGCGAACTCCCGGAGGCGCCATCGGAGCCCGGGGACGGATCACGGGTGGCCTCTACGACCAAGCGGCAGGTGCCGGGCTGTCTTGCGCTGAGAGGGGAGCCTTGGACTATTGCGCTGGCCCCCGCGGCGGCTCTTGTGGCGGCAGGGGCCCTTCCGAGGTCCCAGAGTGGGGCACCCAGAAGCGGGAAAGAGACACGGCCCAGCGGCTGGAAACACCCGACGCGGGCAGCAATAAATCGAGGCCGGGGTTGAGGCCTAGCACAGCGGGAGTTCGAACCGGCAGAATTTCCGGCGGCCACGGGGTGGGCCCCGTGCACAGTTCGACCCGAGGTACCGATAGCCCCACAAGGACTGCTTTGGCTGAGACGGCGGCCAGGGGCGCCTGGGGGTGCCATGCCGGGCCGGCAGAGACCGCGCTGGGGTGCCGCCATCTTGATCGCACTGGCTGAACTCGAGGCAGAGGTCACGGCCTGGTGTTGGTAGCAGCGGCGTCCGCCGCACGGTCTAGACTGAATCGATCGGCCGGACGACCCCCCCCCCTGCGTGTGGCGGCAACTGACCCAGCAACGTACCGACGTGGAGAGCCCACCTCACCTGGACACACAAGACCTCTGCTCCATACAAAACCAGAAAAACGGTCACCCATGCACTGGTTACAAGCCGCCTGGACTACGGAAACACCCTATACGCCGGTATCACTGCAAAACTCCAGAAAAACCTCCAACGCATCCTGAACGCATCAGCCAGACTCATACTAGACATCCCGCGTAAAGACCACATCTCTAGTCACCTGAAAAACCTCCACTGACTCCCCGTCAATAAGAGGATTACTTTCCGACTCCTAACCCATGCACACAAAGCACTTTACGAACTTGGACCCGAATGCCTCAACACACGACTTTCCTTCTACACCCCCTCCCGCCAGCTACGATCCTCCAACCAAGCCCTTGCTACCGTACCTCGCATCAATAAAACCACCATGGGAGGTAGATCCTTCTCCTACCTCACAGCTAAAACCTGGAACTCACTCCCCACTCACCTTCGTCTCACTCAGAACCATCTAGCATTCAGAAAGCAACTTAAAACTTGGATATTCGACAAGTAACTCCCCACCCTTCTTCAAGCGCCTTGAGACCCTCCGGGTATGTAGCGCGCTATATAAATCTTTTGACTTGACTTGACTTGACTACGGACTGGCCTCAATAAACAAGGCGAGGAGCGGTGGAGAGTACGGCAGAGGAAGGGGGGGGGCTCTACATCGCTGCTGAGACCCAGATCGAGAGTAACGTGCAACAAGAGTGCAGAAACTCACTGTATACCCGATAGCAGAGGGACCTCCATTGATCACACCCCATCCCCCCTCACGGTGGCGGGACGGAACCCAGGCTTCTGAGCAGGGAAGAAGCAACAGAAGGGAACCAACCTGCGATTCACTATGGACGCTCCCCCCCACCAGTAGACCAGGGGTACTGGGAGCCCAGGAGGGGACCATTTCGAAAGACCCGTGCCTTCGACGCACCCGCTTCCCCCCTCTGCACCTAAAGCCACACGGAGAAGTCTTGTCCAGGGGGGCACTGGGAGTGGCCCCTTCACACACCACACCTCTAGCCTGGGTGTAGTCAAGGTCCCACCGAGGGCGAGATACAGCACCTAAACCCCGCAAATTGTGACCACCCGGACAATATCCAATGGTGGGTCTACGCATAAAAAGGGGACCTTACTCTCCCGGAGATGCTCAGCAGAGGACAGCTTAAGGGAGACAAAGATCTGGTGTACCCGGGAGCGCCCAAACAATCTGGTGACTCTACATAGGGTGAAGTACCCATAACCAGATCCTTCCTTGAGGGCCTATTTAATTCCCTTCAGGAGGATTTCCACGCCTTGAAACAGGAAGTGGCTGGGGAAGTCCGCGAGATCAGAAGAGAAGTGGAGGGCCTGGGGGAACGGGTCACCGCCATCGAGGAAACAGCCCGCGGCGAGGAAGTGGAGCAGCTGCAACAGGAGGTCTTGAGACTGAAAGAGCAGCATGTGGACCTGCAGGCACACGCAGAGGATCTAGAGAACAGATCGCAACGGAACAACATAAGGGTCCGGGGTGTACCATCGAAGGAAGAGGGGTCGGACATCATGGGCTACCTACAGGCCTTATTTCGAGAAATTCTTGGAGAAGCGGGAGACTTTGAAATCCGAATTGACAGAGCGCACAGGGTTGGTATGCCACGCCGACAGTCGGGACCCCCCCCCAGATATCCTAGCCTTTCTGCCCAATTTTCCTCTTAAAGAACGTATCCTAAGATAAGCCAGTAGACAGCAACCCCTGAGGTTCCGAGACCGTCCGGTTGCACTCTTTCAGGATCTGTCGGCAATCACGCTTCAGAAACGCAAGGCCTTCAAGATAGCTACAGACTTTCTGAGGAACAAAACAAAGGAGTTTCCTACTCATGGGGACACCCATTCCGCCTCATCTTTAAGTGGGATGGCGAGATACGACAGATGCGCTCCCTTCAAGACACATGTGCGTTACTGGACATTGACCAGAAGGAAGACAACACACCGTCTGAGGCTTCCCGTAAACAGCCAAGAGTTGACTGGCAGCTGGTTTCCCGATGACGGTCATCACCACTGAACACGAAACCAGAAGCGCAGACCATTAAAAAGGAGATGGTCAACGCCATTCAAGAAGTAGTCAGAGACACGGGGTCCGCAGAATGAAAATCACGATGGGGGGAGAACACTTCAGCTTTGTCATTGCATGGTCCGGGGGGGGGGGTTGGAGGGGCAACGGGTTGCAACACGGCTGTACGACCCAGTGAGTACTTTACCACAGCCCTGTGAGACGACTGAACAGGTCTGAGACAATACCTTTTTTGGGGACATGGAGTTGGGGTTTGTGAGGGGAGGGAGGGGAGGGACGGGAGAGGGGAGCAGGGTGAGGGGGGGGGTTGAAGTTTTGGGAGTTGGGGAGGGTGAGTAGGTGCCTGGGGGGAAGGGGAGGTATGTCCAGTGCTCAGAAAACGATGATGATGCCAAACTTGACGGGTCACTCCCGAGGTCACAACTGACTGTCCATCGCCCATTCACACACATACTACATACTCACTTGTACCTGGAGATTAGCAGGTCCCTTCACCAAGTGAATCATGCCTCCCACAGTTTTTAAGGTGCTGACTCTCAATGTGCAAGGCCTACACAACCCCATTAAACGGCGCGCAATTCTATCCCACCTAGAAAATGCCCAGGCAGACATTTGCTTTCTACAGGAGACCCACTTGCTAGTCCGAGACTGCCACAGGCCCAACTCCTCTCCTCTTGCACCACTAAGACGGCAGGGGGGGCAATATTGGTGGCACGACATTTTAGGGGAGAGGTTCTACACAAGAGTGCTGAGCTGAAAGGGAGGCTGCTTGCATACCGCTTTGCGATAGGGGGCTTGACGTTCACGATTGGGTCTCTTTATAGCCCTAATGAAGGCCAGGAACACTTTCTTCACTCCGCCCTTACAGACATCACAGACACAACAGACAGGCATATTATTCTGGGGGGAGACTACAACATGGTGTTTGACACGAACGTAGACAGGTCCGCTCAACGCACACATCAGGCGGGGACGTTTCCGCCCAGCTGCACGGATCGACTGGCAGAGCTGGATCTTCATGATCTCTGGCGCCGCTCACACCCCCGCGATAGGGAATACACGTACTACTCTAATGCACACAACACCTATGCCAGGCTGGACCATCTTCTGGTCTCTAGTCCTGTTAGCGCCCTCTCCACCTCCACAGAGATAGCGTCATTTAATTTTCGGACCATGCACCCGTCACTACAACACTGTCTTTACCACCAACGTCTCATCCTCCAAGGGTCTGGTGCCTTAGAGAAACCTTACTGCACAAAAAAGAAGTAGTGAAACACATACAAGACACGATCCATGGCTACCTATCTCACAACGCTAACTCAGACACGACACTGGCGACTCAATGGGCGGCCATGAAGGCGGTTGTTCGAGGAGAGTTTCTGGCTCTTGCCTCCGCAAAGAACAGGGAGAGGCAACGCAAACGTGAAGAGCTCACACAGCGGGTGCATGAGCTTGAATAAATGCACCAACGCACTGGGGCACCCCGGATCTGGAAGCAATTGAAAGCCGCACGACAACTCCTGGCAGCCTTAGACACGGACCGAGCGGAGTTCGCGGCCCTGCGGCTACGCCACGCCTATTACACTGGGGGGGACAGATGCGGCCGTCTTTTGGCAAACAAACTACGAGTAGTCCGCCAAACTCAGAGGGTCAAAGAGCTCTCCCGCCGTGATGGGTCCAAAACCACAGAGGACGCCCAGATCGCGGAGACCTTCCGCAGCTTTTACGCCACCTTGTACACAGACAGCCCATTGGCTGCTCCAGCAACGACCGAATACTTAGACTCAGTCACACTCCCCTCCCTTGAGCCCTCACAGGCGGAATACCTCAAAAGAGATATCCGCATTGAAGAAGTGATCTCAGCCATCACCAAGCTCAAACCAGGGAAAGCACCGGGTCCCGACGGCTTTACAGCCCTCTTTTATAAAATGTTTTGTAACACGTTAGCACCAATCCTCACGCGTCTCTGTAACACCTTCTCAGACCCAGGCGCCATTCCGCCTGATCTCTTGCACGCATCCCTTACGGTCATCCCCAAACCGGGTAAGGACAAGGCCAAGTGTGGCTCCTACAGGCCGATATCCCTGCTGAATGTGGACCTCAAACTATACACAGGAATTATAGCAGCCCGGCTGGCCCCTCACCTGCCGGGCCTAATAGACCCTGATCAGGCGGGATTTATCCCTGAGTGCCAGACGGTGGATAACACCAAGAGAGTCGTCCACCTCATAGAAAAAGCCTCCCGTATACCTGGGGAGAGAATGCTGCTAGCGGTAGACGCCGAGAAGGCGTTCGATCGGGTCCACTGGCCCTACTTAGAACAGGTTCTAGTGAAGGCTGGCATTGGTGAGAAGTTCCGTACTCTCATATTTAATTGTTACAATTCCCCTTCAGCAGTGGTACGGGTCAATGGTTACAGTTCGGAGAGCTTTAATATAGAGAGGGGTACAAGGCAGGGCTGCCCATTGTCGCCACTATTATTTGCCCTTTATATGGAGCCACTCGCCCAGAAGATCCGCCAGAACCGGAACGCAACTGGGATATGATTTGGTGGCTTCACACATACCATCAGTCTCTATGCAGACGATGTCTTGTCCCTGGAGAACCCGCGGACGGCCCCACTGGCTTGCATGGCGGAGTTGGAGTCCTTCGCTAATGTGGCCAGATTCAAAGTGAACATGGACAAATCTGTAGCCCTCGATTTGTCTCTGGACCCTTCCACACAGGCCCATTTACAACACCTCTTCTCTCTTCAATGGGCATCCACCGCAGTGCCATATCTGGGGATCCAGCTGGCCCCTACACTTCCTGCTATGGTACAGACCAACTACGCTATACTTAGAAAAAGGGTTCGGGAAGAATTGAGAAGCTGGAGACACTTCCCCCACTCTTGGCTGGGCAGGATCGCAGCGGTCAAAATGACAATCCTTCCCCAAATCCTTTACCTTTTCCGGGCATTGCCACTGCAACCACCGCTAGGGTGGATCCAACAAATGCAAACAGACCTCGCCCGTTTTATCTGGCAGGGTCGCAGGCCGAGAAGAAAGAAGGCTTTAGCAATGCTGAGTCTGGAAGCAGGAGGACTAGGGATTCCGAACCTCCTTAAGTACTTCCAGGCAGCACAACTGTGCTATTTAGTGGAATAGAGCAGATGGGAGTCAGAAAGGCACTGGCTCTTTCAGGACCAGGCGATTGCGGGACGCCCACTCCAAGAGATACCCTTTCTTCGTAAAGCCCATCGACCTGCCAATCTTTACGCCTCGTTTGTCACACGGGTCCCTTTAAGAGCGTGGGATGCCACTAATATCGAGCACGACCTTACCACATTCCCCTCTCCACTTACCCCACTGGTCGATAATCCGGATTTTACTCCGGGCCTGGCACCGGGCGCATTCACACATTAGAGGCCCGAGGGGTGTAGAGTCCTCCACCATGTCTACGGCCCAGACGGGCTGCTTCCCTTCTCGCTCTTAAAACAGGAATATAACTTTTCGGAGTCGGACCGGCTGCGTTACATGCAAGTTTGACATTGGGAACTCCAGCCACAGGTACGGGAATCGGCGGATAGGAAACTCCGACCCTATAAGCGATGGCTTCTCTCAAGCACTTCAGACTCCAAACTGAACTCAGACCTCTACAAATTCTTGCAACCCTCCGCAACACACTTCTATAACCAGGGCAGGGAACGATGGGAACGTGAATTCGGCAGGTCACTGAGTCACGGCGAGTGGGACCATATCTCATACAGGGCGCGCCACTCCGCATACCACACAGGGCTCAAAGAGACACTCACTAAGGTTTCCACATACTGGTACTATACCCCAGAACGGCTGCATGAGATTGACCGCAACAGAGACAAGCACTGCTGGCGGAGCTGCGGACACACAGGCACTTTATTGCATCTCCTGTGGGACTGCCCGCTCCTCCAGGATTACTGGAAGCAAGTGATAGACGAAATTGACACTCATTTTTAAACTGAACTGCCCGCTTCCCTGCCTATGCCTTGCTGGGGCTCCCTAATCCACTGACATATCCCTTGCGCTCACGTAGGGGACGCCAGATATCCATCGCTTTGGGGTCTGCTGTACAGAATATTCTTACACACTGGCGAACGGCTACAGTCCCCTCCACTACAGGCTGGTTGCACAAATTGTGGTGTGTGTTAGAAATGGAGAAACTCTCGCTCACCCTGGCGGGAGACATTGACCACTTTGACGACCTCTGGCAACCGTTTCATTCTCTGTTAGTCACTGAATTCAGGGAGCTCACCTGCCCCAGATACCTTCCCCTGCTGAGACTTACAGAGCCCAAAAAGGCATACTCCTAAGGAATACAGAGGATGAATCACTCAAGATCGTGTGTGTGGGAACAACGAGCTGGCAAATATGAGCACTGGACAAGGGGGCGGGGTGGGGGGTTGTTGGGGGGATGGAGGGAGGTAAGGGGGAGGGTTTTCTTGTTGGGGATAATAGCTACACATATAGTCTTTATGCACCTTTGCTGGTCCGGTTGGCCATTGATTGTCACGTCCGCCCCCCTGGGGGTTGTACTTAACTTCCATTCGCTTTCTGTTGCTACTGAACCGCATAACTTGTGCAATGTAAGTTTTGTCTTGATGGTGCTGCTCTTAATAATAATAAAAAGATTTAAACCTAAAAAACTTTAAGCCATAAGTGTAAAAATGTCAAAATAAAGAACACTATCACAAAATGTGCCCCATTACGCTACATAATTTGCTTTTTCCTGCTGCATAATTTAGTGAACAGTGCAGCATACTTTGGTCCTCCTTCCTGTGGTCCTGGATATGACATAAAAAACTGAGAAAACATGGTCTCAACTGAAAATCTTAATGTAACACATGAGAGGCTGCCATGTGGAGATGCTAAAATATTAGGGAAACCAGTTAGGCGAAGCAGAGTGACTGAAATATTAGGTACTCCACTGCAGGGAAACAGTGCCCAGCTTTCAGAAACTATAAAATGCATATGTCTTGGAATATTGGACACAGATTTCAATCTAACCAAATGCAATTTGATCCAAAATTCATATTGATCCACCACTTCAGTACCAGAGCCCAACGGCTAAGATGCTACCTGTCAAAAGCCATCCTCTCACCCAAACTGGAACCAAAATGCATAATCGTAGAGTTATGATGAGGAAACCTGAGCGAAGAAGCGGATCAGCCCGTGGACCAGGGTTGTGCAGAGATGAACCTCCGCCTCAGGAAACGCTGGCACAACAAGCAAAAATCCAGGTAAATACAAAGAAAAGATTCCCTACACAACATGAATGCAACATATACGAAAACTGTGGTGTTATGGTAGTGAGCCTGGTTAAAGTTTAAAGCCTGGAAATACGGGCATGAGTTCAATCATTTTGTATGATTGATTTTGAGTGACGGTGTGGGCCTGCCCACCGAGGTACACCTGGGCCCTATCACGCAGGACCGCCTTACTAGCTATCAACAGGGTTGCTGGGGATTTAACCAAACCCATATTGGGGTTAAAGTAGGAGTGACAGAGGCCCAGCAACGTTGCCCAATCTGCCAGCGTTGGGGAGAATTGTGAGTGTGTCCTCCTCGCCTCTGTCCCATCAAGCCTATAAGCCATTACAGTATTAAAGACACTGCCAATAATGATAGGACCTGATGGAAGGTCCAGGATTACATTCCAGATGCGGGCAAGGATGCCTGAACTCGGTGAGGTGGAGTGTACACACTAAGGAAGCTGCTGTGCTTGCTCTCAAGGAGACCCTCTACATGGAAATAAACCCCGTTGTCATCTTACACTGAGTGAGTGACAAAGAGGGTAAAGGGTTTGTGAAGGATGATAGTGACACCCCAGTAGCCCCTAGTGTGGCCCACATGGTAAACCCTGTTATACTGGGCAGCACATGTCGAGGAGTTGTTTCCCCTGAAGAAATATTACAGTGAGGAAGTGGTGTCAACAAAGCGAAGCACAGCATAGGATTTAATACTGTTGTTTACACAGTTGGCGTTAGTCATAGTGGTAAAGAGCATCATCGATCTATGGTGGCCAACTGGTAGCAGAAGTAAATAAGACGTCTAGCAAACCAGAGTCCACTGTTTGTATTGAACAAGGCCATGCATACAAATATCAGTGGTACAATAGAGTCAATATGTGCATGTACTGTGTATGGGAGCAACACAAAACAACAGAACTGTGACATAAAACTCCCAACAAACCCCCAAACAGACCCCTTCCACCCTACACTTCCTCCCCTGAAGTATCTGTCTCCCAAACTCCCAAATAACATGGATGGCACAGAAAGGTAGCCTTCCCCCATTCACACCATTCAAAATATAAGGATTTCAAGCTGCTGTCCAAGCATAATGAAGCAAAAAACAAGGATGGAGCATCCAAATGTTTGTTGACAAAAAGGACCCAGGATCCCAAGATAAGGATCCAAGGACAAAAGTTTCAGTTTGAGTGAAAGGCTCGCCCCCTGTCAGGGTTCGTGGCCGGGGGAGAGGGCCCCCTCTATGGATGACCAACCCCTCCAGGCCGTCACCACCCCCTCGTTAGATGAGGAAACCCATCGAACCTATCCCCTATCCCATGACAGCCCGGAACCAGGCCCACTCGGCTGCAGAGTGTCCGGCCCCCTCTGTGGGTTAGTCCCATCCTAGCTCTGAAGAGTCAAAAAGAAAGAGCAGGAGTCATAGAAGACCTTCAACAAATTTGCATGGGATATAAACATGTACAACAAGTTGAAGCTTGTTTTTGATGAAGTCAAAGGCTTTTAGTTGTTTCTGGACCAGGTGAGAGTAATCTGGAAAAATGAGGGTGTGCCCTTTCTTAAAGGTTACTGGTCCTACAATTTCGCTCCCTTGGAAATGGCGTCCCTATACTTGCAACTAAGAATCCTGGCCACAAGGGACCTGAGGTGGACCCCCGGTGAAGGCTGCTGTGCCAAGCATCTATGGTCATGCTCCAATACAAAGCAAGAGGAGAGATGATCGGACGGGAGCCAGGTTTTGATTCACTCTTCCAAGAACCTTTCAGGTGCCATCCCTTCCACTCCTTGAGGAAAGCCAATGAAGCACAGGTTGTTCCTACTAGTGCAAATTTCTGCACCTTCCATGCATTCCTCCAGAAGTTTGGTGGAAATAGATAAATGAAAGACCATAGATTTGGGATCATGAGTAGTGCCCTCGAGCTCCGAGATGCGGCATTCAGCATCAGAAACCCTGTCCACCATGTTACATAAATAATGGTGTAGGGTGGCTACAGCCTCACCCACCTCACCAATTGTGGTCTCAAGAGCCACTCTGGAAGCCTGTATGGCCTGTGGGATAGATTCAGTATGCAGAGCGTCTGAGGGCACCAAAGCTATCTGGGGTGTGTAACATGCCTGGGGCCTCAGTTGTGAAGGTGCTGTCCATTTTCGTTTGGGAGGAAAAGGGTGAGTCTTTACCCATGGCGAAGTTGGATCTGGAGATCCCAATCTTCCGGGGCAAGGAAGAAAAAGGTCAGCCCGCTTGCAACACAAGACAATGTGGACCGGACGAGCAGATGAATTGCTCCACTGGGAAGGATACCCAAGATCACACCGAAGCTCCCAAAAGATGATGATGAGCTTAGGGCCCAGTCAAGACTAGATAGATGCAGAGGAAGGACCTCCATTTGCACAGGCCCTACATCCATGGGAGGGTGGGACCCCTCGTGCCAGTGGGGATCACCCCATCCAAGCGGGCCCCGGCCTGCCCCTCTAGGAGGTACAAAAGTCTTAGTCATCCCCCGAATCCTGATGCCCCAGTTCCTGGTGCAAAAAAAAGGGTGAAACATATGAAGCCAATATAAGGCAGGCAATAGGCATAGGGTAGAGCAGAGGCGGTCCGCTGCAGCACCAATGCACAGCACCAGGTGGGGGGGCAAATTAGATTCCAGGGAACAGGCAGGGCAGCCCATGGGAGTCTGGGGGCATGGCGAATACAAAACGGGTGGCCTGCAGCAGGATGACAGCTGATACGAAGTTCCAGCACAGGAGCTCACTAAGAGGCATCCACTATCTTGGGTAGGAAGACCATGTACCCCTAAACACTAGCACTTAATAAATATCTATCTATGCAGTGATATAACCTGATGTACTAAGATGTTACAAAATACACTTTTTAGAAGGGTCTAAATATTTATTGTGGCTTGTTTAGAAAAAAAGTAGAACATTTCCACTCATAGAAGTACTCCTTGGATTGGTGCAAATGTACAATATTGTGGAGTTCACAAATATTGACAGTAGTAGGCTTAACAATTTGTACCAATCTCAAGTTTCCAGGCATACTACTGGCAATCAAACACCTAAAAGGCGATGGGATGAATGCTTACAAATAGACTAACCAGTGGCAAATGCTCGGGGTAGCATTCAACCCATCATCTTTCACTCACTTGCCACTCTAGACAGAGGCCAACGTAATGCAGTACTGACCCTGTTCCCCATGGAAACAGTACGTACCGAACCTTGGTCATCCCCCCACTCCTCCCTGCAACCCATTGCTTTTTTAGTTGGAAAATTTGAGATTCACCCCCCGAATATCACCGACTAAGCTACGCCCATGATGGTAGTAGGAGTGAGCTTGCATGTTGAAAAATCTTTACTGGGTGGAGGATGGGGGTGATCCAGCAAGTGCTTGTCTGTTAGTTGTCATTTCTCAATTGAAAGGCATTCACACTAGGAGACGTAAGGCCTAATGATGAAGCAATGCTGGAGCAATATGGCTGTCTTCTCGAGGAGCTTCCATGCCTGAGGTGTCCCCCACTTCCGTTCAGCTGTGTCAGACTGCTGCTTCCATAGAGTCCTGGTGTACATCAGCCAATTAATGACACTAGGCCCTGCTTGGAAGAATGTGCCCTTTTGGGGCTCGTATATGTGCTTGATGTCTGGAGTCTCTTTGCGACTGGATGGGGAACAGTACAGCAATGAGGAACAATGTCACATTGTTTCACTTTGTGGGTGACAACTACCCCTTGAGGAGATTCAATAGCTACCTGTAGGCAATGTATCTGGGAGTCTGTTACCCTGTAGGGTGATGTTGCCTTAGTTTAGTGCTCCTCTGTTTTCTGGTACACATCAAAGTTTGCTAACGATACCCGGGTCAAAGAAACACCATAGAGATGGGAGCTGTCCAGCACTTTTCTCCACAAGAAGGATACATCATATGGCGGACTCGGCAAGGGTTGAATTTCCCCAAGCCCTCTCCACAAAGGTGTTGATATTAATACCTAACAAATAGAAAAACAACTTCTGGAACTATTAAAAGCTTGATATGATAAATAAAGCTTCGGTGGCCCTAGAAACAAGATTTAATAGTGTTGATGGTGAGGTATGAGAAGTTACCATGTTGAACTGGGGTCTGGTGAGAGAAAACATACTTATAGTGAATTGGTTGGAAAGGTTTGTGAACCAGCTGAGCTAGATAGCTGTTTATTTTATGATTTGTTGTATTATTGTATCATTTATTTCTTTTTTCCCTTGAGGATAGGCAGATAGGTCTGCAATAGCTTCCTTTCTCTGCTCCGTTTCCCTCTTGTTGCCTCCGTTTGCTAAGCAATTGGTTTAATTGGTGCATTAGGAGTGCTGCACATAAAAACCTCTTATTTTGCGCAGGATCAGCTTGCCTGGCCTAAACATGGCGATATTGGTGCTAGATCTGTGAACTATCTGTGCCACATTTATATAGAAAATAGGTACACAGGGAGAGGCACATTTTTGTTTAAATGATCTAGGGATGTTTGGCTAATTATATGTTGATCATTTTGCAGTGGAAATAGTTATTTATTTGCAAGCAGCCCTGCAAAAGGAAGTATGCTGAGGCTGAATCGTTATACAAAGGGTCTGCTCATGCTTCACTATCTGCCCCAAGCTAGCTTCCTGACCAACAACAGTTGAATTTTCATCAAGTTGTTATAAACAAAGTTGTCCAGGCCAACTTCAAGGCTGGAGAGTGTCCCCATCTCCTGCAAAGGATAAACAGTTATCTTCTGGCCAGGGCATAGGCGTATCTAAAGAAGTGGACAAGAGAGGCTGGACAGATCTGTTCAGGGTCTTGAACTAAATTAGTAAATAAAACAAGTTAAAACACTTTTTTTCCTCGAACTTCTACTCACAGCAGAAGATGATTTTTTCGCACAGTATAGGAGAAATGAGCTAGAATCTTTACCCATCCAAATGGCAATCAGTGTTTCTTTCCAAAGAGTGGGCAAACATTGAGAATCCTTCTTTCCCAAGGTTCCTTCCCAGATGTTATTTATTGGAGGGTTTCCCAGAGGAGTTCACTGCGAAAATCAAAGTAGACTCTCTCATGGCTGGTGTCTCTTCCAGTGGGACCATTGTTTCAGAGGGCACACCTCCAACACCTCCTTCGATACCGCTACCTTCCCGGAGAGCTGGAAGCACGCCAAACTCAGCGCTCTACTCAAGAAACCATCGGCTGACCCCACCGACCTCAAGAACTACCGCCCCATCTCGCTGCTCCCGTTTCCTGCAAAAGTCATCGAGAAGACCGTGAACAAGCAGCTGGCCGCCTTCCTCGAGACGAACGGATCCCTCGACCCCTCGCAGTCTGGCTTCCGGGCCAACCACAGCACCGAGACCGCCCTGATCGCAGTCACCGATGACATCCGAGCGCTGCTCGACAACGGAGAAACAGTGGCCCTCATCCTCCTAGACCTCTCCGCGGCCTTCGACACTGTCTGCCATCGTACCCTAGTACAACGCCTCAGCAACGTCGGAGTCCAGGAGAAGGCACTGGAGTGGATCATCTCCTTCCTCGCCGGGAGGACACAGAGAGTCCGCCTCCCCCCGTTCAGATCTGAAGCCACCAAAGTCATCTGCGGCGTCCCTCAAGGCTCCTCGCTCAGCCCAACCCTCTTCAACATCTACATGAGCCCACTCGCAGACATCGCACGCCAGCACAACCTCAACATCATCTCCTACGCCGACGACACCCAGCTGATCCTCTCCCTTACCAGCGACCCCGCCACCACCAGAGCCAACCTTCACGAAGGGATGAAAGAGGTAGCCGAATGGATGAAGAACAGCCGCCTGAAACTGAACTCGGACAAGACGGAAGTCCTCATCCTGGGATCCTCACCCTCCGCCTGGGACGACTCCTGGTGGCCCCCCGCCCTAGGCAGCGCACCCAAACCAACAGACCACGCACGAAACCTGGGCTTCATCCTGGACTCCTCCCTCTCCATGACCAGACAAGTCAACGCCGTCTCCTCGTCGTGCTTCAACATCCTGTGCATGCTACGCAAGATCTTCCGGTGGATCCCCACCGAGACCAGGAAGACGGTCACCCAGGCCCTCGTCACCAGCCGTCTGGACTACGGCAACACCCTCTATGCCGGAACCACCGCCAAACTCCAGAAGAGACTCCAGCGGATCCAGAACGCCTCAGCACGACTCATCCTGGACATCCCCCGTCGCAGCCACATCTCCGGACACCTGAGAGATCTGCACTGGCTCCCGGTCAACAAAAGAATCACCTTCCGTCTCCTCACCCACGCACACAAAGCCCTACACAGCCAAGGCCAAGGATACCTCAACAGCCGCCTCAACTTCTACGCTCCCAAACGCCAGCTTCGCTCGACCAGCCACGCCCTCGCCGCCGTCCCCCGCATCCGTAGAACCACCACAGGGGGACGGTCCTTCTCCTACCTCGCCGCCAAGACTTGGAACTCCCTCCCCACCCACCTTCGCCTGACCCAGGACCACCTCGCCTTCAGGAAGCAACTCAAGACCTGGCTGTTCGAGCAGTAACAGACCCCCCCCCCCCCCCCGCCAGCGCCTTGAGACCCTCTGGGTAAGTAGTGCGCTATATAAATTCGATGATTGATTGAGCTCCTGTTAATGCCACTGATAACAAGTTGGAAGGAACAATTAAAATGGCTTGCACAGCCAGGGGCCTATCTTCAGGGTGGGTGTTTAGGTTGTGACACCCCTAAAATAAATACATTCTTGGTCTGGTGGGCCTGAGTCAAGTCTTTTATCTCTGTGTCTGTTTTTCTCACCCAGTGCCCTTTTAAAAAAACGGGAGAGAGAGACAGACAGAGACAGAATATCCATCTGGTAGCTGAATTTCAAAGTGTGAAACCTGATAAACTTAAATCAATCCCTCCCTGCTTGTCCAAATTGTATGATCCTAGGCAAATATTGTATTTGAGCCAGCCTCCTTTTTCTTTATTATCAAACAGGAGTGCACTTTTAAATACTTGAGTTCAATATGTGCACTGTGAAGCACCTCTTATATTTAATTTAATAGACTCTAATGTTGCTCCATCTGCAATAAGAATCTAGGTCATGGTTGGGCGTGGCTTGGCCTGGCTGCAAGATGGCCACACTGTGAGTGGGCTCTGCCAGCTGAGCCACAATACCCTGCAACATCCGGAATCCAGAGGGCACAGATATCCTCTACAGCTGAAGACTCACAACCTGGAGTTATGCTGTGTCGACTGATTACACCAGAAACCCGAAATTAGCCCATCGAGAGCTGTGATACTGCCCGGGGATACGAGGTGGCCTCTGAGAGTGCCTGCCGGAGGGTGAACGCCTGAAATGCGAGATACGAGACTGCGGGGAGCTAGTCTGAGGCGGGCCCTGTTTTGTAAGCCTTCCCCGATGAAGTAGCGGTGAAGCGGCCTTCAGAACTACTGCACGCCCCGAAGGAACTACGAGAGGCCTGCGACTTGGGCCAATCCATCACACTGATAGAGAGCAACGAGGCGACTTGGGAGGGGAGTGTACGGCAAACTTCTCATGTGGGAGACAAGGCTGAGATGAGTAGGCCTGGTGGGGCAGAGAAGGTGCGACCAATGTTTCTCTGACCCCGCGGTGGTGGCGCAGTGTGGAGCAGCGTGAAATCAGACCTGGGCTCGCCCCTGACGGAAATACGGAGGACCTCCGTCCTATGTCACAGCACACCTTAAGGGGCCTCATGAGGCCTACATTCGAGTCTGGTCGGGGAGCCCTGGGCTAGGGCTGCAGAGGCAACAGGAAGAAGAGACAAAGAAAGGGTGAGGCACCAAAAGGCTGCCAGGCGAGACTCAGGTCCTCAGTTCATCACTAAGCTAGGAGGCATTACTACTGGGATGCGAGGGCCAAATGACGATGAGACCACAATAGCGCAAGGAACCTGGAAAACTGCTATATGAACTGAACTAGCCCCCCCATTTTTTCTGTGCCTCAACCTGAGGGTTCCCACCGACGCCTGATAACTGTGAGACTCTGTTTCCAGGGGGTGGAAATCGAATTTGGACCCCTGGGTTCCCCAAGACTTATCCATAAACCAGACTGCCCATGGGACCATGTAGCTAGGGCCCTGCCCTTTGCTAATCTCAGAGCTGCTACGGGCCTGGGGTAAGAGACTGCATTGCCCGTAAAAGTGACTACAAAGCTGAAAGCATTGCCTATACCCTGGCGCTTGACCTAATCCCCACATAACCCATTGTAAGACCCTACAGATGACATAGTGGACATTGTGCCCCCGCACCATACATTCAAGAATACTGACGAAGATTAGAGGGAGAGCTGCTTGAGAACTACCTAGGACAATGAGTAAGCCTGATACTAAGCAGTAAAAGCCAAAATCAAACATTTAGAATCAAGCTACCAGGAAACAACCTCTGCATCACCGAAATTCCGGAGTCCACAGCTATCACAAAAAAGGAGGACTACATTGAAAATATACTGCAGGAACTCTTTGGCACTGACCTATACACTGTCTTTATTGTGGAGAGAGCGCACAGCACTTTTGGGGCCCGGCCACCTCCCAGAGCACTGGTTCCCCCCATAATTGCCCGGATTTTGAACTATCGTGACCAAGATATGATTCTCTGCTGATCCAGAGAGTGAGGGGAGGTGCGGCACCAGTAAAATTTCCTCTCTTTCTATCTAGTTTTCACTCTGGCAGTGCAAACCACAAGACTGGAGTTTTTGGCAGTAAAGCCAGCGCTCAAACAACTGGGAGTGAAATATGCCCTCCTGTACCCGGCGAACTACAAATTTTATTGGATGGTAACATGAAATTCTTTATGGTCTAAGCAGCTGCGATGAAACATGCAAAGTAAATAAGCAAAAACAGACGTGCCACATCCAAATCTCTCCGTTCGTCTGACGTCTGAGGAAGGCCGCACAAGTGACAATGACTAATCGCATCAGCGCCCACGTGCTAACGGCCCGCCTTCATTTAAAGACAATGATCTTAGGCGGTGCCACAGACACATGTGGGGGACTATTGATGTCATGATCCAGACCTTATCAGCCGATAGTATTTTTGAATATACCCAAGTGTCTTTCTAACTTACGCTCGGCCACCCTGGTCCTCGTGCCAAGGTAGTCCGTCGGAGAACCCATGGCGCCATATGAGGCTTCCCATACAAGTTATGTTGGTTTGTTTGTTGGGGTAGAGGGTTGAGGGAGGGCATCCTTTCTCAACCTGTTTGGGGATTTGGAGTTGGAGGGTGGGGATTGTCCACAAGTTTATGTTCACCATTTGGGAATGAAGGGGAGAGTGGGTGGGTTTCTTAGGTTGGCCACTCGAGTAGACACACAGAATTTGAGTTTCATCCAGAAATTACACTTCTCACTTACACATTTGTCTGATCCCCACAAGCTACGAGAAATATGGACATGGATGACTAACTATGGACCAGGGATGATTCTATGGGGCGGGGACTTCAATGTGGCATTAGAGGAGAAGCTAGACTGCTCTGGGGTGCGGAGACAGAACTTGCGCTCCACCGGAGTACTCAACACATTGATTGCAGAGAATCATCTAACGGATGCATGGCATCATGCTCACCGAACACACAGGAAGGCACATGTCTCTCATCTTACCACAACACGTGGTGCCGATTAGAATATTGGCTTATTACAAAGGACGCACTCGCCAGAACCACACTTACCACGCACCTCCTGCACATGCTCTCTGATTACGCACTAGTGCTACTAACACTCCAGATCCCCCAGACAATCCCTCGAGCTTTTTCGCAGCGACTCCTTCCGAATATATTGAATGATGCTGATTTTAGAGAGGAGATCCGTTCAACAATCAAGGATTACTTTGAAAACAACGCCAGGTTGGTGGAATCACCCTCCACGCTGTAATAAGTGTTCAAAGTGGTTATACGAGGGGCCTGCATTTCGATACAGTCGGGGGTATTACGAGTGCGTGCTTGGCACACTGAACAAGTTAGAGGCGGAAATTCGTGAATGAGAGAGGGTCTATTGTAGGAACCCTGATCCCTCCTTGCTAGCCAACATCAGAGAGAAAATCTCAGCTTATAAAGAAGAGGCAGATGGAGAAACTCATTACCTAGGCAAAGGGGCCCAGGCACGGAAGTATGGCGAGGGTGACCGCCCAGGTAAAAGATCAGCTGGATTGCTGCGCAATTCTCATACCGCCACATATGTGATGGAATTAAGGGGGGATGACTCCCTACTGATCTCTTTGCCATTGAAATTACCAGAAGTAATGTCCTCTTTTTAAGCCCACTTATCCACTTCTGGAATAGATAGAGTACCAGAGTCCCTGCGAGAATTTGTTGACTCCATTCAACTCCCCCAAGGCTGGACCAAGGCCACAGGAACTATTTAGATGCTCCGATTGACAAAAGAGATTGCACAAGTAATCGCCAGTATGCAGGCGGATAAAGCCCCTGGGCTTGATGGACTGACGCCGGCCTTCTACAAAAAATATGCCCCACACTTATCCCACATCTCATCGAGATGTATCATGAGTCACTAACACTGGAAAGACTCCCCCCCTCACTGCAAGAGGCGGTAATAGTGGCTATCCTAAAAATAGACAAACAGCTGACTTCTGCGACTCATATCGCCCACTATCATTAATACACATAGACAATAAGATCTATGCGAAAGTCCTGGCGAACCGTCTGTTGCCCCTTCTGCCTTTAATTGTACAGCCGGACCAGTCGGGCTTCGTCCCCGGGTGTGCGACGTCACACAATCTACGGACTATTTTGGCAATTATGCACTGCATACACCCTGATACCCCAGCGGTGGCTGCCCTATTGGACACCACCAAAGCATTTGACACTCTGGAGTGGCCCTTTCTCTTTCCGCTACTTCGACGGTTGGGACTGTGCCATAACTTAATTCTGAAAATACAATTATTCTACACCCCTCCCACAGCGAGTATTAGACTAAACGGAGGCATCTCAGATCCGATAAAAATTACTTGTGGCACTAGGCAGGGATGCCCCCTATCCCTGATCTTATTTGCACAGCCATGGAGCCATTAGCAGCTAGACTGCGGCTACACCATGCGGAACAGGGTATTGGCTTTACTCCCCGCGGCCTCATTGTATCCATGTACCCCTATGATGTGGCACTGTGCATGCAAAACCCGGAAACAAACTTGGGAACATTGATTCGGGAGGTGGTCCGCTACAGCAGTTACTCTGGAATCCAGGTGAACTGGTCCAAATTGATTCTTTTCCACTGACGGATTCTGCAACACCCTATGCAGCCAAATATCCTTTGAAATGGGTGGCAGAGCCTGTCAAATATCTAGGGATATGGCTAAGTAAAGACCCTAAAGAACTATGGAGAGCAAACTATGGACGTGCCCTGGAATGGCTGGAAACCCGAATCAAACTGTGGATCAAACTTTCACTGTCATTGACTGGTTGCATAGCCATCGCTAAGATGGTTGTGCTTCTAAAGTTCCTGCACCTCTTTGTAAATATCCCACCTTCCACTGACTGCACAATTCTGTAAACAGCTGCGGTCCAAGTTGATCACACTCGTGTGGGTGGGCCGACAACCTAGAGTGTCATATGAAAGGTTGACGCTGCCGCCCGCGCGCAGTGGACAGGGCACACCGAACATGAAGCTATACGCGCTGTGTGCCCATGCAATTTTTACACCTGTACACTGGTTGTATCCCACCCCATTCCAGCTGCATTTAGCGATTGAGCATGACCAGGTGAAGTCATGGCCACTAAAAACTGCATTATTCCCACAGTACAAGGCCCCCAATGCCGAAATCAGCACAGTGCAGTGTGTGCGATAGGCGAGGGACGGCCTCCATAAGCGAGATGGCCTCAAGGCGCCATACCCACCCACTGCCTCCCTAGCAGAGCACCCCGCATTCCCTCCTCTACAAGATAAGGGAGCGGCCAGGTGTGCAAGTATGCGCAGTATCAAAACATTTGCTGATTTATATATAGGTGCTGAATTTCTCCCTAGTTTTGTCAACACCAACACAAGAGCGCCAACGCTTTTGGCCATGCTATTATATTATCACATCAGAGCCACCTGGTGCACACTGCATGACTCTTTCCCCACCCACCTCCCCTTTTTACAGTACTAGAGTATGCCACACAACTACCTCACTGAGCAAACTCATAACTCGACTCTTCACACTAACACAGACAGCTTCGACAATTGACTACACAAAGGCCCGGTTGGCTTGGGAGTGAGACTTACACTCTGAGATATCGGAAGGACAGTGGAACTATTGCTGCGACCAAACTGGACAGCTATCAACCACCTATAGATTGAGACTGATACACTTTAACTATTTACATAGGCCATATCGAACACCAACACAACTTCATAGAATTAGCCTAACTACTGATTTTCTATGTATACTTTGCCATAGTTCGGAAGCCACTTTCTCACACTTTGCATAGACCTGCCCAAAGTAGCACGCTTTTGGGCCGAGGTGTGTGACATGGTGAGTACCATCACCGGGGCACAACTACCACCGGACCCCATTGTAGGCCTGCTGGGCTCCGTGAAGAATGTCACGAAAGGCTGCTGATGCCTCACGGCAAAGCTGCTACTGCTGGCTAAACGCAGAGTGGCGATGCACTGGGGAAGACAGCCAACACCGACTAAACGAGCCTGGATCGCAGATGTTTCATACTGCCAGGAGCAATTAGCGACCTATTGGGGCCTGCTGCCCCTAACAACATGACCCACAGATATCTGTGTCAATGTCAATGTCAAAATTTACTTTTATTTGATTCATTAAAAATCATAAAAGGTTGGACAACCATCATAAAACGCAATGCTTTAAAGTATATATTTTAAAAGCATAAAAGGACTTAAGGTCAATATCACGATAGAGGAACGCTTATTTTTTTAAAATAATGACGAATATGACAATACATTTGGGAAATATGTGCTAATTAATTGGCTGCCTGGCAGAGTCGCATTTTGCTAGTTCTTTTGCTGCGATTTTCCATAGTATTATGGTTCTGCAGGACAGGGGAATTGACAACCTTCCGAGACATTTAATGACCGCTACTCTGCATGTTCTCATTTGTTCCTTCCTTAGAGCCTCCTGAAGGATAGATTTTCGAGTTTCCAATAAAGAAGAACAAGTACATAGTAAATGTAGTAATGACTCTTCCCCTTGACCACAGAGGCGACATTCTTTGGATGACCATATTTGTTTCCATTTTGGGGTCAAATCCTTTGAGGGGAAAGACCCCATGCGTAGCAAAGTCAGATAATGTTTTTTTCTGATGGGAGAATTGTTCCAACAGGTATTGTTGCGGCTTCAGCCTCTGGTAGTCCTTTGTCACAGCCCAGGCATGATGTTTTTTTGCAAAGGACGTTTTATCAGTTAGTAAAGAGATCCGTTTAATGGCATTATTGACTACTCTTTTAAATCCGGAGTTTGTTGCGGGGGTGAGCCAAGCATCCTCTAACTGTAATGCCGACAGGGATTCCCTCAGAGCTGCTGTGGTTGAATTTGCTAGGCTCATTTGATTTTCAATATGGACCCAACAACGATGAGCAAGGGTGTTGTCTTCTGCCTCCCTCATCCTCCAGTAGTATTTTACTAGGGCGCCTTGTCTGGCCATGATCTGATTTTTTAATCCATATTCTAGGCGGATTTGTGCCTGTGAGGTATGTAGCGGTATTAAAAACAGTCTCTTAAATAGTGTGGATTGTGCTGTATTTAGGACTGCGGCATCTTTAGTATTCAGAATTTCCGAGCCGTATGAAATGGAAGGTAAACATTTTACAGCAATCACTTTAAGCAGATGGGCGGTAGAGCATTCTATAAGTTTTTTCCTTGAGGGTTTAAAAGCAAACAACAATTGTTTGGCTTTCATGCGGCCTTGATCCAGGTGTGATTTGAAGTTAGGCTTACAATCTAGCTGAAAGCCTAGGTATTATTATAGCACATCACCCTAGACAATGGATGCTCACCCAATTTCCAGGAAAAAGTTTGCCTTTTCGATGTTTTAATAGATTGAGAAACACATAACTATTGTTTTTTGATGGTTAATCGTGAGTTGGTTCAAGGTAGCATAGTCTCATAATTCTGTAATCAGTTTCTGCAGGGCGATAGGAGTTGGTGCTAGCAGGACAATGTCATCGGCATATTGGACGCACGGTATTGTTTTTTTCCCCTATTTAGGAGGGTCGGCTTGGATTAACCGAAGGCGCTTATGAAGGTCGGAGGTGTAAATGTTAAATAGGCAGGGTGCTAACACGCAACCCTGTTTTAGCCCATTGAATGTTGGAATTTTGCCAGTTAAACTGGACCCATCTCCTTTCTTGATTTCGACCCACGTGTGTGAATACAGATTGATAATGGCCGTCAGGAGTCGTGGCGGGACCCCACAGTCTTGCATTTTTGCCCATAAGTTAGATCTTGAAACTTTATCGAAAGCTGCTTTTAGGTCGATAAAGGAGGCATACAAAGGCCTAGATTTTGCAAATGCTTGATTGGCTATGAGAGTGACCTCTGAAATATTGGTGAGGGTACCCATCCCTGCCCGGAATCCAGTTTGTGTGTAGGGTATTAAGTTTGATCGGCTGACCCAAGCCTCTAACTCAACCAAAAGATTAGATGCGTATAATTTCGCCTCCACATCTATCAATTTCGATTAATCTGTAATTGGAGGGATCTGAGCGGGAACCCGACTTGTGGATCGGGTAAGGATACTTCCTCTCCAAGACTCAGGGATCAAACCGCATGTTATGGCTTTGGTAAACAGGGGAGTCAGGAGACAAGACCAAAATAGAGGGTCATACCGAAACAGGGCGTTTGGTAGTCCATTGGGACCTGGAGCTCCTTCAGGTTTAATTTTTCAAATTATTTTTAGTACTTTTTCAGCAGAAAATGACTGTAAAACTGCAGACGATTCATGGGTAAGGGTATTGTTGGCTTGTCATCCGCCACCGGCCCCATTTGCTGTAATAGTTCCGTTATTTGGGGCAATTAAAGGTCGAGTTTCGTTATATAGGTGTTCGATATGGGCTCTCCAAGTTGCTTCCATTACATCCGAGTTATGATGTCGATTCCTGCAGTTAGTTAACTGATTTGTCTGATCCCAGAAACGCTTGGAGTCCCTTAGTTTACTTGCATAGAGAAGTTTTGCCCAGATATGTTCATTGTACTCTTTTTTGGCCAATCTTATGTCCCTTTTGTGCTCCTTTCTTGCTTTTGCAATTAAAAGCAGGATTCCCTGGAGGTGTTGTCCCCGTGATCGTAATTGTCTAAGGTACTTATTTAGTTGTCGTTTTTCTTTCCTCAGTCGTTTGGTATACCAGGCTGCCCCCTTGAATTTCCTGCTTTATGGCCATGGACATGCTTCAAAAATGTGTTGTTTATGACATGGATGAAGGACTCCCAGGCCTTTATACTCAGTGTTTCTAGATTAGAACTTTCCAAGAGGCTGAAATATATACATGTGATGTCCTCAATGTTTTCCTTTTTCCAGCAAAGGCGTTTTAAGTTATAACATTGGGTTAGGGAAGACATCGCCTTTGGTTTCTCTGGAAGTGCGAAACTTCCTAATAAGGTAAAAGATTGTGGTTGATGATCGCTTTCTGCCCTATCTTTTATTTGGAAGTTCTCAATGTACGGAAAAAGGTAGTAGTCCGTAAACGTGTAGTCGATGGTTGAACATGATTTTTGGGTGACCCTTGTGTATGCTGGGGGCAAATCTGTCGGGCTTTGACCATTGAGTACATGCATTGAGAGATCGTTCAGGCGGGCTGCGCATCTCTTTCCGAGGGTGACCTGTCGATTGGAGGCTAATATAGCCTCTGTTGTATACTTATTCCTGTCATGTTGTAAATTCATGTTGAAGTCACCCAACAGTATGATGTTGGCATCTGGGTAAGCTAGTTTTAGTGTTGTTAATGATGTAATTAGTTGTTCGATTCTTAGGCTCTTTTGTTTGGATGCCGGGTGAATAAAGATGTTGAGTATAAGGAGACTGTGGTACAACGAAACATCTAATTTGACACATAACATCCAAGAGCAATCTAGGTCTATTATTGAAACGTGCCATGGGATTTCTGTTGAAATAAAGGTGGAGAGGCCTCCTTTTGCTCTTCCATGTTTAGTGGCTCTTTTGGCCAGATTCTGAAATTCTTTGTAACCGGTTATTGGAGCGGGGATTATCTGCCAGGATTCTTGAAAAAGGAGAATGTTGTACAGTGTTATGAAATCCATAAAGTCTGGATTTTCAAGTTTTGTGAGCAGTACATGCACATTCCAAGAACATATATTGCAACCTTGGTAGGTGTATAATGCTGTTGGGGGGGGTTATTCATGCCCTTCCCGTGGGGGTAACTACCATACTCAGATGCCGGGAACCCGAGGGCTTGCTGGCTTCAGGATGGTCAAAGGTGATGGTGATTTTCCTGACCTGGGACTCTTTTTCCTTTGTTATGCTGCATAGATCTGGGCCTATTGCCCCTTTTAACAGACACGTTGTGTGAGGTGGTAGTTGTAATGGACTGGGATAACAGAGAGGGACTATCTGACACTGACCTGGGTGTTGCGGGGAGAGCCAAGGAGCAGCACTTCTCTTCCGCGGTAACTGCCGCTGCCGTTTGCAGCCTCTCTGCCGCCTCTCTGCAACCCTGACGCCTACCATAACAGCCACCGCACGGAGGAACGGGGACTACATCCCACAGCGGCCCCTTCGTGACAGGAAGTCGCGCACGCCTGGTCCCGCCCCCAGAGGTGCTCTTAGTCCAGCGACAGCCCCCGCTTCGCGGGACACGTCGCGGGACGCGCGCGGGCGGCGCCAGGCGAAGCCCGGGCAAAGGGCGGGCAGTCTGAGGCAGTCGTAGGCAGGAAGAGGCAGGGCAGGGCCAGCCCTCTGACATCTCCTCATGGGTAAGTGCAAGAACATTGTTTCAGTGGAAGAGGGGGGGAAAAATGCTAAGGTGCCGAGACATTCTGAGTCGATTATTTCCTATCTTTCCTCGGCTGTGGGGGTTCTAACCAAGGAAATAGCAAGTGCTGAACATGAACTGGGTTTGTCTTCTTCCTTACCATCCACGGCGGTTCAACCTGCTGACTGCGACCGAAGGCCTCCTATCCCCTTAGAGCCCGAGGTGGTTGTTGCGAACAGTAAATCCATGGGGGTACCATCTGTCTGCCCCCCACCTGTCATAACCTCAGTCCTGCCCCCAACACAGAGGAACTTTACCTCGGGTCATGAACCCAATAGGAAATCCGCAAAGAGGAAGAAAGCGGAGGGCAGTGCAAGCCTGCATACTGGGACTGCTGTGGATCTGGGTGAGCAGTTGGAGGTGCTATTCTCTGAGAGGATTGAGCCCCTGATAGCAGACATTGCTAAAGACATAGTGGACACATTGAACACTTGTCTCTCTGGTCTCCTGAAGAAATGCACTTTAATTGACAAAATTGTTAAAGACCTTTCATCTTTACCAGTTTTACTTAAAGGGGATGCTGGTGTATCAGGTGGTAATACTGTTACAGACATGACCAAAAGTACCCCTGTTTCCCAACCGCTCCTTTCCAGGGAGAACACCTTGCCTAATGGGGCACGGATCATTAACACTGTTGACACTGTTTTAAGTGCAGGGGGTTCCTTGATGGGGAATATGGGGGGAATCCCCACCCAAACAACCCGGCTCCCTCTAGGCGGGCAATGGAAAGTAAGCAGAAATTACATCTGCCCCCCGAAGCTGCCCCTCTAGTAGCTATTTTCATATGTGTACCCCCTTTGGTAGAAGGAACACTGGAAACTGCATCTGACTTATTAAAAAAGGCTAGGTCATGGTGTACGGAAGCTAGTAGTGGTGGGACTGATATATCAGAGAGAGTCATATTTGCCAACAGGGTGGGCTGGATTGGGAAACGCCCAAAGACACTGCAGGGGAACTGTGTTGTAGTTAATTTTGATTGCCCTGATCTGGCAAATAGACTCTTTTGTGATGGTTCCGATATAGAGGGGGCAGCCTACATGAGACCAGTCCCCCTGGGATTTTTTTATCCACCTCACAATACCTACTTCCGCACTGACTACCCGGGGTCAACTAGCAGAAGCAGGTACCCAAGAGTAGCTGGGAGCAGACCAGTTAGACCTACACATCACAACACAAGGGGGAACCCAGGTACACAGCCAGCCTTAAACGTGCAGCAGGTGCACACATGCAATGAGGGTGGAGGGTTAGTGCTAAGCAACCGTTTCTCGCCCCTCTCGGATATTGAAGAAATCGATTGACTACCACCCCAACCCCAGTCCGCTACCCAGGAGACCCACAGTCCATGCAAACCGGCATGCTGTAATCTGATAACATGGAATGTAGCTGGGATTAGAACTAAGAGGGCCGATCCGACATGGACCGATTTTGTGTGTAGTCACGACATTATAGCGTGCCAAGAAACCTGGGATACTTCACCCAACTTCTGGTTAGATGGCTTCATATCTTATTCTATCCCGGCTACTCCTAGCCCTGTTGGAAGGGCAAAGGGTGGCCTTGTCCTTCTTTTTTCACTTAACCTCAAGGGTACCTTCAGGAGGGTTTATAGCAGCTCATCGAATATCTTAATTGTTGAATGGACTGTCCCACCTAGCACCAAAATTCTCTTGATTAATTTTTATAATGCGTGGGATAGGGATAGGGGAAATGACCACTTAGCTGACCTGCAACAATGTCTCATTACATACAGTCAAATGAACCACACTAATTTTGAGTTAATTTTATTAGGCGATTTTAATATACATCCTTGCAAAGAATCGTGCTTTTTAGGTGAACAAAAGGGCCCAACAGGTATAGGGACACTCCATTTCGAGCACACCAAGTCAGGGGAGGCGCTCGAGGAGTTGCTCGCTACCCTGAATCTTTATGAACCCTGTATTAGCGAGGGAGGACCCAGAACCATTACATTCAAAGGTTCTAGTCCTGGTTCTATCTTAGATTACATCTTCCTGACCTCGGGTATTTTACATAGAGTGTTGACCTACAAAGCCACAGCCACAATCCATAGCGACCACAACCCGGTCCTGTTAACTATGCACTGGGGAGCCCATGTGGAAGATACGCCTGGCCCTGCGGCTAACGGTCATACCATATGCCCTTCGGACCAAGGGAGAAGGGTCAAATGGGCCAAAGTGATCCCCGGAGATTTTATGGATAAATTACTGTCCACTATTGAGGGGCATATGGCTATCTGCCAGGACCAACAGGCTACTGCCCATGATGTTATGGGGGCTTTCTAATCCATATGTTCCAATGTTGCTGAAGCTTTAACGGTCAAAGCTGTACAGGGGGGAACCATACAGCACCGCTGGTTCGATGCCAAGTGCTCTAAAGCCCATAAGGCGCTAATGACAGCTTTAAAATCCACCCCGAGAGATAGGGCAGTGGTGACCAGTTTAAGAAAAGAGTACAAGGCCACTATAAATGGGAGAAAAAACTATATTAAAAAGAAGGCCTGGGAAGATCTACTTTCTTGTGAGGTCCTGCATGATAGCTCACAGTTTTGGGGCATAGTCAACCAACCATTTTTCGCAGAGGGGGACAACACAGTTACGGAATACGTCATCCCAGATGACAAAGGGTTAAGGCATTTTGGGGAGGTATATGGTAACCGAGAAACTGATGCCCCTGAGAATCCGTGGGCGTTGGACGAGTGTGCACCCTTGTCTTTTTCACCCGTTGAGGTAGAGAGAGCTATTGAGGAGACTTCCAAGAAGAAGGCCCCAGGGCTGGATGGCGTTCCCGCTGATTTTTATACACTCTCCAAAACTCTGGGCAGGGGTTTTAACAAATGTCTTTTTAGCTGCAAATGGTAAAGTTTTCCCCAAAACCTGGTCCACTTCCATCATCGTGCCTATCTTTAAAAAAGGCCAGCGGGACGACCCAGGGTGTTACAGGCCAATTTCCCTTTTTTTTTTTTTTTGTCCTCATTTGCGCATGAAATGTATAAGGAAATGCAGCGGAGAACTTTAGGACTTCCACTTTTGTTCCTTCACTCTTATTCTTTACTTTGCCGATTACTTAGAGTATCCCTTTGGTGGATCTGTCAGATTTTGTCCTCCTTGTCCTTTACCATATTCAATAATTCATAGCGGAGGGGGTGAGAGCTAGCCATCATGGCCACTCGGCGGGGAATTATTCCCGTCTGAATTATTGTCACCGCATTAATCATTGGACTTATTAAGGTGTTGTCAGATTACCCTTAAATATTACTCGAACAGTAATTTTCCCAAATTTCCCAGAAGTTAAACCTTTTGGAGGGATTTCCCTTCCTGTCGAGTTTATGAGTTGTTATAATGGAGTTTAGCCAGCCCTCAGGTGAAGGTGGTACTGTTTTAATCCAATTCAGGCATATCTCTCTTCTAGCAAGAAGTATCAAAACAAATAACAAATTCTCTTGTTTTCTAGTTAACTTCACGTTACTTACATTAAATTCGGTACATATCCCAAAAATAATTAAAGTTGTACTCACTTTTAGGTTTGTTCCCAATATCCGACATAGAGTGTTACCTACTTCCAGCCAGAAGAGATCCAATTGCGGGCATCTATGAAACATGTGTATATCGTCTGCATTTTCAAGCCCACACTTAGGGCAGGATTTTGTGCTTGCTCCTTTGAATTTAGACAATTTTTTAGGTGTCCAGTATGCCCTATGCAGTGTGAACAAGTGATTTCTCTTTAGACGTGCTGGTTTAATCAAAGTCCAACATTTTTCCCATGATTTCTGCCATAAGTTTTCAAGTTCCGGCTCTGTGATGTTTTTACTCCAAATAGATTCCGAAATTGAGGTATTCTCGTCTCCTGCAGCGATTATAGCCCAGTACCATTTTGAAATTTCCTTTTTTATAGGGGAGATTTTGATAATCTCTTTCTCTATTTCCATATTTCCTGTTTTTTTCTCCGACAGAGAACCTGCCCAGCTTGTGAGTTGGTAATATTTAAATTTTGACAAAGTTCCGTTGGTTATTTCTGTAAGTTGTTCCCAGGGCATTATAGAGTTCTTTGTCATCAGTTGGCCCCATTTGTCAATTCCCGCCATTCTTAAAGGGGTTCTAGGGCATCTTTTAAGCACTCAGGGGTGCCTGGAGAATCCCATATGGGAGCCAGGGAGCTGTAATAAGAGATATTTAATGAGCTTCTTACTTGATACCAGAGTTTCGCCGAATTTTTTAGTATCTTTAGTTTTATCTTTTTAAAGAATTTGGGGTGTCCAAATTTAAACAGGAAGTGGTCAATTTTGTTTGTTAATATTTGGAGGAATTGGGGGTAAAGTTCATAGGTTTTCATAAGTGATCTCACATTCTTGAATTGGAAAGCTTTACAATATTCCAGAATATCTGGGCTAGCTATTCCTCCTTGTTGTTTTTTTCTTCGTATTTTACTCCAGGCAATTTTTCGCAGAGGGGGACAACACAGTTACGGAATACGTCATCCCAGATGACAAATGGTTAAGGCATTTTGGGGAGGTATATGGTAACCGAGAAACTGATGCCCCTGAGAATCCGTGGGCGTTGGACGAGTGTGCACCCTTGTCTTTTTCACCCGTTGAGGTAGAGAGAGCTATTGAGGAGACTTCCAAGAAGAAGGCCCCAGGGCTGGATGGCGTTCCCGCTGATTTTTATACACTCTCCAAAACTCTGGGCAGGGGTTTTAACAAATGTCTTTTTAGCTGCAAATGGTAAAGTTTTCCCCAAAACCTGGTCCACTTCCATCATCGTGCCTATCTTTAAAAAAGGCCAGCGGGACGACCCAGGGTGTTAGAGGCCAATTTCCCTTTTAGACTCTGCTATTAAGATCTTAGGCAGAGTCTTACTTTACAAACTTAGAGTTAACATCAAAAAGCGCGGGGGCCTGTCAAACATTCAATATGGTTTTAGAGAAAAGCGGGGCACATTGGACCAGTGTTCCAATCTGCATTTGATAATATCTAAGTACACAGTGGCCAAGGAGGGGTCCTTGTTTCTGGCTTTCATGGACCTCTCCTCGGCTTTCAACTTAGTGAATAGATCTAAATTGTGGGAAGCTTAAGTGCAGTTTGGTGTGGATAAACCGCTTGTGTATTTTTTGGCCTCCCTACAGCAGGAACTGTTTGCCTCAGTGAGGGTCACGAAGGAGGTAAGATGCACAAGTCTCTTTAAATCCCTGAGAGGAGTGTGCCAGGGTTGCATCTTGGCCCCCCTCCTTTTCACCATCTATATAAATGGCCTGGGAAAACACCTAGAGGCAGTGGAGGGGGACGTTCGCGTGTAGGAGAAGTTAAGATCCCGGCTCTCCTATACGCGGACGATGCTGTCCTGATAGCAAGTACAGGGGTGGGCCTTCAACGTCTGCTAGATTCTTTTGGGACCTTTACGGATCAGCTGGACCTAAAGATTAATGCGAATAAGTCCCATACTATGGTGGTTGGCCGACATAGAAACAAGACGAAGAAAAATATATCCTTTTCCTGTAAGGGAGAGGCAGTGTCTAGGGTGGAAGTCTTTCCTTATCTGGGAGTCACATTTGATGAGAAGGGCTGGTGGGGTCCACAAATAAAGGCCAAAAGTTTATCATTAGTGAGAGCGTCCTCAGCTTTGCTGTGTTTTTTCAAAAAGATTGGGGGCCAGGCCCATGGAGGCTCTTTTAAAGATCTATGATTCTAAATGTATTTCCATATTCATGTATGGCTCTTCAGTTCGGGGGTATGCATCACAAGATCCAATTCAAAAAGCAGAAAACAAGTTCCTGAGACTTCTGCTGTCCATCCCCCAGTTCACACCTACGTTTTCCATCCATGGGGAGGTGGGCTTAGACTATGTTACAGATAGAATCAGAATGGCCCCTCTATTATTTTGGCTAAAGAAATGGGTAAATGCTGAGTTAACACTTAACCACTCCATCCTGACAGATGTTATGTCATTAGACCATGCAACGAAAATACCTTGGCTAGAATATGTAAGATTTACCTTTGCACAGCTAGGACATCCAGATTTATATAATGCTCCCTCAAGTATCAAGCGAGAGGATCTCATCTGGACTAAAAAGAATTTTATGGCTAGGGCGAGATTGGCTCGGGGAGATTAGGAACTGACCAAACCAACTTTTAGACTACATTATTTGTTATTAACTTCACCTTCAATTGAGCCTTACCTCAGAACTGTAACCAAACCCTTTCATAGATTTTTGTTAATTAAATTTAGATTCAACTTAATTCACTATTCCCTAGGCAACTATCAATCATGGTGCAAGCCAGAAAGCGGCCCACCATGTAGTTGTGATGAATTTTCTATGCAGGACTCCATGCATTTTATTATGTTTTGTAGTTTGTACATGGCCCTCAGGAAGAAATATCTGGCACCTCTACTAAGAGAGGCAGGCTTTATCCAGGTTAGGCCTGCCTTCATTTATTTACAGTCCTTGTGTAGCAATCGGGGTATTTTCTGTGTAGCCAGTTTTTTAGTGGCGGCTTATAGAATTAAATCTAAAAGGGGCCATTGAGGGATTTTGTACAGTTTTAGCGTGTAATAACAGCATAATGCTTGTATAGTGTCCAGGTTTACATCTGTCTAAAGCACGCACCTACAATGATTTTTATAACTGTGTATATGTATGTAATAAGTGATTTTTAATTGTATATAAATGTTTTATTCCTTTTATGATTTTAACAAATCGAATAAAGTGTATTTGACTGACTGACTGACTATCTTTTTTAGCTCAATACCCCTTTTGGTAAACGTGTCCTTCTGCTGCCAGATCTGTTCGATGAGAGTGTTATTGGCGAATGTAGCAATTGTAAATTCTTGACCCATAGGGCTCGAGTTTTGTTTGAACTCAATGCTCTTGATGTCATTGGAGTTGATATGGCTCAAGGGGAGGAGAGCTTTAAATAATTTGAGCAGTGCAGTTCTGTTGAGGGTATCATGCAGTTCTGTTGAGGGTATCATGCACTCCCCTTGAGACATATTAGGGGTTAAAAACCAATTTATTATTGTATGGCATATTGCGCTGCCACTCTTTTGCTGAGCTCCTTCCGATTTCATTCTTCGCCACCTTGGGCTCTGAGAAAATCGAAAATAGATCTCGGAATTCCGGAGTGTTTCTTTGTGTATGAATTTCACCTCCCCTATTTGTTTCTGAATAACTGCTTACACCTGGGCCAATTTCCTGGGTCAAGTAAGCCTCCCCTGGTCTTGTTTCCCTTATAGCCATTGTGGTGCTCTCTACTATTGGTTGTGTGGCCTGAGTTTTTAGATTGTTTTTCACCTTACTTGCTGCAGGTTTGAATAAGCTATATATTTTTTCGGGCGGAGGTGGCTCCCTTGTGTTGAGAATTAGAAGGTGAGGTCGATTGCTCTTTGGGACTGGCTGCTTTAGTGCTATTTTGTGGTACTTTCTCTTCTTCGCGAATTCCCTTTTGAGCGGATATTACCCAGATTTGGTCTAATGCCTGGCTTTTGTGTTTGCTCTTTCTGGACTTTCTCAGTCATTTTCTCTCGCATTTAGTTAGTGGCTTGGACACTTTTAACTGTATTGATGGAGACTGCTTACATTGAGCTTGAAATGATAAGTCCGAGACACCAGAAATATCAGGTGTGCTTAGTGGATTAGGTGAGGGTGTAGTTGTCTTGATTAGTTTGGTGTGTCCGGGGGTTGAACCTATTTTGCTGTTTTTGTGCCCTACGAAGGAGTTAAGACCATCCAGAACCTTTTCCTTTGGAGCTTCTTTTTCGAGCTCTATTGGTATTGGAGGCTTGGTCAAAACTTCTCTTGTTGTAACCAGTAGTTCTGTCAGTAGAGTTGGCACTGAGGCTAATTTATCGATAATTTGGGTGCAGTGGCATTGACACATTTGGTAAGCTGTTTCCCGATCTCGCTGCACCCTCAGGATCATCTCATTGAAGCTATGCAGCTTTTGTTTCACCCCCGAACATGAATTTACGAGAATGTTCAGGAGGTCGACTTTGGTATCCAATTTGTTTGCATGAAGGGTCATTGCCTTGCTGATGGTATCCATTGTGTTTAGCAGGTGGGGCCAGACTGGGGATGTGGAAGGGTGATTTTGTTCTTCTGGTGATATGCAAGTGCGGTTTTCCAAGTGGTACATGTACGCTGTAGATGGCTCACTCAGGCGGCCGGAGAATATAGTGGGTGATACCTTATTTTGAGAGAGTGGTAAATAGGTGGTGAATCCTTGATGACTTAATTGGCGTGGTGTCTTGTCATCTACTTTGCCCTGACTGAGGTCCTGGCAATTGTACTTAATCGTTTCTGGTGAGTGGAACAGTGGATAAAATTTGTCTTGGTAATGGGTATTTGATTTGGAGTTACGCTGACAGGCAAGGGAGTAAGCTCCCAACAGCAAATATGGCGAGCCTGAAGGGCTCGAGGTAATTATGTTCGACTGGTGTAATGGCTCCCTTTTGGTGTGCCCATTTAGGCTGCTGTGTCCGCTGTGGCTGGGTGAAGATTGTTGTTGCTGGGACTGGCAGGGCATATCCAAATTTAACAAGTGGAAATTAATGAGTGCCTCAGTTACCTGGCGAGGATTACTTTGGCAGGTTTCTGGGAGGAGGAGGGCTTTGGGTGCTAGTAATTGGGGGTGTTGGGTATCTTTATGCTTATCACCCGTGGAATCGAATCCCATGAGCCGGGGTTCTTTCTTTTCTTTCCTTTCACCCTCACTGTTAGTAATACTTCTATCACCTAGACCAATTATGTTGTCATCTTTTTGGAAGTCTTTGTCAGTGTTTGTTAGGATGTTTGTATTCGTAGCTTTGGAGTGTTTGGGCGTGTGTCGACTCCAGTCTTCCTCAGTGGTTTTTATTGCAACCTTTAGAAAGTCTGTAATCAATGCCCGTTTACTGCTATTCAGGCAGGAATTGTGCCTGTTTAAGGCTGTATGGGTTAATTTCTTACTTCCAACATGCTTGGCTTGAGGGGTGGACTCTACTGGTTTTTTTCTGTTGTTTCTATTGTTTCCATGGTACTTGCCTCAGCAGCTGGTGCTGGTGCTTCTGTTGTAGCTGTGCACTCATGCCGTGCTTCCGTGATTAATGTGTCCTCTGTGTTGGCTGGCCAAGAACTGCGGATGGTGTGCCGGGAACAATGTACATACAGGCCGTTATGTTAATCAGGGCTCCCTCCTCTCCTTGCCCTTGTCCTCGTCCTCATCCTTGCCCTCCACTTTTACGTTTTCTGAGGTAACTTGTGAGAGTTTATCCTTTTTTCCCCCTCCTCTTGTTCTCCCGGACCGTATTTCCGGATTTACGGATTTTGCGCTAGGTTTGTAGACTTTTCGGGCTCTTTTGGAGATGATTCCGGGGCCTGGTTTCTGGTATCTTTGTGTCTGAACTAGGGCGCTCAAAAGCTCCTGACGGCGGGACACTGTGGCAAATCTCTAGTCTGGCCGGCTTTACTTCCACTTTAGTTGTCCAACACGACACACTCTCGGCCAATCTCCAAAGCTGCAGAGACTCCCCCCTCCGTGAACTGGCTTGGGGAAAGATAGGCAGCAAGAGGAGCGAAAGGAGCAGCCTGAGGCTCAAACTGTGGGTGTGTCACCACCCCCTGTTGTGAGACATCTTGAGGGAGGGGCGAGTGGAGCGAGTAAGGGACAGAAGATACGTGGAGAAGATAAGCTGAGCAGCCCGCGGAGGGTGCCGGCCACCTCTGCGACACCTGATTTACTGCTGCTCTGAATTACAATTAGGCATGCTCACCTCTCCTCCCAGGCTCCGTCTCCCGAGTCCCGCTCAGTACTCCACACCCGGGTCTCTGAACCCCTGCAGGCAAACGAAGAAGCTGGGGTGGAGGGAAGCAGGTGTGAAGCGGATAGATCCTGCGCCCCTGGCTATGCTCCGGTGCACCGATGACGGTCTTCAAGCTCGGTTTCAACTTTGTGATGCACGCTGCCCAAGACCCAAGCCGCAAACACAAACCGCAAAAGCGAGCCTGCCGCCAACCGCAGGTTCTCACAGAACGCAGCCGGTGCGGTCCGTTTTGCAGTGCCAGTTCTCCGCCTCACCCAACCCCCGCATCCACTTTCGAATGGCAGGCTTGCGGGGGGGGGGGCAAAGGACGTGAGCTGAGCCAAGCCTGTCCTGAGCTCGGCAGCGATATCGATAGCAGCGATCCGCCGCTCCTCGCTCACAGACTGCTGATCGCAAGAGCCGGAACAGACTCTCAGCTAGCACCGAACTCCATTAGCTTGCGAAGTCCTCAGCAAAGCCTTCTAATACACAAACTTTCACTTCCCCCACTGCCAGGCTCCTGCAGTGATTTAAGTTCTCAAGGGGGGACCCAGGGAGAGCCAGGCGCGAGCTGGTCTTTCCCTGGGTGCGTTCCCGCGAGCAATCAGGAAGCAGGTGGGGTTAATTAGGGGAATAGATAAGGGGAAGTCAGGCTGGCGGTTGGGAACTGCGTAGCGGGAGGCAAGGGAAGGGAGGTTCGTTTTGCTTCGCGTTTGTTTACCTTTTTGAAACTGGGCCACGGAGGAGGCGGCGGAGGTGCGGAGGGCCGTCCAGATGTTGTGTGAAGCCGGGCGTGAGGACCTGCTTCGGCCTGGAGTGCCGACGGAGGCGTGGGTCTGGCTGGCCCGCCCCCTCGCAAGGCTGCGGAGGGTGTGTCCAGGGCGGTGTCTGCCTGTATGTCCCCCGGTTCGGAGGAGGAGGAAGACGGCGATGCGGCCATGCCGGCGGCTTTGCCCCTGCCTGTCCCGATTCCCGCAGCTGTGGAGCCCCCGCCGGGTGTCCCGGGCGCCCACCAGCAGGTATGTTTTTTACCTTTACAGAGTGCTGGTTTGCGTGGGGCGCCCGGGGGGAGGCGGGGGCGCTCTGTGGGCCGGCAGGCCCAGCGCTTGAGCGGTCTCACTACAGGCAAGTCAAAGAAGCCTCCTGCAGGTCCTGGAGCGAAGCGGGGGCGGAGCCTGGACTCCAAGGGCCACGCCCGGGCTAATTTCCCTGCTACTGTTTCTGGGGGCCCCTCCGCTTCAGTGCCTGTCTTGGCAGAAGGGGTTTCACCTTATTTGTGGGTCAATGGGCAGTGCTACCTGCTCTCTCCTGCCACCCCTGTGCTTGGTTCAGCCCCCCCCTTTACAATGTGATTTGGCTCAGGGCTGCACTGACTTTGGGCTCCCCACTGCTGCGCTGCCTGTTTTTTCCCTCTCTGGGCCTCCCCCCCAGGCCACTGGCTTGGACACCGCAGGTGCTGTGCCCCCCCCTTCGCCTCCCCTGGCCATCAGGTCCATGGCTCCTGGTACGGTTGGCCCTCCTTCTGCTTCCCTGCAGCCCCTGGCATCCGGTGGGTTGGGTTTGGACCTCGGGGGGCGCCTTCTGTTCCCAGCCAGGTGCTGTTCCCGGCTTCGCGGGGGCAGCCTGGTGCCCATCAGGGTGTGTTTGCGACCGGGTCCGGTGGTGGCTCTGATTTGGCGTCGGTCGCTAGGTCCTCGAGGGGTGTTTCCCTTGCTGATGTGGGGGGGGACAGTTTTGCTGATTCTTCATTGTCTGGCTTGAGCGGCCGCAGTTTTCAGGCTGTTCCTCCAGCTGTGAGGTTCCGTGACGATTTGAACCCGTGTTTTCAATATTGTCGGAAATCCATAATATTGGTATCAGCGAACCGCAAATGATCCATTTAGCATATCCTAGTGTTTTCGCTATGCTACGAGCAAGAGCACTTCTTTTACAAACACATTTCTGATCTACCCACGGCATCCATCTTAGATCATGGTCGCCATTTTGTGTTTCTTGCCCTCACATACGCAATAACCTCTGATCACTTCATTTCGATTAAGGACACGTAGCCTTAGCCGGAGATTCACCTCTCTCATGACACGTGCACCTTAAACCAGATCACGCTGTAGCTACATGACTCGACAAAGGCTGCCTCCTCTGCCCGAGGCCAGCCCAACTGAACTGGTTCTCGTGTCCATTGTCCTGATCACGATTAGGTGGCCGAAGCCGGTAGCCTTGCCCATTTACGACCCACAAACATCTCTTATCCCGCTTTTCTATCTTCCACACCTGGCTCCGTTTCTTTCTTTCTGAATCTTTATTAGGGGGAGGTAACGAAATTTACGATGAGGCGGTCCGGCTCTTGAATGCAATATTGACAAGGGATTGTGATGAACTAGTGGGAACCCCTCTCCGTAGATGTTTTGTATCAGATTTTATCAACGGTTCCTGTGTACGCCAAATATTTATTGTTTGTGACACAAAGGTTTTGGGAATGTACCAACATGTGAAGAATTCGCCTGAAGGCCAAAATTTAGTATATAAGGAGCAACCCACTTTGTACAATTTGAACAGGCTCCTAGTTACTGCCCATGCGTAGTTTCTGTGACTTCTGTGTCCCTGCAGTAATAAACCTTTGGTCTTTGACGCCACCATCGAGAAGCCCGTGTTTCTGTTCATTTGCGCACCAAGGCAGGTGGAACTCCGGGGTCTTTGGGTGTTGTTCCCTGACACCTCTGGACGGAACCAAAAGGTCCAGAACTCCAATTGGCGCCCAACGTGGCGCCCCACTTCATCGATCCCGGCATATCGCAAAAGTGGCCCGAAGTTCTCTTCCACGAGGGTTCCCGTTCAGGACGGCTGCAGTGGGCCGTTGCCTTGACCGTCGCCCTGTCTTGGACCCGAGGTGCAGTCCTTAGTACAGCGAAACGTGACGGGTTTCTCCTTGGTGACGTCTTCAGTGCCTCAGTTAAGTATTTAGTGGTTGCTAGTTGGTTACTTCGTGAGGATTGTTAAAATCCTTTTTGGTTCTTGGTTTGGTTCGGTTTCGTAAGATTATCACTGGTTGTTCTGGTTACGATAATCTATTTGGTTTAGTTTGGGTATCGATACATCAGTTCGTTTTGGTAGGCCTTAAAAGTTCTTGGTTCAAGTGCACATATTTGTTTTGTGTTTTGTTTGTTTTGTGTTCCGGACTGAAAAATGGTAAGTCGGAGAAATTGTATGTTGTCTTGTTTTGGTTGCACCAGTGACTCACGATTGGAGGACTCATGTCTGGTTCCTCCGATTGGGACTCCCCTATATGACTTATATTGTAAACATGGTGTGGGTCCTATATCCTATAATGAGGTGTGGGTCCGCTACACCGAGAAAGATGGTGTCCTTAGTTGGCCACTGCATGGTAGTTTTGAACCCGAAATTCTTGATAATTTAGAAGCGAAATTGTTTAGGAAGAAAGCCCGGCCGGCAATGTTTGATTCTTTCCGTTACTGGCGAAAAGAATCCAAACAGAGAGAAATGAAGAGATTAAAGAAAGAACAGAAAGAGAAAGAAGAGTTGACTCTAGAGCAAGCAACTAGACAGCTGCAAGATAACGAGTGTGAGAAGGCCATAGAGGTGGCCATTAGAGAGCATAATTTAGCGATCGACAAGTGCTACCCTGCCTTGCCATCGAAACCGGCTAAGATACTGGAGGATTCAGAAAACGATCCTCTGTTGTCTTATCTGTTACGGTCACCTCCACCGTATGCACAAGGTGCTACGGCTCCACTTGTACCAAATGTTCAATTGCCGGTTGCTGGACAACCTGGTATTCCTGCCCCTCAGAATCAAGTTCCTGTACCTCCTGTGGTTAATGTGAATGTTCCTACGGCTCCTCCTCTTCCTGGATTGCCGACTTCTATACCTGTATCTGTCTCGCTTACACCTACTGCTTCACAAACTATTTTTCTTGATACTCCTACTGCCCCGCTATCTGTTCCTACTTCCACTGTGTTTTCTACGTCTGCGAGTGTGTTGACTCCACTTTCTGTTCGTCGAAGAATCACTGATTCTGTGTCTAATATGCTGTCTCCTTTCTATAAAACCTTAATCAAGACTCCTACTTCCGACTCTGTTCAGAGACGTAGTCAGCATCCAAGCACTGAGGAACGGGGAATTTTAGATTCCACGGCTCTCAGATGGATATCGAAGAGTAGGAGATATAGTACGAAAGATGTGCTAGAAACATTTATGCAGTGGAAGGAACCAACGCAACGGTACGTCTTTGATGAGATGTGCTCGCTGCTACGTGAAGAGATCGAGGAAGACGATATTGAATCAAATTTAGAAGACTTAATTAAGGTTCAGAAAGAGTTTGCTGCTGGAATGATAGTAGGTGAAAATATAGAAGAAGCGATGGAACTGATTTTAAGTTATAGGAATGATCCATCTCTTCGCTCACCGAGAGATTTAGAGAAAGGTAAAATGAAATTAAGTCGCCAATATCCAATGAGGGAGGTTCCTCCGATTTGGCGCGAAGCTATACAAGCTGATGCTATTAATGGTATTGTAGCCGCTCCGGCGCAATTCCAGAGAGTGTGGATACACATTCCGTGGAAGCGAGCCGAAGTGCTAGCAGTGAAACAGGCCTTGCCAGATCCGCGTAAGAATCCTGCTGGATATTACAAGGAATTAACACAGACGGTTGAGGCTTGTATAATGAACTTAGCAGACATTGATATGTTATTTGGAAATGTAGTTCCGCAACCAGTCTGGGCTAAAATTCGTAGGGAAGATCATCAAGTAGCCTTAGGTGGTGATTGGGCAGCTATCACTGCAGCGGATGGTCAGCAAACGGGTGGTGCAAAACCTGAACCCCTAATTGCTAATCTTCCGGGTAGGATAATTGACTTAATGAAGACTCTGATGCCCGCATTGCGTGTTAATTGGGACAAGTTATCCGCATGCAAGCAGAAGAAAGACGAAAGTGTCTCCGACTTTTTCACGAGGTTCGAAGAGACTTTTGTAGATCATAGTGGTCAGGATATGAGCACAGAAGGAGGACAGAGACTGTTTGTCGATAAATTTGTGCATAATTTGCTACCTGAATTATGCAATAAATTAAAGGATTCAGAGAGTGCGTGAGCTGTTTCTACAACTGCGCAAATACTTGCAACTGCACAATATTACGAAAATAGGGATAAAGAGGAAAAAGAGAAATCAGACAAGAAAACGAAAGATTTAAAGACTAAAGTTCTTTTGCAACAGGCGTATCCGCCTCGCACAAATCAGTCTAATATGCAACAGGGTTCGTATCAGAGGACAGATTATAGTTCACCGAGGCCTCAATATCAGTGGAACCAGTGTGCGTACTGTAAGAAAGAGGGTCACTACAAGAATGAATGTCCGGTCTTAGCGCAAAATAATGCAGCAGCAGCTCAGAGAGGTCGTGGTGGTTTTGTGCAGAATTCTAGAGGTCGAGGGCGAGGTACTATGCCTCCACAGACGAATGATCGTCCTTCCAATCACTTTGATCAAAGAAATGGACAGTCAGCCCAGCAAAATAGATCTCAACAATATCTTGTTGAAGACTATTGTGAAGTGGATGAGGGATTTCAGCAAAATGGGTACTAGGACAGCCATGGACAGAGAGAGGGAGTAGTATCAGTTCCAGTAGATCAGAGTGGGCCTTATGTCGCAGTAGCAACATCAGGTGTAGTCGAACCGTTTCTGTTGGATACTGGTGCCGCAAAAAGTTCTATCATTCATGCGAAACTCCCTGGCGCACCTTTGTCTGGCTCAACAAATGTTTCTGTAGGTTTTTCAGGCGCCCCTGTTTACAACCCTATATCTGGTCCTTTGTCTATTTCTGTTGGACCGTGTCAATTGAAAGCACCTTTGATTTTGACGACGGGTTGTAATGAAAACCTGCTTGGTTTAGACTTGTTAAAACGACTATATGCGACATTGTACTGTTCTCCGGAAGGAGTACAGCTTACGTTGGGTAAAAGAATCACCTCTCCGATGTACTTGTCAATGAATGCACTTCCACCAGAGCTGCGTTCACTCCCTGATTCTCTTTGGGCGACTGGTCCTAATGATGTAGGCCTTTTAGAAATACCACCATATGTAGTAACTTTGAAAGCCAATGTAAAGTTTCCAAGAATTCCGCAATACAAAATATCTAGTGAAGGTGAGCGTGCACTTTTATTAATTGTGCAAGATTTGATTAAGAAAGGTGTGGTTGAAGAAACTAGAGGAAATGTTTGTAATAGTCCTGTATTACCGATTTTGAAACGAACTGATCCTACAAAGCCTCCAGTATATAGGTTTGTTATTGACCTTAGAGAAGTTAATAAGATTGTGGTCCCACAGTTTCCTGTGGTTCCAGACATTACTGCCTTGTTAACATTGATTCCTGCTACAGCCACTTGGTTTTCAGTTATCGACTTGAAGAATGCCTTTTTCAGCATTCCGATAGCCGAGGAAAGCAGAGATATTTTTGGCTTCTGTCTAGGAGGTCGCAGTTTCAGATTTAAACGCGCTCCACAGGGCTACTGTGAGAGCCCATCTATTTACAGTCAAGCGTTAAAAAGCCAGTTAGACTGCTTTGTCCTTCCTCCAGGTTCTGCTCTAGTACAGTATGTAGATGATCTTCTAGTGGCTGCCGATGACAAGGAAACTTGCAAAGCAGCTACAGTTTCGTTATTACATCACTTGTCTAATTTGAATCACAAGGTATCATCTTCAAAGATGCAATACTGCTGCCAAGAAGTGACCTACCTAGGTCATCTCTTGTCAAAGGAGGGAAGGAAGTTGACCCCAGAGAGAATAAAAGCAATTACGCAAATGAGTGTTCCACGCACACAAAGAGAAGTACGTGCCTTTCTAGGTATTACCTCTTATTGTAGGCAGTGGATCCCAAATTTTTCTCTTTTAGCGAAACCATTGGTAGCTTTGACTGGGAAAAATGTTCCGAGTCCGGTGCATGGTCTGATGAATGTCAAGAGAGTTTTTCTGAGTTACGAAAAGCATTGTGTTCAGCTCCTGTATTGGGTACACCTGATTACAGTAAGCCATTCACGCTCTACGTTCACGAGAGAGAAGGTTGCGCGTTGAGTGTTCTGACACAGAAATTTGGTGATAAACAACGCCCTTGTGCGTATTTTTCATCAACATTGGATCCGGTAGCTAGAGCGTTACCTAGTTGTTTGAGAGCTACAGCGGCAGCTGCGGCTTCCATTCGACAATCTGCTGGTTTGGTGATGAACAACATGCTAGTGGTCATGGTTCCTCATGCAGTGGACACACTCATGAACCGAACCAAGACACAACACCTTACCAGTGCGAGACTATCTGGTTACGAGCTGACATTACTAGCGAGTCATATTCAGATCAAAAGATGTAATGTATTGAATCCAGCAACATTGTTGCCGGCTAATCAAGAGTCGAGTGATTCCGAGCCACATGATTGTTGCTTTAGAACGGAGGAAGAGACAAAAGGACGAATTGACTTAAAGGATACTCCATTATCAGATCCAGATGGTACATTGTATGTGGATGGGTCATGTTTTAAATTGGAGAATGGGGATGTGAGTGCTGCTTACGCAGTAACGACTTTGAAGACGATTGTGGAGACTGCAAGAGTGAGTCAGAATTCTGCCCAAGCTGCAGAATTAATAGCTTTAACGAGAGCGTGTGTTTTAGCTAAGGGAAAGAGAGTGAATGTTTTTACAGATAGTCAGTACGCATTTGGCGTGGCCCATAGTTTTGGCCGTTTGTGGAGAGAAAGAGGTTTCATTACGTCCCATGGGACTAAGATTCAACATGGTCAGCTAGTTAACGACTTGTTGGAATCTCTAACCTTGCCGACTGAAGTTGCGATTGTAAAGTGCAGTGCTCATAAAGCAATCACGGATGATGTTGGTCGCTGGAATGCTTTTGCTGATGAAATCGCTAAACAGACAGCTAGAGACATAATGAGCAGAATGTATGTTGCTACGTCTGCAAGATGGATTGCTGAATCTGGAATGTGTGAGGATACAATGGAAAGTGTGAAAGAGATTCAGAAAGAAGCAACTGAGGAAGAGAAACGTGTATGGAGAGAGAGTACGGGCAAGTTGGATTCGAATGGGTGTTGGATTGATTTGACAGAACAGCAGCGTTGGATGTTGCCTGATGCGTATGTGCTTGCAGTGGTGACGATGGCGCATGGAGTAGCGCATATAAGTTCTAAAGGAATCTGTAAGATGTTGGCTTCAGTCTGGAAGAATGATGGGATCAGTAAGTGTGCAGAGAGAGTGGTGAAAAATTGTATGGTATGCCTGATGCATAATCCTGGCAAGGGAACTCCAACTCCTGCTGGTCACTTCGCTCCTCCTTCCTGCCCCTTTGAAGTGATTCAGTTAGACTTCATTCACATGGATCGCTGTAATAATTTGAAATATGTCCTAGTGGTAGTCTGTGCCTTTTCCAGATGGATCGAAGCATACCCACTAAAGGACAATACTGCCCTATCAACTGCCAAGATCCTTCTCAAAGAATATTTCCCTAGGTATGGAATGCCACGGATTGTATGGTCAGATAACGGAAGTGAGTTTATAGGGAAAGTTATGCAGAGTGTGTGTGCCGGCCTAGGTTTGAAACAGAAGTTTCACAGTGCAAATCATCCCCAGTCTGCTGGTTCAGTGGAGGGTTACAATGGCACCCTCAAGCTGAAATTAGCTAAAATACAAGCATCCACAGGTTTAGCCTGGCCAGACGCACTTCCTTTGGCTTTGTTATCAACGAGAGCAACTGTACATTCTAGAGTAGGGCTTAGCCCTTACGAGATAGTCTTTGGCCGCCCGGCAAATATCTGGGGTGTGCCAAGGCCTAAGGAATTTTGCTCTCTAGAGTATCCTATGTTGATAGACTATCTTTACGACTTGACTGCTAAATTGAGTCTTATTCACCAACAGGTTTTCGATGCTTTACCAAAGCCTCCGGAGAGTCCAGGGCATCAGCTGAAACCAGGAGACCTAGTAGTCATCAGAAACTTCGCGAGGACGAAGAACCTTCAGCCGAGATTCGTCGGCCCCTTCCAAGTCCTGCTTGCAACAAGAACAGCAGTTCGTGTAGCTGGACGCAAGCATTGGGTGCACGCATCCCATGTTAAGCGTGTCCCTTCGCCGCTTCCTTACGACGACTGGGTGAAGAAGGGAATTGGTTCCTCCGAATTTGAAAGCACGCCAAAATTCATCCCTTTCAGCGATGCCGAATTAATCACTGACACTCCAAGCTCTGACTCTCCTTCAGAAAAGACTCCTTCGAACACTGAACATTTGTCTCCTGCATCAGAAGAAACTCTGCCATCTGCGAACTTGAACATTGCAACAGCTACCAGTGAAACACTATTTGCCGATCAGACAGTACCTGCGAAGCAAAGATATAATTTACGAAACCGTAAAATGGACAAATAAAGCAGGCAACTGCATATTGTGATGTTTTGAAATTTTGAACTTTTGCCTTCAGCCAGGAAGTTTGCTATTGTTTTGTTATTTTAAAATTGCCTTGCCGTCTGGGTAGCCGTAGGGTCGTGGCTGTGTGCCTAGTTGGATTTGCAGGGGTCTGACACAAGGTCGATCTTTCTGTTGGTTCTGGGAACTCCCAGGGCTGATAGAGGCATTTTCATCTACGTACACATCATCAGTGGTCGCGAGCGGATTGTAGAAGATGGAGCTTCCTGCGCTGCAACGAGAAAATGTGATTTACGTTCGCAGAAACAGACTTTACAGAATTCTTCATAGCAAATGCTTTTTGACGCAATGTGCCATTACATTTCTAATTGTTTTGATAACGTTGGTGGGTGGAATCGTTTTTGGTATAAGTTTGATTTATGTACCAGTAACTACAGTACCTCCCCTTAATCCTGTTACTTCTACCGTTTCCTCAATACACTCTTTTCATTCGTTTCCCGAACATGAGCAAGCCCGACGCTCAGAGTTCATTAACAACACTTTTGTACAGCTCTTGCACCAACACCAACTGGTAGTTAACACTACAGACTGCTGGGTGTGTGGCTTGATACCCCACACTATGGATAAAGGTATTCCTTATCTGGTTTTGCCTTTCAGCTACAATGGATCATTTCAGGCCCTTCAAACCATCTTTGCTTATGCCCTTGAAACCTATCCTCCGCGCCCCCCACGTTCCACTAAATATAACTCTGCCAACAAAGCTTTAGTCCAGGGAATTATTGACATGATCAAGGACGTCAATAATACTCCATCATACCCTAGAGACGAACTGCGAGTGTATTTAACTTGGAATACTTCAGAGTATCGCCTTAGTTTAGGAGAAAGCAAGCGTAAAAGCTCAACTCCAATCTGGGTCGTACCTCACCGAGGTCAGGTCTGTTTGCAAGGTAATGGGAGAAATCCAAGAGCTCAGCTAGGGAGGAGTGAGTGCGTTGAGACTTATGTGTTTCCGGCTAACTCTTCCCCTGCATTCCTTACTGCTAGGGGTACCTACTTCATCTGTCGAGACAGAGCGTATACATGGTTGCCTGCCGACTTTTCAGGTTCATGTTATATTGCTCGATTGTTGCCTCCAACATACACTGCTTCATCTGATTACCACAGAACCAGAGTAGCGAGAGGTGTCTTCAGCAAGGAAGATACCGCTGGTCAGGAAGCTGGAGACTTTTTCAAAGGCTTCCTTCCGTTCTGGGGGCCTATGGCCAATAGTAGAAACATACGTCAGCTAACACGGGTAGTTGAATCTACTATTACCGAAACTGCTGGTGCCCTTAGCAATTTGACCGCTGAGCTTCAGGCGGATAGACTCATGACGTTACAGAACCGTATGGTTCTAGACGTTATCCTTGCAGACCGAGGTGGGGTATGCAGAATGATCCAATCGAGCTGCTGTGTCTTTATTCCTAATAATGCTCCAACAGTCTATGAGGCGATCTCTAAGCTACACAAGATTTCCGACTCTATACACGTAGACAAGGGAAACTGGTCCTTCATGGAGTGGTTTTGGACTCTGATCTCAGTGTGGGGATGGAAGGTTCTAATGGTCATTGGTGTCATCTTAGTATTCCTATTCTCATGTTGCTTGATTATCCAGTGTGGTCCTGCTCTGTGTAGTCTTTGTGCTGCAACCTGTTTTAGAAAACCACCTGCATCTGGAGAAAAGGCACGAGAAAGGATGATGATACAACAGCATGTCACTGACCTGATGAGCATAGAACTAGACTCTGACATAGACTGAGTAATTGCCTATGTAAGGGCAAAAGGAGGGTCTGAGGTTCCGTGACGATTTGAACCCGTGTTTTCAATATTGTCGGAAATACATAATATTGGTATCAGCGAACCGCAAATGATCCATTTAGCATATCCTAGTGTTTTCGCTATGCTACGAGCAAGAGCACTTCTTTTACAAACACATTTCTGATCTACCCACGGCATCCATCTTAGATCATGGTCGCCATTTTGTGTTTCTTGCCCTCACATACGCAATAACCTCTGATCACTTCATTTCGATTAAGGACACGTAGCCTTAGCCGGAGATTCACCTCTCTCATGACACGTGCACCTTAAACCAGATCACGCTGTAGCTACATGACTCGACAAAGGCTGCCTCCTCTGCCCGAGGCCAGCCCAACTGAACTGGTTCTCGTGTCCATTGTCCTGATCACGATTAGGTGGCCGAAGCCGGTAGCCTTGCCCATTTACGACCCACAAACATCTCTTATCCCGCTTTTCTATCTTCCACACCTGGCTCCGTTTCTTTCTTTCTGAATCTTTATTAGGGGGAGGTAACGAAATTTACGATGAGGCGGTCCGGCTCTTGAATGCAATATTGACAAGGGATTGTGATGAACTAGTGGGAACCCCTCTCCGTAGATGTTTTGTATCAGATTTTATCAACGGTTCCTGTGTACGCCAAATATTTATTGTTTGTGACACAAAGGTTTTGGGAATGTACCAACATGTGAAGAATTCGCCTGAAGGCCAAAATTTAGTATATAAGGAGCAACCCACTTTGTACAATTTGAACAGGCTCCTAGTTACTGCCCATGCGTAGTTTCTGTGACTTCTGTGTCCCTGCAGTAATAAACCTTTGGTCTTTGACGCCACCATCGAGAAGCCCGTGTTTCTGTTCATTTGCGCACCAAGGCAGGTGGAACTCCGGGGTCTTTGGGTGTTGTTCCCTGACACCTCTGGACGGAACCAAAAGGTCCAGAACTCCAGCTGGGCGGCTGTTGGCTGGTTCTACGGGCTCGGGAACTGTCCCTACGGCTGTTTCCAGTGGTGGGCTCACGGGGGAGTTATCTGGAGCGGATCTCTCTTCTGCAGTTTTGCGCGAGCTGAGTTTTCAGGACATTGACTGGTAATTTATTGATGGGGGAATTGGTGATGGGGCTCTGCCAAGTGGCAGTGCGCAAGTTTCATTTTCTGGAGAAGCTTTCTATTCGGATTTACAAGATGATGATTTGGAAGAAGGGGAATTGAGGGATAAAGATGTTGGGCTTTTGGCAGCACGGGCCCAGAGGGGTGGGCTGGGGCAACCCCCCGTTTCTCGTATTTTGCAGGAGTCACGTGCGGACCATGCAGCGGTACGTGAGGCAGTGAGGACTAGACTTTCTAAAGGGGATCATGTTGATTTTCAGCAGCAGTCGGCGCAGTTGCCAAGAGGTAAGGATGGGTGGTGGGCCGTGTGGAAACCAAGGGAGAGTCTCCCTGTTAAGAGTACAAGATCAATTGGTACGGGTGATGGGGTTATTGGTGAGCGAGTCGCTCTGGCACCGAGGTTTGAGCGGCCTGTGATTTTGAATGTTTCTAATGTGCAACCTACAGGGGAAGTTTCTACAGTGGGGGATGGGGTGGCTGCTACCAAACCTGTTACGGAGGATAGTATCCTGCCTAAAAGATTGCCTTATTCTGGGGTGGGGATGCCTTTGGGGTCCCATTTGTCTGAGAAAACTAAAAATCGCATCTGGTCTGGTGAATTTGTGGATGTGTTTCGGCTTCTCAATAGAGATGTCCAAGCTAAGGAAGGGTCGAAGGAGGAGGAATTAGAATTGGCTCGGAGGCCTCGAGTCCCGAAGTCGATTGAGAACTGGACTTCGGCCTTTTTAATTTATGCCAGCGTTTATTGCCAGCGTCATCCGGGTAAGGCGGTAGACATGTTTAAATATGCTGATGTCATTCGTAAAGCTCACAGTTATTTTGGAGGCTTTGCCTGGTTGTCGTACGACGAGGAGTTCAGGGCCCGTATGAGTGTTTTTCCAGAGCGTTCATGGGGTGAGGTTGATGCGGAACTGTGGCTACAGTGGATGGCATCTGCTCACCCGCCCGCTACGACCCACACGGCTAGCGGACAACCGGTGCACTATCAGCCCTTTCCATTTCGCCCCGCTCTTGCTGGGGCGGGGGTTTGGGGCAGAGGACAGTCATCCTCCTCTGGTGCGTGCTGGCATTTTAACAGGGGTTCGTGTAACCGACCAGCTTGCAGATATAAGCATGAGTGTGCGCAGTGTGGGGGGCGACATGCTCTCACCCAGTGTTTTCCCGGACAGCGCGTTGGAGACCAGGGGAGGGGTTCAGGGGGCAGAGGACAACCTCCACACTTTGTACATAAGGGCTCCTACTCCTATTAAGCAGGATGTTCTGGATTTCTGGTTGGTGGACTATCCTGATTTTGAGGCTGCTAAGATTTTGTCCTGGGGTTTCAGAGTTGGGTTCCGGATTGGGTATCAGGGTCCCCGGGTGGGTCGGTGGTCTGATAATCTGAAGTCTGCAAAGGAGTGCCCTCAGGTTGTGCAGAAGAAGCTGGATGCTGAGCTTGCGGCGGGTCGGATTGCCGGTCCTTTTCTGAGTTGCCCTCTCCCTGATTTGATCGTCTCTCCGCTGGGTGTGGTACCAAAAAAGGCGGTGGGGGAGTTTCGCCTTATCCATCATCTGTCTTGGCCTGAGGGTGCATCCATCAACGATTTCATTGACCCAGCTGACTCAACTGTGACTTATGCTTCCGTGGATGATGCCTTGCGGCTTGTTCGCACGGCAGGTGTTGGGGCTTTGCTGGCCAAGAGTGACATTCAGTCGGCTTTCCGGCTCCTGCCCATTCATCCTTGGGATTTTGGTCTCTTGGGCATGCATTTTGATGGCTGTTTTTATGTCAATAAAGTATTACCCATGGGCTGCTCGGTGTCATGTTCCCTCTTTGAGACCTTCAGTACATTTCTGCAGTGGCGCTTCACTTTTGTCAGCGGCCACGTCCTGGTCTGCCATTACCTTGATGACTTTCTTTTCATTGGTGAGGGTCAATCTGGGCAGTGTCAGTCGGCTTTGGCAATCTTTCAGGCTCTGACCGAGGAATTGGGCGTTCCTCTGGCGCCGGATAAGACCGAAGGTCCTTGTACATCCCTGACTTTCTTAGGGATCGAAATTGATACCATGACTATGATGGCGCGATTGCCTGCTGCTAAAGTGCGGGAGATGTCTGATTTCATCAGATTGGTGTTGGGGGAGCGTAAACTAGTTTTGCGGACAGTCCAGAAGCTTTTGGGGTACCTCAATTTTGCTTGTCGGGTTGTTCGGGCGGGTAGGACGTTTTGTAGACGTCTGGGCCTTTCGATGTCCGGCGCCAGCCTTCCTCATCATCGGGTGCGCATAACAACAGCTGTCCGTGCTGATTTGACTGTCTGGTTACGTTTCCTGCAGGATTTCAATGGCGTGTCCTTGTTTTTTGCGGACGAGGACATTGTGTGGCAAGTGCAGCTTTTCACGGATGCAGCAGGAGCTCATGGCTTCGGCATCTTTTGGGAAGGTCGTTGGTGCGCGGCTAGCTGGCCTGTGCACTGGAAGGAACAGGGTCGCAGCATTGCGTTTTTTGGAACTCTTCCCGTTGCTGGTTGCTCTGTGTATCTGGGGGGAGGAATTTCAGAATCGCTCCGTCTTGTTCCACGTGGACAATATGGCAGTAGTTCACCGTGTTAATAACCAAAGGGCCCGTGATTTGCGTGTTTTGAGGCTCCTGCGCGCATTCATGTTGCGGTGTTTACATCTGAATATTGTTTTTAAAGCTCGGCATGTTCCTGGAGCCACTAATTGTATCGCTGATTCTTTGTCTCGCTTTCAGTGGTCTGAATTCCGCAAATTGGCTCCCGGGGCGGACCTGGAACCAACGGCGATCCCACAGTACGTATGGGAATTGGGGGATTGAGGGTACACCATTTGGTCGAAAATTCAGTGGCTGACTCTACACGGAGGAGTTATGTGAAGGCCTGGCATGAGTTTTTGCAGTTTGGTGAGGAGATGGCGGGTCCGGTCAGGGCTGGGTTATCTGATGAACAATTCTTATTGCAGTTTGTTTTACATTTAGCGGACAAAGGCCTCTCTCACACGACCATTTCTGGCAAGTTGGCCGGGGTGTCTTTTTATGGTCAGCTTTGGTGGGGGAGGGATCCTGTTGGGGGGGTGTTGGTTCGTAAAGTTCTGAAAGGGTTGGGTAGGCTTCGGGCTGGTGGTCAGAAGCTGCGGCAGCCGGTGACTTTTGATTTGCTTCAGTTGCTTTTATCGCAATTGGAGGTGTGCTGCTATGATGCTTTTGAGTGTCACAAATTTCGTTTGTGTTTTGTGTGGTTATTCTTTGGGGCATTTCGGGCCTCTGAACTGCTGGGTTTGTGGGGTAGAGTGGGTATGACCAGCAGTGAGGTGGTGGTGGAACATGACAGGGTGCGGCTGTGGCTGCGGATGTCCAAAACTGATCAGATGGGGAGGGGTAAGTGGGTGTTTCTGGGTAGGAGTGGTGTGTCTGCTTGCTGCCCTGTGGGGGAATGGGAGGTTTTTGTGTCCTCTCCTCATTTTACCCCGTGGGCAATTTTTTGTCATGCTGATGGCAGCCCCATCATTGCTCCTCAATTGTTAGCTGTACTACGCAAGGTTTTGTTGGGCCTGGGGAGGGATCCTTCTCAGTTTGGCACCCATTGATTCAGGATTGGGGCGGCGACAGAGGCCGCTAGGTTGGGTGGGATTGGTCCCAAATTCGTCGTATTGGGCGTTGGCGCTCTAAATGTTGTGAAAAGTATGTGAGAAAATAGTCCACCTTTGCTTTGCTTAACATTTCTTTTTCTCCTATGTCCTTGGCCCTCAGTCGCTGGATCCAAAAGGAGGATGTGGATCCTGGGGCACTCTTTTGTTAAAAGGGCTGCTGTAGCCGCTGCAAGTCAGCTTTGTGGGAGATCACTTGGTTTAAACAGTCTGACACATGAAGTCTCCTGGCATGGCACGGGGGGCATGCGCTGGGGCGGTCTTTTTCCCGCCTTGGCTTCTCTGGTTTCGAAGGGTTGGGGGGGCCCTCCGGATCTACTGGTGCTGCATCTTGGGGAAAACGACTTAGTTTCTCTATCTGGTTTGACTTTGCTAAAGTTAATGAAACAAGATCTCGAAGTCATCAAGACCACATGGGTGAGCACCATGCTGATATGGACTGAGTTCGTGCCTCGTTTGCAATGGCGTGGGGCGAGGAGCTATTCCGCCCTGGAGAAGGCACGACGCAAAGTGAATAGAACAATGCGACTTTTTTGTCACCATTTATGTATATACTGTTTGGCTCATTATCATTTGAAAGTTTCAGAACCACATTTATTCTGTGAGGACGGTGTCCATCTGTCTACATTAGGCACTTCTTTTTACCTTCTGGAGCTCAGGGATTTGATTGGCAAAGTTCTTCAGGTGCAGTTGTGGTGTGCTCCTTCCCTTCCGCTTTTAGGTGGGGCAGGAAAACGCTAAAGGTTTTCCTGGGTGGCGGTTTTTGCTAGTGGGGTGGGCAGCCTGGAGCGGGTTGGCCATCCTGAAGGGTAGCTCGTTGGGTAATCCTAGGGGTAGTAGTCAAGAGTTAGTTTCGGGTTCTGTTAGGTAGGGATGTTTAGGCATACTGTGTAGATTTGAATTTTATGAAATAAATAAATAATGAATGTGGTCAAGAAATGTATTATGCACCTGTCTTAAAATAAAGTGGCCTTTCTTGCTCCTTGAAGAAGTGTGGACAGTGATTTCTTGCGCGAGGGGGGACCCAGGGAGAGCCAGGCGCGAGCTGGTCTTTCCCTGGGTGCGTTCGCGCGAGCAATCAGGAAGCAGGTGGGGTTAATTAGGGGAATAGATAAGGGGAAGTCAGGCTGGCGGTTGGGAACTGCGTAGCGGGAGGCAAGGGAAGGGAGGTTCGTTTTGCCCCACCCACCCTCCCTTTATTCCTTTAGTTAGGCTTTTTAATTTGCGGTGCTCTAGGCGCTGCTCGGGTATTCGGGCTTTGCCACTGTTAGGACAGGTGTCTTTGTTCTTTTAGGAGGCGGTTTTTGCTAGTGGGGTGGGCAGCCTGGAGCGGGTTGGCCATCCTGAAGGGTAGCTCGTTGGGTAATCCTAGGGGTAGTAGTCAAGAGTTAGTTTCGGGTTCTGTTAGGTAGGGATGTTTAGGCATACTGTGTAGATTTTAATTTTATGAAATAAATAAATAATGAATGTGGTCAAGAAATGTATTATGTATCTGTCTTAAAATAAAGTGGCCTTTCTTGCTCCTTGAAGAAGTGTGGACAGTGATTTCTTGTGCGACTCCTCTGCAGTCTAACAGAGGCTATCGTGGCTCCGGAAGCCCCCCTGTGACAGAGTCCGGTCTCCTCACCTCTGGGGGGGCCTGTTGGGGGCTCGCTTCACCGTCTGTTGCTTCGGCGGGCTCTGTCAGCTGATCGACGTTTGGCAGCTTTTCTCGCAGTGCACTCGCTTCGTTCACAATTACAACTGTTCACTGCTTTTCTTCACTCCACACCTCTCCTCGGCATGAACGCTGCTTCGCGGCTTTGGTTTTAGAAGCTAATTGTGGTCTCTCGAACCCCCCGCAGTTCTCCGGTTCCGGCCTGCCGCCGCTCTTGCCGCTCTCACCGCCACTGCTCTCACCGCGGATACTCGCAAAACCTGGACCAGAGTTAATCTCACAGATATCTGTGAACATTTGATAACCTACCTAAGACTGACTGATACTGAAGGGACAAAAGCACCTGATCCCGACACAACTACTACACAGCCAAACACGAGAATTGTTCCCTTGATGAGCAGGGGACCCTCACTGCTGTAAAGCAGGCCTGCTACTACTGGCCGGGAGAGGGGCAGAAACCAAGAGGGTAAACAATTACTGAAGTTTGTACCTCCGAACAGATATATACTTAGCATATTGTATTGTATGTCATGTGAACTGTGGAAACTTGAAATGTCGCTATGGTTTGTTGGGGGGTATGTTGACAATTTGAAAACCAATAAACAAATTGAAAACAATAATAATATATATATAGGCCATGTTTAGGGTGTGCATGACTACTGACTGTCTTTTACTTCACTAATGGCATTGTCATGGTGTGGGGGGAGGGTCATGAATGTTTCTAAAAAGTATCACTGTTAATAAATGTCTGTCCATGCAGTTATATAGTCTGATGTACTAAGGTGAAGCTCTTCCGCATGTTAAAGAAATACACTTTTTTTAAATTATGAAGAGATTCTATGATATTTTACATTATGTTTGTTGCACAAAACACGTGCCAAATGTTTACTTGGCTGAGCTCAAGCATAAACTTTGGGGCCAAACCAGACCCATGGATCCATCTCGTCATGCCTTATTAATTTGTCCTTTATTTGCGACTCAGGGTTAATACATGGGCTGACAGTCACCTGATAACATTATTTGTAAAAGGTGAGGACTGGAAACATGGGGCTCATCCCTTATGCACCGATTTGACAATTCTACCAGCTAGGCTTCTGGTAGCAGAGAAAAAAAATTGTTTGTCAAATGCTGTTTGATTGAGCACAAAAATATATTTAAAATAAGTGACAGTGAAGGACTCCAGGCCGTTGTGTTATACTTAACCACAGTCATGAGTTCAATGGAGAACTACCAGGCCCGGATGGGATGGACAGGGGCATAGCTTCTGCAGGGGTGTTTGTGGTGTGACACAGTTCAAATGCATTCTTGAAAGTAGAAAAAGGTTAAATGGTACAGTGCAACACAAGCGAAAGGTGGGGATGGAATATAGAGTGCTTAGTAGAAAGAGAAAAAACGAGACCGATACAGAAAGTGCAAAGGTGAAAGTTCTTGGTTTCAGGGTTGCACAGAAAGAATCTTCCAGGACAGGAATATTTTATTTCCCTGAGAGACAATCTGCAGAACCCAAGGGTCCCATATTTTGGATTTCCAAAAGTCTGACACCTTCTCCGCAAGTCATGACTTTTGGGAGGGAGAATGCAATCGAAAAATGACAAGTTGAAGCCAGTACTTATCACCAGAGAGGCCTCGCCGACCTTGAGCCCCATCTCAAAATGGCTTGATCTGATCCTCTAGAAGAAGAAAGGACGAAAGCTCAAATAAACCCAGAGTCTCTTCCAGAGGAAACTGGACACATTGGAGCTAATAACATATTTCTCCTCCATGCTTGCACGGGTTTAGGTGAAGAGAGGAGAGCAGCTCAGTTATGCTAACCAAGCAGTTGATTTTGACCATGAGAAGATCTCTGCAGAGTGCAGCAGCTTCAGCATCTCATGAAATACCCAGTGGTGAGCAAAGGTCATGGGCTCTTGTTGGGCCATCTTGTGCCTTGGTCTTGGCTGTGAATGACTTTCATTAACCCTTTGCCTCTCAACGTTAAGAACTCACTGCGAGCAACACTTATTTGCAGGCGAGGATGTGAGGATTAATATTGCTTGGCTACTTGCAGCGGGAAAAACAGGACAGATACTTTGTGTGCTGCACACCATGGAATTAAGTCAGCAGCACGTAAGCCTTCAACTTGAAGCTGAAAATCAGGCCTTATGAACAATAGTCCTCTCTCACTGCTTAGCTTGCATGGTAACTCCACAGGCAGAAACACTGACTGCATCCGGGTTAGTGAAGTGTACATGACAGACAGAATCAAAAGGCAAGATTTAGAAAGACCATAAGGCCAGATGTACAAACACTCCATTTTGCAATTACCTAATTGCAACAATTTACGGCTCGCAATTATGTAATCGCAAAATGGAATGACCTTACCTTTATGCATCCCGAATAGCGACTTCCCAAATCGGAGTATGGTATGGTAACGCCACAGGCGGAAACACTGACTGCATCCGGGTTAGTGAAGTGTACATGACAGACAGAATCAAAAGGCAAGATTTAGAAAGACCATAAGGCCAGATGTACAAAAACTCCGTTTTGCAATTAGCTAATTGCAACAATTTGCGGCTCGCAATTAGGTAATCGCAAAATGGAAGGACCGTACCTTTATGCATCCCGGGACGCCCTGTCAGGACTGCTCTGTCCACTGCTGCTGGGAGGTGCTTGTTGCCACCACACGCTTACATCGTGCCAAACATCACCGCGGCGCAGGACGCGTGCTGGTCGTGCCCGGGGGAAGCCAAGGGCGGGGCCCGTCTAAGCCCATCAGCGTCTGACAGAGGCTGGGCTGGGCAACCCCTCTAACGTGTGGACATAAATATGGGTAAGCGTAAAACAACATGTTCAAATGACTTACCTAAGACTAAAGCTAAAATTCCTCATAATTGTACCTCAATTATGTCCTATTTGACTAGCACTGTTGGGGCGATCACAACGGAAATTCACAATGTAGAAGCTCAATTGGGGATGGGTGAAGGGAATGAGGAAATTAGTGCCCCCCCATTGTCAGCCCCTTATATTTCCAGAACTGACCATGCCCTTTTACGCCGTAGCAAGTGCCCAAGACTCTAATCATGGGAAAGCCATTGTATTAAACCCTCATCAGGAAAAACCTTTGGTTACCACTAATAACTGATTTCTTTAACGGAACACTTAGCAACATCTATGAAGAAAAAAAGAAAGGAATTTAGGGAGGAGCCATAAAAAAATTCCTCGCCACTCAGTCGGTGCCTGGATCTCACTCAAATGTCACCGGCAGGTTACCCGCTCGTCCTGGAACCTCATCCCCTGATATTTCTATTGAGACCATTCTGACTCATATTGACACTCTATTCGAGGCATTAATACTGGAATTAATTAACAGGATGAAATTTGTTCTAGGTGAAATTATGAAGAAATTGTCATATCTTGAGAACAAATGGACAGGGGGTGGGACTGGGGTAGCTAGCATGAACATAAGCTTTAAGAAGAATGAGATTGGTGATGGTGGGGGTGAGGGTAGAAAACGACACTGTGAACCATCTTGTAGCTACAATAGTGTAATTAAGGAAAGAGGGTCAGCTGCAGGAGGTGACTGTAACTCAGGTTTGGTCCCCCGTAAACATGGTAACTCTCCCCAGGGAAGTAGCAGAAATTCCAATCAGCATGCTAATATGGACTCCCTTAGAAGAACAGATATTAACTAGACGGCCAATTCGGTTACGTTAAGTGGCCCAGCGGGTATAGCTAGGCTTCATTTGCCCCCGTAAGCTACTCCATTAGTCGCAGTTCTTACTGGGTTACCCCCTCTTAAGGCAAACATTAGGGAAACCACAGAAGAGTTAATCCGTAAAGTCAAATTTTGGTGTTCAAAATACTCTGAGGGAGGCTTAATGACATCACCCCATATTATCAAGGCAAGACGCGTTGACTGGGTTGGCCGCTGTCCTAAAAATGTTGAGGGAGACTGTGTGCTGGTCAACTTTGGCAAGAAGGATGTGGCAGGATGGCTTTTTGGGGAAAATCAGTCTAGTGATAAGGAGGGAATTAAAGCACTCCCATTGGGGGTGTTTTACCTGCCTAAAACTCTTGAAAGGTCTAACAGCTTATCGACATCCCCGGGAAACATCACAGAGGAAACGGACAAAGTCAGGCTAGAAGACCAAGATCCACTGAGGCAAACAACTCAGCTAGCGGAATTTCTATAAACCCCTTAATTTTAGGGAGGGTCAGGGGAGATGGCCCTAAAATTAGTGGGGTGGAAATATCAAATAGATTTGACTCATTATCTCAGTTAGACTGTAATGACTGACTAATCAGTATTCCACCTGCCCTGATCCATGAGGATGATAAACAGCGGGATCAATCAACTAATGTACCACAACCACGTATTTCACAAGAAGTTGGCCTCATAAAAATTCTTAACTGGAATATTGCGGGGTTAAGAAACAAAATGGAGGATGCAAACTGGATCACTTTCTTAAAAGATAATTATATTGTTGGGCTCCAAGAATCATGAGAAGTAGATAGCTCACTATGGATAGATGGCTTTACTTTCTATTTTGAACCTGCTAGACCCTCTAATATGGGAAGAGCATAAGGGGGCTTGATTACCCTGATTGTCCTAAAGGTCTCTGGGAGTCATCGTAAATTAGATACAGGACTAGCAAATTGCCTAGTTGTAGCGATAGTACCTGTAAATTTAAATAGAGTATTAATTGTTAATTTTTATAATTCTTTTGAAAGAAACACAGTCATTGAACCCTTATTTAACCTTAAAACCTACCTAGAGGGTTACAAGGAAAATAATCTTACACCTTATTCGGTTATTATTTTTGGGGATTTTAATATACACCTATGTTATAAGCAATGTTGTATCTCTGATAGTTTAGGGCCCGACAAGTATCCAGAGACACACTTTGAACATACTGCACAAGGTGAAATTCTGACGCAAACTATAGTTGATTTGGGTCTTTCATATCCAACTAACCCATTTGATATGGATGATACCCCAACTTTTAAAGGAAGGGGAAATCATTCGACCATTGACTACATATTTATAAATACTGCCCTTGAGCCTTATGTTAAAGACTACGCAGTACTGTGGTCACATGTTAGAGACCACAATCCCATACATTTAACTTCGGGGGGGGGGGGCATTGATCTTAACTCTGAAGATAAAACATGGGCAACAATAGGAGTGGTTAAAAATATAGCTCAGGGACATTTATATGGTGTATGGTCATTCCAGAAGATTTTTGTATTAAATTAGTTGACACAATAGGGCCAGAAATAGAGTTGTGTTGTGACAGTGAGACCAGAGATATTGGGGTTTTTAATTGTCTATTGGAAAATGTTTATGCAGGTAGCACATGATCTTTCGTACTCACACAAAGAATATGTAAATAAAGGTGAAAGGTGGTTTGACCATAGATGCTCAGTGGCGCATAAAAATCTAATGGGCGCTCTAAAAATAGACCACAAGACAAGAGCTTGATTTCTGTCTGCAGTAAAGAATACAAATTGGCCACTAACACTCGCAATGTAGAAATCCAAAATGATGCTTTTCGCAAATTATTGTCGACTGATGTGTAAAAGAACAGCGCCAAATTTTGGAATGTGGTGAAAAGACCCTTTTTCTCTGAAAATAAAGGTAGCATGCTGGAGTGTAATATCTCAGAGGAGAATTGGTTCAACCATTTCAAAGTTATTTATGGGGACCAGGGAGATATTGAACCCAGTAGTCCCCTTTATGTGAGAAAGAAATATTCGCTAGCTATTTCAGATAAGGAAATAGGATTGGCCACATCCCAAATGACAAGAAATAAAGCTCCAGGCCCAGACGGGGTACCTGCTGACCTTTTTATCACTAATATACCTCTTTGGTCTAAATTGCTAGCTAACGTTTTTAATACAGCTTTTAAAATAAGTTTACCAGACTCCTGGTCACAGTCAATAATAGTGCCAGTTTTAAAAAAAGGTAATAGAAGTTTCCCTCGCTGCTATAGGCCAATTTCTTTGATAGACTCATCCGTGGAGGTCTTAGGTAGAGTAATTTTGGCCAAACTTACAGAGTGGGGAATGACGCCAATATCACTTGGCTTTTATGGACCTTTCTTTGTCCTTCGATCGTGTAAATAGATCTAAGTTATGGCAACTATTACTAAAGTCAGGGCTGGATGAAAATATTGTATACTTTTTGGCAGATTTGCACCAGTATCTTGAAGCAACAGTCAAATTTGACGAAACAGGCAACCTAACACGCAGCATCCACATTATCAAGGGGATGAGGCAGGGTTGCATTCTGGCTCCAATTTTATTTACTTTATATATCAATGATCTTGAAACGGTTTTATCAGGTGCTAGTATGAACATTCCCCGCGTTGGTGAGAAATTAAGTCCAGCTCTCCTATATGCGGCCGATGCTGCTTTAATAGCCAGAATGGCGAATGGCCTACAGCATCTTTTAACAAGGTTTGCATCTTTTATGAAATCTTTGGACCTGGATGTAAATTTTTTGACGTCCCATTTCATGAACATGGGGGTAAAGGTGGAGAAATGTAAAACCTATTCTTGTGAGGGCAACAAACTTACACAGGTGGCATCCTTCTCATACCTAGGAGTATTATTTGATGAAAGTGGCACATGGATCCCTCAAATGAAAGCTAAAAGAAATGTAATGGCTAGACCTACCATTGCAGTTTTAGATTTTTCCAGCAGATTGGGAGCTAAACCGATATGTGCGATGTTAAACATTTACAAGGCGAAATGTCTTGCTATTGCAAGATATGGTTCTGATCTTTGGGGTAATAGGGACGTTGGTGAGGTCCAGGTAGTCGAAAATAAATTCTTAAGAAATCTGCTATCCGTACCATTATCATTTTCCACCTATATCATACATCAAGAGATGGGTTTAGGTTATATCTCAGACATCATAGGCATGGCCCCTTTATTCAAATAGATCAGCATCTGGATAAATCCAGACCTTGAAATGAACTGTGTAATTATTCGCGATTGTCTTACACTTGATCTAGCAAGCAGCATTCCGTGGTTAAACTATAATAAAAAATTTGCAATTTATTTGGGGCAACCCAAACTATTTACTGCCCCAGAAAAACTACTAAAAGCAGATATGGTTTGGGTTAAAAGTACTTATCTTTTTATATCACAATGTGAAAGAGAGGCCAAGGAATTAAATAAACCCTTTGTGCGTGCTCATCAATTGCTATGTACACCACAAATGATTGAGCCATATCTCACTATCGTAACTAATCAGCATCATCGTATTCACCTGGTCTGATTCAGATTGAATTTTTCTATCCAAGACTCGATGCACCCTGTTTTATTTTGTAATCACTTTTTGCATATTAGAAAACGGTTTATATTACCTATTTTAAAAGGTGTTACTAAGGCCAGACTGGCTTTTATATATTTACCAATGCTTAACAATGTCGGGGAAACTTTTTAATATAGCTAGTTTTTTAACCGCAGCTGTTAGACAAAGGAAAAAAGGAAAATTAGTACCCCTGTTAGAAATTGACTGAAATTTTCATTTCTCTTTTTATCATGTGTAAATTGATGAATTAGATTCAGTCTTTGATATTTCGTGATATATATATGACACTGTAATACCAAGGAATTATTTTTATTGTGTATTTACTTATTTTTTAGTATGCTTTTATGGTTTTAATTAACCGAATAAAGTGAATTTGAATGACTGACTGGCGTTCCGAATAGCGACTCCTAAATTGGAGTGTAGCAATTAGAGATTACGTATTTTGCAAATGGAATTGCAAATTGCGAATTGCAAATAGCATTGACATCACAATTTGCACACGCTCCCTCAAGTACAGATAAGTATTTCCTTGGTCAGGTGAATGACATCAATCAGCAAGTACTCATCATTGCCATCTTGTGCAGCCTACTGAGAGGAGGTAGTGCAGACTGCTGCTGATAGTGAGAGTCTTGAGGAATGGAGGACACAGCTCCCACTAAAAATGGCAAGCCAGGATTCAGATAAGGGGTCTGAGGAAGTAAAAGAAAACTTAAATTCACTGAAAAGGAGATGGAAATCCTCGCTGAAGAATGCTGTAATAATCATGAGCAGCTCTTTGGCAGGGCCTCAATGACAGTCCCAGAGGCCCAAAAAAGAACAATCTGGCTAAACATGCAGGTCCAAATCAATGCTGTTGGAGTGACACAGTATCAGTGAATGAAATCTGCAAACGATGGTATGACCTCAGGTCATAGATGAAGTATAGGGTGGCCACTGTACCACAGGAGGAGGACCTTCACGACTACAACCACACACAGCCATGGAAACGCTAGTGGAAGGCACCCTTAAGCCAGAGGGAGTTGGAGGATTTAGCCATATAGACACTTCAACAACATGACATAACCCAAGTAAGTCCAGCACGTCCACTGTCCTATCAAAAATGTAATATGTACACAGACACACGTATAGTTAGCATTCACCACAGACATTCAAGTACATTATGGGACATGTAGTACATTGGACATAGTGTATTTATTGAATACATTTAATGTACTGTACACCAAATAAATGTCATTGTGGCGGAGGACACAATACATCAAGGGGAGGATCCCTTTGGGGGTACTGACCATACATGCACTAGTGGTTTGCTCCTGCATGACCCCGAAGTACTTTGGCGTACAGACACTGATTGTCTGAGAATGGCATTGAAGTCAGGACCGGAGGACAGAAAAAGAAGAACAAGAACAGTGAGAAGGGCAGGAAGGCGGAAGATGTCGGAGGACAGGGGAGCACAGATGGAGGCAGTCATCGAGACGGAGTGGAGAGTGGAAGGCGGAGTCCCAATGACGGAGCTCCAGAGAGTGGAGGACCAGGAAGTGGTGAGCAAAGGGATTGCACGGCCCGTTAGCAAACGCAAGAGGCCCTGAGAGGTGTTCTGGACGAGGCTGCTTTGATTCCAGTCAGGAATCACAACTTCAGGCAAGTACCCTCCATGAGCCTGTGTCTTCTGGGACTGGGAGTTACACTGTGGGCCATTGAGGCTCCATGGGAGAAGGTATGTGTGGAGTGACTGCAAGGCCTTCAGGGTGAGGGGTGAGCTGGGAGAGAAAAAGTGTCACATCTGTCTCTTCCAGCTCCTCTTACAGAACTAGGATGTTTTCTTGGTCTGGAACACAGGGCTACTCACTGAGCTGAACTTAGTTGGTGAATCAAGGCGGTTCATACTATAGTGCACAGAGGTGTCAGGTGGAGGTCCGCTAGTGCTTATAAAGCAATTACTAATAGGCTTGTATTTATATATCCTGACAGTGTCGCTAAAGAGAGAAGAGAATGTACAATACAAAGAAGAAGCAAAAAGCCCCTCCCTCGCCGTCGAAGGAGTGATATTAACTCTTCATCCCAGTTATTGCTTAATCCATTGATGTGGATTCATCCTACAAACAAAAACAAAAGTGACAAGGAACATAGTAGTAGTCATCACCGTTCTTGTCCTGTCACAATCATGCAGCTACAAATCAAACATAAAAAGTAATTGTAAGCTTCTTCTACACCACAGATACTGCTGCACAGTGTACAAAAGGGCTGAGTCAGAGGAAGGTGATGCCATTCATATGGATAAGGAGGACAATCAACACAACACATTCTGTGGATCCCCACCATTACATGAGCACACCAGCAGTGCTGTATGTACACTACAGCCTGCATCAGGAGAAGGGGTTGCTGCTCAAGTATAGACACAGCTCCTGTCATGAGACCACACCAGCAGCACCTTCAGGGTCATGGTCGACCATGGCGCAGACCGAGACAAGTCACACAACCAAACCCGTCCAGTCCACACGCTGTTGATAACACCCAGTTGTTTGGAGGCATTGAGAACTTGATGTTGCTGGTTCAACATCTGCAACAAAAACAGATAAAAACATAAACAATAGGTTGCTGACCATGCAACAAACAATGTCATTTAGTTTAGGACAATTTGGACAATGCGTCCAGACAGTTGGCTGAAATTCAGAAAACTATGGACATGAGGATGGACATGATGACAGCTGCAATACAACAGTTGTGTGTCCTACTAGACAACAGTGACACAAATCAAAAGCGGCGGGAGAGACGCTTTGCTAAAAAATGCAAAAAACACAGTTGATGGACAGAATGCAGAACAATGTCTTACATTCACCCCAGTACAAAGATCTGGGCCTAAATCCATCGTTTTTTTGCACTCCACACCACCCTAGGTCAGACAATGGCTATATGCATATCAGCCTTGACCCTGTGCCTCATGGGAACAGTCCAGGTCGAACTACCAAGCCATGTCTTTCCTAGACCGGAATCAAGCATCCAAGGACCGGTTTCTGGCTATCAGCCTTCTTCAGCCTGGATAGCTTGACTCCAGTGATGTGGAGAGCCTGAGACTCAAGTCTGAGCATACCCAGCCCACTCGGGGTGACAAATGCAAAAAACACAGTTGATGGACAGAATGCAGAACAATGTCTTACATTCACCCCAGTACAAAGATCTGGGCCTAAATCCATCGTTTTTCTGCACTCCACACCACCCTAGGTCAGACAATGGCTATATGCAACTCAGCCTTGACCTTGTGCCTCATAGGAACAGTCCAGCCCGAACTACCAAGCCATGTCTTTCCTAGACCGGAATCAAGCATCCAAGGACCAGTTTCTGGCTGTCAGCCTTCTTCAGCCTGGATAGCTTGACTCCAGTGATGTGGAGAGCCTGGGACTCACGTCTGAGCATACCCAGCCCATTCGGGGTGACAAATGCAAAAAACACAGTTGATGGACAGAATGCAGAACAACGTCTTACATTCACCCCAGTACAAAGATCTGGGCCTAAAGCCATCGTTTTGTTGCACTCCACACCACCCTAGGTCAGACAATGGCTATAAGCAAAACAGCCTTGACCCTGTGCCTCATGGGAACAGCCCAGCCCGAACTACCAAGCCATGTCTTTCCTAGACCGGAATCAAGCATCCAAGGACCGGTTTCTGGCTATCAGCCTTCTTCAGCCTGGATAGCTTGACTCCAGTGATGTGGAGAGCCTGGGACTCACGTCTGAGCATACCCAGCCCACTCGTGGTGACAAATGCAAAAAACACAGTTGATGGACAGAATGCTGAACAATGTCTTACATTCACCCCAGTACAAAGATCTGGGCCTAAATCCATTGTTTTTTTGCACTCCACACCACCCTAGGTCAGACAATGGCTATATGCAAATCAGCCTTGACCCTGTGCCTCATGGGAACAGTCCAGCCCGAACTACCAAGCCATGTCTTTCCTAGACCGAATCAAGCATCCAAGGACCGGTTTCTGGCTATTTATTTTATTTTATTTATTTAAACTTTTACCACGCACAGCTACCCACAGTGGGTTTCCCGGCGCTAGGGACAGACTGGAGAAGAAGATGTCAGATATGCCAGCATACAGGTACCAACTACTTATGTGAACAACAGCGTTTTCAGTGCTCTACGAAAACGAAGAAGACTGGTCTCTAATTGAAGGGCTGTGGGCAGGGCATTCCAATATTTGGGACCAAGATAGGAGAAGGAACGTCCCCCCACCCTTACCAGCTTGAATCTTGGTATAGAGAAATTCCCAATTTCAGAAGATCGTAAGGTACGTTTGGGCCTGTAAGGTTGCACCAGCTTTTGTAAGTATGTGGGGGCAATGCCTTGCTTGATTCTGAACATGTAGCACAATGTTTTAAACTTTATGCGGCTAGAGATCTTCAGCCAATGAAGATCATGCAAGGCAGATAATGCGGAAGTTCTTCTAGGAACATTCTTCAAAAGTCGCGCGGCTGCATTTTGTACATCCTGCAATACTTTAACAGTGGCTACATCAGCACCCAAATACAGTATATTGCCATAGTCCAGGCGAGATGTTATCAATGCCTGGACAACGTTCTACGGGAGGAAATGGGAAGCATCCATAAGATCTTTTGTAGCCACCTAAGAGTAGAAAAACAGGTTGCTGCGACCTTGGTAGCCTGCTGCTTCATTGTTAACTTGTCGTCAATTTGGACTCCCAAGTTACGTACAGCATGTGTGGGTACAGGAAGTGAACCCATCTCATTTGGCCAATGCTGAGGGCCCCAGAGGTTCTTATTTTTCCCCAGAATGACCACCTCTGTCTTCTCCCCATTCAGTTTGAGACAGTTCCTCTGCATCCAGTCAGCCACAAGAGTGAGGCCCGACTTTAGTGCAGAGGGGTTATTCTCGTCTCGCCCTGATAGGGAGAAGATGATCTGGGTGTCATCCGCGTAAGAGAACAGAGTCAGGCTTCTTCAGCCTGGATAGCTTGACTCCAGTGATGTGGAGAGCCTGGGACTCACGTCTGAGCATACCCAGCCCACTCGGGGTGACAAATGCAAAAAACACAGTTGATGGACAGAATCATGAATAGGGAGCAGCAGGGTCGTTTGTATGATGTTGGTGACAAGGCGGGTAAACTAATAGCGTGGCTGGATAAGAGAGTTAGGGTGAATCGTGTTGTTCCAAAGATTGAAAGAATGAGTGGGGAGCGGGTGACCGACCCTGGTGAGATCGCCCAGTGTTTCGCGGAGCACTTCCAAGCAGTCTATTCCCCTGTGTCAGAGCGGCCGGAAGAGGATTCACATTTGTTATTACGCGATATTGCGTTGCCGTGCCTGTCTGATGCAGATAGGGAACAAATGGAAGCAGAGATAACAATAGATGAAGTGGCTCTCGCTATTCGCTCCTTGCTATCGGGGAAGGCTATGGGTCCCAACGGTCTTCCAATTGAACTTTATAAATTGTGTCCCGACAAGGTGGCTCCCTATATACGGGATATGTTTGTGGAATCGCGTGAGAGAGGCTCCCTTCCCGGTGATCAGTGTCTGGCTACCATTGTGGTGATCCACAAGGAAGGGAAACCGAGGGATAAGTGTGCTTCCTATAGGCTGATATCTCTTTTAAATGCGGAACCTAAGATTCTCGCGAAAGTATTGGCCAATCGATTAATACCTGTGATTAGCGATCTGATCCATCCAGATCAATCGGGTTTCTTTCCACACAGAAACACAGCCCTGAATCTCAGGCGGTTGCATAGTGTCCTCGCGAGGGCGGCGACGTTACATGAACAAGCCATCTTGGCCTCTCTAGATGCCACGATGGCGTTCGATACCGTGGAATGGCCGTATTTGTGGGCTGCCCTTGCTAAGTTCGGATTTGGTCCAGGCTTTATTGGCTGGGTGCAACTCCTCTATGAGGGACCCCTGGCACAGATCGTTGTTAACGGACGGGTTTCTAAGCCGTTCTGTCTGGGAAGGGGTACGAGGCAGGGTTGTCCCTTGTCACCGCTACTGTTCGCCCTGGCCCTCGAGCCCCTTGCTGCATGGATAAGGTGGGAGCCCTCGATGAAGGGTATTCGGTGGTCCCCTGACTTCGAGAATCGTATCTCCCTCTACGCGGATGATATCCTGCTTTATTTAACATCTCCCCGGAAATCGCTGATAGTTCTATTCGACGTCCTGACCTCCTTTGGTAAGAATTCTGGTCTGGTTATAAATTGGACCAAGTCTTGTCTTTATGTACTGTGGGGTGAGGTCCCTCCTCTCCCACGTGACTGTCCCATCCAGGTGACGTCTTCGGGGTTCAGGTATCTCGGAATTTATATTTCATTAGACCCAGTGGCTCGTTATGAACAGAATTTGATCCCCCCGTTGAATAGCTTGAAATCGGACGTGGCAGGTTGGCGTAAGCTCCCACTTTCGCTGCTCGGCCGGGCTGCGCTCTTCAAAATTATGTCTCTACCACGGTACCTCTATGCACTCCAAAATACCCTTGACATAGTTACGGCTAGTTATTTTTGTGCAGTGGAGGGCCTCCAGAGGAAGCTGATTTGGGATGATAGACCTTGTATTGCGCTCGCAAAGCTAACGCTCCCTTGGTATGATGGGGGTATTGCTCTCCCTGACATTAAGAGGTATTATTGGGCTTCCCAACTGAGTGCTATTAATCATGGCATGTATGGTCCGTCTAACCCTGCGTTCACCTTGGATAGGTGGTTGTTGCCTGGGGGTGATTATAATAGAGCACTGTACTCAAGGTCAGCCGGTAGGGATCTGTCGGGCCCAGCGAGGACCGCTGTGCGTCTGTGGTATGATGCAAATAATGCGATGGGATGGAAAGACCGCATGACTTTGGCTACCCCGCTTTTCACTTCTGAGAGACTAGGCAACCTGTGGAAGACCAAGGGGTTTAAGAAGTGGGACCTGATAGGTATCAGTAAGGTGGGCGACCTCTGGGTAAAGGACCGTATCAAATCATTTGAGGCACTGAAGACAGAGTTCCAATTAAATGATCAGGAATACTTTCGATATCTTCAGATCCGCCATGCCTTGAAGTCTGGTTTTTCAGAGGGTGAGAAGATCCCGGAGTCGTCCCCGCTCGAGGATAGGGTGCTGGACGGTCACGTGCCGGACAGTACTATCTCCTTGATCTATAAAAAACTAATAAACAATCGGCTGACCTACTGGTTCAGCTCCGGGACTCATGGACCCGGGACGGCTTAGAATTGGACGATGAGGACTGGCAGTCGGCGATCTTCTCTACTAAGGAGGTTGCGATTCCGTCCTGTCCCAGGTTAGTGCAGCTCAAGATACTCCACAGGACCTACATTACAGGCCCTCGTCTGGTTAGAATGGGATTTTCTGAAGATGGTTTGTGTAAGCAGGGATGCGGGCTGGTTGGGACATTTCTCCACATTCTCTGGGAGTGCCGTGATGTAACTGTCTTCTGGAATGAGGTGCATAAAATAATGGAGGAGGCCACGGGTATTGCTCTTTTGCCCGAAGCCAAGCGCTATTTGTTGAATGTGTGGGAGCCAACAGATCACAATGCTGCACAGACTCAGTGTGTGACCCTTGGAAATATGATCGCCAAAAGAGACATAGCGCAGTTATGGGGGTCCCAGAGGCCACCTACCGTTGAAGCATGGAGGGAGAATATGGATTGGGCGATGTTTAGGGAGAAAACTGTTTACGTGGCCCGGGGGCGACCCCGGAAGTGGAACAAGATATGGGGTCCCTGGAACAGTTATCGTGGGGGCATCGGCACTCCCCCAGTGACAACTAACACTGATGCTTCACTCTCCCCTTTACCCCACGTTCCTACCGAAGTATCATCTTAATGATGCACTGACTTGTTTCACCCCTTCTTCCCCCCATCCCATTGCCGATTGCATATGATTCTGTATTCGTTTGAACTGGGATTCTGTAAACATTCCTTATTGCCTTGTTTGTTTATAATTTTCAATAAAAAGAAACAAAAAAAAAAAAAGAAAATGTGGTAAAGTGGCCAGCTCGAGGGAGAAGCTGAGCGGAGCACCAATACACACGTGTGGAGAAATACACTGGCCGCCTCTGGAGACAAATGGAGAGGAACAGCTTTGCACTTGCGGGGAGAAATGAAAACGTGGCACACTGACCGGCTCCAAGAAGGGAAATGGAGCGGAGCAGCAATACTCACAATGAGGAAATGCCCCAAAAATTCTTAGCGTGGCGTTCTGACCGGCTCCGAGTGGGGCAGTGGCGCGGAGCAGTGACGCACACGAGCTGGAAAAACACAAAACTAGCATGGTGTGCTGACCGGCTCCAAGTGGGGCAGAGGAGTGGAGCAGCGACGCATATGAGCGGGAAGACACAAAAATAACGTGGTGCGCTGACCGGCTCCGAGTGAGGCAGAGGAGCCGAGCAGCGACGCACACGAGCGGGAGACACAAAAATAGCGTGGCGCGCTGACAGGCTCCGAGTGATGCAGAGGAGCCGAGCAGCGACGCACACGAGCCAACTCAGGGGGGAAGGACCAAAAGAAATAACGAGGTGAACAAACCGGCTCGTGCGGCTAAGGAGAGGAGCCGACTCACCTTCACCACAAACAAGAGGACTGGGCAATACCCGATAAGATATCTGCACCGCTCTGAAGAGAGGAGCAATGGTGATCAGGGACCAAACAGGAACTCGATTGACAAGGTAGGGGGCGTGGTCACCAAACAGGAACTCAGTAAGCCAAGCATTGGCTGACTGAGGAGACTGGCTATTATGTGCATTAGGGATCGTCACCAAATTACATGCTCTGGAGACTACTGAGGCATTGGCCATGCACTAAGGTTCCAGCATTTTATGTAGCCCAGCTGGTCTCAGGAGTTCAATCAAATCTAAAATTACAGCACCACTCAGACTGTATTTGTTATAGATTTCCTCCTCTGACTTGTTGAAGATGGTCATCCTGACACTGAATATCCTCTCCTGTCTCCTCCTCCTCCTCAGCTGAGCCAAAATCTGCATTCTCCTTGCTATAATGTACAATGCCGCCATTTTGGAAACACCATGATGCATTTTGGTCCTTTATTTATAGGTTGCAGTCAGTTAACACCTGTCCTGACTTGATGCTAAATTTTCACGTGCTAATTTGCAACTAACTCACTATTCACAAATTGCGAGTGTATTGAACATACAGTTTGTGACTCGCTATTTGATATTTCCTAATACTGAGTCGTGATTTTCAGTCGCAATTCTTAGGGAATCATAATCCATTCGCTTCGCTGTTTCCTGTTTGAGAAGGGGTTTTGGACATACCGTTTCAGCCAAATAGCAGTTGTAAAGCATTTAGCGACTGATTTGCGAGTTGCTAAACCTACGTACATCTGCCCCTTGTTCCTAGTCCACCGTGATATTCTCAGGCTCCTCTCTGACAATTATTTAATATAATTGGATTACAACACAACGCTCTTTGTAAAAGAGTTTTTGGTTGGAAATCTGAATCATTTGGATAAGTTCAGTTTCTTGGCAATGTGTATATTCTTTGATGTTTAATCCCTATGTCATTTGACGAAACTCAAGATTCGGTCGACTTTCATTACATACATCTATCAGACGGTCTTGAAGAAGGTGGAATAGATTAGTGGGAATGTCCGACGAAATGTGTTGAGGGTTTTAGATGTCTACTGTTGGTTACCTGCGAAGGAATACTGCATTAAATGTCACCTTTAATGCGGCTAGGACTTGCTCTGCACAACAGGGACTTTTGTGTTTAATGAATAATGGAATTATCTATTGGTGTCCTTGGCTGGGGCTAGGTTTGTTGATATTTTTGAATATACTTATAAAGAATGAATGTAGAGTTTAATGATCAACAAATTTTGTAATATATTAATAGACAGACTTTAGGAAACCGTCTCTGCCACTGAATTTAAGATACCTATGGTGTGTGAGGAGTTTATATATTTTTCATGTGCTGTTATGTGGGTACACTAATACCCTTTACAGGCCGCACTCTCTCATTTATTTTTGAAGCTTTGTGCAGCAAAAAACAGGTAGTTACCTAAAAAACAAGGTTCTTCTGCGCCACTGTATACATGCCGTTGTTGTGACTCACAAAAGCCACTTTATCATGTCAATGATGTAAAATGAAAATAAGACAGACCTTCTCATGGGAAAAAAGCAGGAAGGTAGTTTAGGAGACCTGCGAAACTGCTGGACCTTGCCTCCTTCTTCCCACTGGAGGAGGGAAGATTCAATGATTTGTTAGCTTATTCAATCAACTATGAGGCAAAATAGGATGCTGGCTTTGTGACAGAAGTTCAATTTCAAGAAATAACTGGACTTGTGCCCAGAGGAAGAAGCTATTAAAGGCTAAATAATTCCTTTGCCAGGTAGATGAATAGTTTACTGTCTATTAGAGAGTAGGACATACTGCAGCACTTATGGTGCAGAACTACACAGAATACAAATCAAATCTGTGCTTAATCTCGTCTGTTTCAGGTTAAAAAAAATCAGCGTGTGAATACCAGCCAGAACCTGGCTCTGTTTACTTTGTTTTGCTACAAAAGGAAATGAAATTACGGGACAAAACCATGAGCAGCTTGATTACGGAGACAGAAAAAAACATCTCTAAATGGTACATGCCAAGAGAGCCTTATGTCACTCCTATATTGTTCTTTTTTATACGGCCACATTTAATGCACATAGATCATTTTACTTCCCTAGAACATTAGAGGTTATATCCTTTCTGGGATTTTCAATTAAAATATCAGAAAGACATGGTGCATTTGAAACCTATTTTCATTGGCATCTATCTTGTCACTCATCTGGTCTGATTACTACAATGTAGGTCATGTCAAGTACATTATTTAAGACTATGAAGTAAAGATCTAGATCACAATAGATGCAAACGCACTGAACAAGTACTCAAGAGACCACTCTGTAATAAGTCTCCGTAGCAGAATATTAATATCCATTTTTACTAGAAAATGAAATGTGATGCTCTATTAATGAATGCAATGTTTTATTTTGTATTTGTTTACCTTTTGGATTTTATGGAATGTTTTCAGAATAAATTAAGTACTGATGATGAAATGGCATTTCATAATCTATGCAGGCTTCATGCCGTCACGTTGGTCAGTATATCTTCTTTCAGGAAAGGGTGTATTTTTTTGAGAAAACCCAGTTTTTAATCAACATGTTTATTAAGGATTCTGTACTTAACGTTGTATCGAAAGGTCAGATTTATAGCTAGGTGGTATCTAAAACTCGATGAAGTTGTGTAGCTTCGAGGCAACAGAGGTAGCTACATTTACCATAGACACCAACATAAATTGTCTGACAAAATATGTTGTCTATATCATCGAATGCACCTGTGGTAAGCAATATGTGGGGAGCACGATCCGACCCCTCAAGGACAGAATTTCGGAGCACATGAGGCTATACTGACAAGACCCTAAATATCCTGTGGCACTACATGTAGCAGGATGCCAACATGCAGACACTGACAGAACTGTTTCCTTCTATGGCATTGACACAGTCAACATGGGGGTCAGAGGGGGGAACAGAGAACTTAAGCTCAGACGCTTAGAAGCTATGTGGATTATGAAAATGTAGGCAGTGGGATATGGACTTAATTATGATTCTGAACTCCAATTCTTTTTAGGTGACTAACCGTATCATAGAATCCAGTCACAGTACAATGTCTTACATTAGCCAGCCGTGCGAAATCGAAGCTGCACGTATGGCATTGCCTCTATCAGACTGTGTTTCATGTAAGGATATTGACAGAATGTGTGGATCACCTAACAAATTGTTTCTGCAATGTTTACAACCTAGGAATTTTGTTTCCACAATATTGACTTGATTTGTGAACGATGTTATGAGTTATCAATTGATTGAATTCATATGTGTTATTTCTTGTCAACTATTTACTGAGAGACCATATTACCTTATTGCAAGAGTGGTTGGAAAGACATCTGCACACACTGCTTCCTGTTTACCTCGTGCATGCCAGTAGTTTAACATGAAACAATGACATTGAGCACATCAGTAGTAATGAAATGGGTTGTGAATGCTATCACTACCTTACTCCATCTTTCTCTCCTATTCATTAAGATCTTGGCTTTTAGATCTTTGCTGACATCACAATACAGTGTGGGATGCACTGACCCAATTCTCAACCAGTGCTAATTTTTAATGCTGAAATAACGTAGGCGGACGGGCTACGTTACCACGCATCCCCCAGCAAGAGGAAGCTTTGACTCACTTCTGTATTTACTGCTATTATGTGCAGAAATAACGTAGGCGGACGGGCTACGTTACCACGCATCCCCCAGCAAGAGGAAGCTTTGACTCACTTCTGTATTTACTGATCATGTCATTCACGCTCTAGTGTCCTAGGAAATCAGAACAGGGACACGCCTTCTTAACGAGAGGTGGCTGGTTTCGGGTCACGTGTCCACTACCAGGAACACGGCGACCCGGGAGCAGCGTATCGTAAATCTACTTACAACAAGTAAGTTAGACGATCAAAACCTTGCTTTTTTGCCAAATCTTTGATTTCTTTAATTCCCACGGATACACGGGGAATCTAGCTAATAGGACGGCAATATACTTTTTTGTCTTATAGGCCTATACTTACCACGTAGGCACAGAGCTACCTCTGTTGCCTCGAAGCTACACAACTTCATCGGGTAAGCACGATTTTCTTTTCCTAGACACTACCATCGTTTGGGATACATTTCACCGAGTATGAATGATGCTTCATTTTTGTCCTCTTCATATACCCTTTAGATCTATAAGCCACTGGCTTACTTCAAACACGAACTACAGTTCCCGGGTCTCAATAACAAGTGCATTTCGCTTCGAGGTATTATGAAACTTGTAGAGGCACTCTATGTTCCTCAAATAAACGGCGAATCTTTTTATTTAAATAAATATTTTTTTTAAACACTGATGCCATTAAGTTGTATACTCCGATGTCGTTTTGACCAACACATAGAGATCAATTCATTATTTCTCAGCCTCGCAAACAGATCCAACGATCGCAATAGCACCATCCCTTAAGAGAATATGGCATTGACTTTGCTAGCAGAGTTTTCAAATGGTAGCACTCGTTATAATGATGTATTTGTTCTTTCACTTATATGGCCTGCAATATGCTGATGGAGGAAGAATTGCAATATTATAAGTCCTTTCTCCGGTCTCGCCCCATACCAGTCTACTTTTTTGTTGAAACTATTCATAGACTAAATTACCAGCATGTCAAGGAATGCAGGGAGACTTGACTATTTGGTCACAGTGGATTTCCTTTATTTACTCACACAACAGTAATATAACTAGGCTCATAACTCGAAAATGGGTTGTAAACACCCAGATTAATCACCTGAGAGGGAAAAGTAGAACTTACACCAGTTAGAATCATGTCTTAATCTATAATTTTTTTCTCTATTTTGATTTAGTCCAAGTTCTCTTATCGACATCTGAATATAAGACGGTCTTGGGCCCCACCGGGTCGGAAGTATCACCGGCAGAGCGGTGAGCCTCAATTTAATCTATCGAGCCTGGCTGGAAATCAGTCTCAATAGGTTCTTTTGCAATCTTGTTTTAATCGTTTTTGTAGCAGACTCTTGTCCAACCCTCAGCTAATGACTTCGTCCTTCCCTTTTTCTCCCCTCTTTTTTCTTTTTCTTCTTTTTCTCCGTTCTCTTTTTCCGCATATTTATACAGACCTTTTTGCTCAAACACAGCTACCTAGAGGTATGTGTTGGACTGTACTATAGTGTGTTATTCACCACGATGTATACGCATGTCACTTAGGTCACATAAATATGTGCTGAGTGTCACAACAGAATTACTCCAACATAGACTCACCATCCACTGCACACATGTCCACTGTATCTTTGTGGGTGTGCGCACATGCATGATACTTTGTCTAGCACAAGTTGCTGTTGCAACCACGTACAGCCACAAATAAAATTCATAGTATCATTAGTTCAGCATCATCACGAGTTTGGAACCAGCTATACACGCGCACTCCACAGTAAGATGTCTTCCACATACAATCTCAGGATCCGTCACCTTGTCACAGTATATAATTGCTTGATACTTGTCTTCAACGCTGGTTACGTTCAACTCAAGATGTTTCACAGTTCACTGTGAATGTGTACTTTCCACAACAAGCATTATTTTTGTTAGGTCCATAAATGGAGGCTAGCCATTGGAAAACAGAGGCGTCCGTCATTCTGCGAGGCGACTCGTGGGCGTTCCTGAGGTTTTTTCTCATCCAGCCCCTTTTATTACATCAGTGCGGCGGTGAGCGGGGTTTTAATTTTTTGGGTCGTCAAGGTTTGTTTTCGTTGTTTCTCTTAAGATAGCGGCCGGGTAGTAGCTTGTTTGTACAAGTCAGGACATTATTATGTTCGTGCCGTTAACCCGCCCCCTGCCGCTGTCCGTTTGCCCGTTCCCGCCACCCCCCCTTCCTGCTGTCCGTGTTTAATGCTTGTTTGTTGTTGTTGCCATTCTGGTCACTCCCTGATGGGACGGGGTGGCCTCAGGCCCAATTGCGTGAAATGTCGGGGTTTTTTAGCCGGCGAGGTCTTTCAGACCCGAGATGTCACTTCTTGAAAGGACTCTTGGGCGCAGGCTTCGAGGTGCGGACCCAAGCTCCCTGCTTGCACGCTTTACGCCGCTTGCTGTCAGCACCGCCGAGCCGCAGATGTAAAAGCAGAATGTTCAGGGCGGCTTGGGTGCGCACAGGACACGGATTGTAGCTTTGGAGTCTCCGGCATTATGGGACCGACCTTTATGGCTTTTATCGATATCTAGCACTTCATTTATTTGCTCCTTACATGGGAATGTTGTGCGCTGTTTGGTAAATTAAAACAATCATTTCTGAGCACGGAATTCTCTTTCTGGAAATAACCACGGCTTGGCGCTAAAAGTCGAGCGTGCCCTCTGGAGCTGGGGGCCTGCTCCCCATTACCAGTGGCTACTGGTGAGTGTCGGCTCGTGCTGCAATTGTTGTGGTGGGACAGGCAGCCGCAGGGCAGAGCGGGCAGCGTGTGTTTGAAGTGGGAGGCGGCGTGCTACGACATGTCGAGCCGAGGACTTCCAGCCTCTAGACAGGAACCCAAACTATCAGGGCCCAAAATCAATACGAGCTCCGCCCCTTTCCTCCTGCGTGGCACACACTGGGTTGTAAGTTACGCTATATACACACACACACACACTCACTCACTCGTTCCTCAATTAATTGATTTCACATCTTTAAAATATTTTCTCACACTTCTGTCCAACAGTTAGTTTGTCTTAAGCTCTTTCCGCTAACCTTTCTAAACATACCTCAGGTAAGGGGCATGTATTGTTTACATACTTGTTTATTATGCTGTTGCTTAGCTGGGCGAGAAAGTGTTTGAGCTCAGGCAGCTGCCAAAAGACAGCCGAACCTCTCTTACAAGACGGCCGTCCAGGGTATTGACTTTGTGTCATTTCGTAATTCGATTTGTCGTAATTGAAGTGCCAGTGCCCTGTTAGCCAGTTAGACACTCAGAAGTGACGTACAGTGGGTTTACATGGGAGGTAAGGGTAACGACACCACTGCTGCGCTTATGTTAAGAATATTAGCAAGAAAAGACATACTAGTAGCCTGTTTTCCAAGACTCAGTGTCGGCACCCTTTGGCCTAGACGCAATGACTCTCTGTGGTTTTCAGTAAGACGTGCTCCACATTGCGGGGATTACTGAAGGCTGCCCGCCTGCTCTGCACAGCCCAGTGCAGGGGTGGAGTTCGCCGTCTTTCATGCAATACATTTATGAGAAAATGAGACCGGGAGGGTGGGTGTGTGTGTGTGTGTGGCTCTGGGTGTGTGTGGCTCTGGGTGTGTGTGGCAGGCTCTGGGTGTGTGTGTGTCTCTGGGTGTGTGGTACTAATTGCTGTCTGCTGAGCTCGTCCGTAGGGTACAATAGGTCTCACATTTGCGAGAGATTAAACTAATGGCAATGTAAATGACAATGCCATTAATTTATCTGTTTTCAAAACCAACACATAAATACACATTTTCTCATTTACAATGCCAATAGCTCTAACTTTTCCAAAGGCAAAACCATTGCATTGTAAATGCTTGTTAGGAGTGGGGTGGGTTATAGGGCTCAGGGCGGGTGGCTGGGTTGTAACTTTTACCACTCATTTATCTTTACCAATCATGCCTTTACAATGAAATTCGTAGTAAAGCGATACGTGGTAAAGTCATGTGTGATAAAGACGCGTTCCTGGAAAAGGCTGCGTTGTTAAGACATGCAAAGTAATCGCATGCGTTGTTCTGTCATACAACTGTTTGTAGCCCTAACAGTACCATGAGGGCCAAGCAGGGCCTTTTTTAGTGTCACTAAGCCTGGAAAACACTGCATTTCAATGCCGTTTGTGGTGAAGCTCACACCAACTAAACTTTGGAAATTAGTGAGATGATGCATGGTACAGGACAAAGACAACACAGAATTGGTACTGGCCGCAATATGCTGAAATGATCCTGTTGGTGTAGGCTCACGATGCAATTGTGGATAATACTGGGTTATGCCTAAAACGTCTAATGGAAAAAACTGACCAGAAACAGGACAAACTCTACTTTCAACAATGCATGAGCAGGAGATATCAATCAGTTTGTGTGAGCCTGGCCCTACAGTTTTCCAGATGGTGAATGGGGAAGCTAAACTGTTGCTATTCGACTTGAAGACAGCCCTGAAAGCTATAGGTGGTTGTAGTGATGAACAGGCTGGATAACCTAACAATGCAGGAATAGTTTGTGTGGAACGGCAGGTCTGGGACCTGGTGGATGAAGGAGCCATGCATGTGAGTAAGCTGTTCACGATGCAGAGGATGATAGTGGCAGCAAAGAAAAAAGATTTAGAGGCACACTCTAATTTTAACAAGATCAGAATTGTAGGTTTGGTAGAGTCAACACAAATGGTCAAGCCTGATCTGTTTGTTGAAAACATGGTGTCTAAACTGTTTGGCCAAAACAACTTCACTGCTATGTTTGTGTTTGAAAATGCCCATCACTAGCTGGTGCAGAGGCCTGTGATAGCTGCACCTTCACACCTGATCATTGCATGTATAATCAATTATTGTGACAAGGATACTGTGCAGCGACTTGCTAGAGGCCACACACTATCAAGGTTCAGGCATCACTATCTATCCTGATATCATTATCAAAGTATCAGATACCAGGTGTTAATTCTTGGATACCAAAAAGCTTCTTTGCTTCAAGGGAATTAGATATACCATGCAATACCCTGCACAGCTATGAGTGGTAGCTGGGGCAAAGCTGAAATACTGTAAAGACCACAAAGATGCATTAAACTTCACAAAACAGATGATGCTGAAACTTCACAAGGCTCTTCATCGATGACTAGCAATGCAAATCCCGATCAGAACGCTACAAGTGATGTCAATTAAAGCCTACATTTGCCCTCCGAACATTCAGACTAACAATTCAAATTCCGCTCCTAGGTGATATGTTTCAATTCATTAGTATGGAAGGTGATAGAGCTTGGGTGGCCAGGTTAGAGAGGGTGAATCGAAACCCATATGAATATCACATCCTCCAATGGCTTCGTGGCAGCCTTGGCTGGTGCAAGCATACCTATACAGATATATATCCACTGCGCTATCACAGTAGAAGCACCTACAGGATTCTGACTTCAGCACAGCCACACAGGCTGGTTTATTAAAAGCAATATTTTCACAGTTAGGTAAGCTGTAGAAAAAGCTTAAACACACTAGAGGCTGAACTTCACACCAACAAAGAAACATCAACAAAATCCGAAATGCATTTAACCCTGTCAACATTTACAGAAGGAGCAGATAGGAAAGCGAGATTCCTGGTGAGAAAAGCACGGACCAGGCAATATGGTGAAGGAGAGCGTCCAAGCAGGATTGGCATGGCAACTCAGAGATCACACAGAAAGCAATAATATTTAAAACGTAAAAGATCAGAATGGTGCTCTCAATCTGACCTCAGTTGAGATTTTAGAGGTATTCACTAATAGTAGGCATATCACGTGCTATTCGCCCCTAAATCTTTGCCCCCCTTCTTCCCACCACAAAAGCACCATACAAGTGGTTGGTCTTCACTGCGTAGTCTTTATTAATTCTCAGATAATGTCATCTTTATTTGCTGATGAACTGTTGTCATTAGACCAACTTTTATTCAAACCGATACACATTGATAAGGATCAGCATAGGGTTGCACAATATCCATTTCAGTCACAGTTTACAGTTACAACTGTGTTTACAAATTTCGATCTCCAGAGCCACACTTGATGCGGGTTGTACCAGCAGGCCACAACGCCACTCTTGTTGCGGGTTGTACCAGCAGGCCACAACCCATCTCCATTTCCTCCAATTTGAAGTATCTACCAGGCGTCTACCTCTAGACGCGGCCACCTTGGCACTACTTTGTGCGCTTTCTTGCACACCAGTTCTCACATAGTTGCTTCTTACCAAGCACCGGCATCTCGGGTAGGGCCAGAGAGTCCAGGACCACCAGCAGGACGGCCCCCTATCCCGCCAGCCCGGAGCCCCATTGACTGCCTCCCTGTTCCAGGATCAGACAGTTCCCGCCAAAAAAAGGAGTCCCCGCCATTTCTTTGCCCGGGACGCCGCCAATTCTACCTTTAAAATTAGGGTTTGGTTGGTGGGCAACTCGTTTACAACTGCACCCGCTGGGCACCTGAGGCGAGAGGACAAAGAGGGCTTCTCCCTCGTGTCCGGTGTTTTTAATCTCTCTTTCTGGAGGAGGGGTCGCCTGCGCCTCTTTATGACGCGCTAAGTGCCTCCCTGAAGCCTCACATTTCCTTGCGACCCCTCCCACTCTCCTTGGCCAGCTGTAAGCTGATCCAGCTTGCCTCTAGCACGAAAATGCCACTAAAGGCACCCCTCCCCTAGACATGGGGGCTGCCTCTCAATACTATATAGCCCTATGCACACTAAAGTACAATTTACTGAATCACAAATGACTGACTATCTAGATGATATAACCATGGCCTGGCTACACTACGATGATAGACTAATGCTGAACAAGTCTTTGTCTATAGACTAACGGAAAATCTCCAGGGTCTGACAGTCTAAATTGACATCAAGGGGGATTTTCTGGAGTGAAGTTCTACGTTCAATGTAAGTTTACTTAAATTCTGTTAATCCGTTATGATTGTAAAGGACAGAAAAGAGTTCTGGAATTTAAAATGGGAAAAGTAATCTTTTAACCCCATCCCCTCCCTCTCTCCTTGATGGATCTGTATGAAAGTTGCCATGGGGAACCTAAATTCATTGAACGTATGTAGGCAATCATATTTGCACTTCAACTGTGGGTTGTTAAGAAAGTTCCTACCTTTTTTTCCTAACTGCGGAGTGTAGAGCCTGATCAGCAATGAGGAATATTGCTACCTTAAAACAGACCATACCAAGCTACAAGTATGCTACCTCATCCCCAAAATACACAAGGTGGTCTGCAAACCACCAGGCAGGCCTATCATAGCAGCTCAACAGGGGATGTTTAAAAAATGTTCCTGGTACATAGACCACTTTTTACGCCCTTCGGTGCAAAACCTTCCCATTCATAAAAGATACTACAGATTTTCTGAATTTTTTTTTTTAACATCAGCTGGGAGGAAGGTCTAATACTTATGCCACTTGATGTGGCATCCCTATACATGAGCATCCACGCCACTGATGGTTTAAAAACTACTGAATACTACCTTAGGAATAGCAACATATGATTCTACCAGCAGAGCAGAATTTTACATGATTGAGTGTTTTTTAAATTTACAATATATCAAAAGTGAGGGGGAGATAGGAGGAATATACCAGAGAGGCTCATTCTCCTGTTTACATATGTCTTCAGGAAACAAAGAGTCTGCCTATACTTGTATGCTACCCCTCTACAGGATGGGGAGAAAACTCCTGATTTTCCTATATAACCCTCATGATCAAGGGTTGCCCCTTGGTGGCATGCTTCATCGTAGGGTTCATCCCGTTCCGCAAGGGAACAGGGCATGGTGTGACCTACGAATTGCATGGGAGCACTGAGTGGTATACTCTAAATGATGGGAGAAAAATAGGAGTGGGATGTGTTGACCTACCTGCCAGGTAGGTCAATGATACTGTATAATACGTACTCCTGGTGGTATAGTTAAAACCTGGGAGAGAGCTAGAAAGTATGGGTTATAATGTACCTGCCCTTCTAGTGGTCTACATGTTTCAAGCCAAACCCAATGGTTTTTCTTTAGGACCAAGGATCTAACTCCCTCTAACTGATCCCACTCCTACAATTGTGCTGGCGCAAAATGATCGCATGCACTCTGCGTGCTAATGATGAAAAAGTAATTACTCCTACTTGGTGTCACTGCCTGATAATCTGAAATATATAATCATGAAAGGGTTAGTCAGCCAAGAGTTGGTGGAACACAGAAGTACAAAACGCTTACATTGACTGAATAAAGAAGCATGCTGTATATACATAGTAGTCAAGGGGACAAAAGTCAGCAACCGACTGAATCAACATCAGTATCGGATTTAAGTTCAGTGCCAGAGAGTGAGTCCGACAACAAGACTGCAAGAAGGAATCCAGAGCAAAGAGGTATCAAGTTCACTCTGGGGGGAAGAGTTGGATATTTTAAAACAGGGCAGAAGAGAAACGCTCTGGCCTCGCACCAAGGGACCTGCCGCAACATCAATGCACAAAGGAGAAGGGGGAGACGGCTGGCCTGCAGGAGGCGCGAAGGCTAAGAAACGGGGTTGAGGACGAGGCAAGTGCCAGTAACCAATGCAGCAGGCAAGGTCAATGGCAACCTCCAAAGACATTTGGAGACACAAGAGGCTAATACCATCATCAACCTGGCCAATATTGACCTCACAGTAGCAGAAACCCAACTATTATCTCTTGGATTATCTCACTGCCCCGAGTCAAACTTTAATTATACACGGACGAGAGCTGATATTTACAAATACATCAGGAAATTAAAGCTCAAGAAATATCACAAACAACGGTCGACCCCTGATCAAACGGACATTATTACACCATTGCAGAGTATTGAGGGTCCTTCAGGTCTAACGGTCTTGGATGTTGGACTGCTCCAGGATTTGCGAGAATTGGAAAGTAGAATCGAGACCACAAATAAGGACCAGCACCATTTTCCTTTAGGAGTATGTGCAGGACCGATTACTCCTTTCAGGAACAAATCCAAATTCGGCCCCATCATGGCTCGAGATGCCTTGGATGTCTTCAGTGAGCATGTTGTAGCTCACGTAAAGAAATTGGACATCACTATTAAGGGATCAACTAGAAAGTGTACTAACCAGGAAAGTAAATAAAACCAACTAATTACCAAGTTAAGAGAAGAAAAAAATGTGGTGATAGGGAACTCCGATAAGGGTGGTAATATCGTCCTATGGCCATTAGAGGAATACATGAAGGAGGCGTATAGTCAATTGAATGACCAGGAGTGCTATAAGAAAAGTTTTCCACTCAAATTTAAAAATATATAGGACTCCTTTTTTAAATACCTATTAGCATGGAAGAGTCTGGGACGTCTCAGTTGGGAGGAGTATAAATGTTTCAAAAAGGAGCATACCACGGTCCCGGTGATCTATTTTATTCCAAAAATACACAAGAACATCAACAGACCACCGGGAAGGCCTATCATTACAGCCTGCGATGGACCTTTGGAGAATATGTCCAGATATATAGACTTCTTCCTGCAGGTGTATGTTATAAACCTGAAGTCCTATGGGCAGGATACATGTGATTTTTTAAGAAAAATTAAGGATATATGTTGGAGGCCAGAATATTTGCTTATAGCTCTAGACGTATCCTCTCTTTACACATGTATCAGGAATAAGGACGGTATTAGAGCTGTGGAGTACTTTTTAAACACTAGACCAATCAAATATGCACAACACACTAAAATGATACTTGAAATGTTGCTCTTCTGTTTGGAGAGTAATTTATTTTTGTTTCAAATCAACCAAGACTGGGCAAAAACTAGTCCTGCCCTCACCCATATCTCCTGGCCAGGATTCATTGAAAAAACTTTTCAATGATTCTAACAACAAATCGAATTTGGGGGTAAATAATCATGTTATCGACCGCAAAAATCCCCAAATTGATCTTAGACCTGGACGACCAAAAGCGCAACCAAACCAGATGTTTACGAGGCTGGACGACCAGATTGACCCTTTGTCTGGACATAACCTTCCAAATTTGGTTAATGCGACACTGTTCCCAGTTCCAAGTCAATCCTTGCAAGAACTAAATCTAGATTCAAATCAGGACTATGACCAAATGGTTGAGGAGCAAAGCCGGAGCCCAGTGGCGTCCACGCCTCACAATGTAATTGACCCCAGCGCGAATCATAGAATCCTAATCGATGACAGCTCTGGAAGCAGCAGTATCCAACAAAAAAAATCTACGCAGTCCCTTATATCAATCTCTTCAACAAGCACGACCACACAACAGGAGGAGCGAAAAAAGAGCCACTGCAGCCAAGCGCCCTTTGGGTCCTGGGGGAACACCTTGATTAGCACTTTAGACCAGGCCATAAAGGCTCTCAATTTCCAATCAGACAAGATGGAGGTCCAAATAGACTTGATAAATGTCATCTCAGAGCATATCGCCCAACTTAGCTCCAAAACAGACACAATTATCACTCTTCTGACTAATAAAGAAACCTTGGATATTCCCCTTTTAAAACAGGCCCCAACCGACATAGGCTCCGCAAGCCAACCGTCCAGATGTGGCTGTGGGAGCATCATCGAGAAATTGGCATCACTCCCCGTAATTCTAAAAGACATTCTGGGAGCAGTTAAAAAAGGAAATAATCAGATGATAAATCTAGTTCCATCAGGAGAAAATCACAACATGGGTAAATCAAGCGTTTTAATCGCTCACCCTTCACTACATAAGAGTCCAGACGGGGATGGGGATCTCGCCTCGACACATTATCCAAAGGTTCAGCATAAAGCATCTTCAAACTCGACTGTCCATTCATTCAAGGGTACGGAAAATCCCGATCCTCCGCTCCACAACAACCTTACGAAAAAGCAAAGGAAAAGAGCGAGAAAATCCAGGTCCAAACCAAAAGGTAACCAAAGGATCACAATCGACAACTTCTTTGCAAAACCTTTGATCGATCCGCCAAAAGACAAACGATCAGTAAACACCTCCTCAAACACTGCCATTAATATGTTGGAAGGTCAACACCATCCTCAGGCAAATGCCTTGTCTGAAAATTCTGAACTGTGGGTACAGTCCTGCGGCCTAGATCAGGCATCAACTGAAGGTCCATGCAAGGCCCAGCAAGCATTGATCGCCTGTACAAACACAAAATCAGCTTTTACACTTTCACCAGAAACAACAACAATGGTGAAATGCCTTCGTCCCACCTTAAAGGGCATGCAGACACCTGCACAAGGTAATCTATTTACAGTCGGGGCGGCCCGCTCAAAAAAACCACCCATCTGAGCCACTACCAACGAGCATTAATGGAGCCACAATACCAAGCAGAACGCAACGAAATAATGATCAAATTCAAGTTCAGGCAGCATATGACCTGACCCCTATAAAGATAACTAAAATTGGGAACGACCGGCAGTGTATTAAACAAAAACCAATGGACCCAACAGGAACAATTCAACTTAAAATAGGAACTCACGACTCACTAAGGAACATTACCCCCACAAAAATCTGGCAAAATCGCAGTTGCACAGCTCTGACAAACCCCGTTATTCAATCTAAAAATATTCATATGGTACAAACCACTCCCTAAGGGGCTTCAGGGGTAAGGGTATCATAGGAAACGTGATTCAAAAAACAAAAAACTGTTCTGCAAGCAATTCCAACCATTCTGTCTTATGCTCACAAGACCCGTTAATAGTTCCAACTGCAGAATTAGAACCAATTCTGACATTCACTCCAGAATATGAGACAAAGGGCATGCATGACATCCTAAAAAGAGGAAATTTATTAAAACTATTTGGTCTTGTTCCTGAGCTTAGAGGTATGTCTTCCCAAGACCTAGTTTCAGTTGAGTTTGGCCAAAAGAATGATTATACAAACACCGAAGTTTCTGTTACAACCTGGGCTTTTAAGGAGATAGCAGCAAAGATCTTTGAAAACAGAGGAATATTCGAACACTGCGGAATTACCCTCACGCAACATACGTGCCCGAGATATCCTTTCCCGCTCGCTAAAAGTATACAGAACTTAAGCAGGGAGGAGCCAATCAGCTGCAAACACATCTTGTGTCTCCAGGGTGCCCTTTCGGCTACATCAGTCCAAGAGGTCGGTGGAATAGACAGACTCCTAGCGCAACCTCGCCTAGGTGGGTCACCTACCCAGGACTGGTTATGGATCCCGTTAACCCTTAACCAAAAGTATTCCTAAAAATAACGAACAACCATCCCAATGCATATGGCCCAAATACGCAATCAAGGATAGGGTCAAAACGACTGAAATAGGCATTTGCAGTTGGAACATCCATGGATTTAGTAGTATGGACCATGACAGTGAGACACAACTGTTCTTTCATAAATATGACATTCTTTTACTACAAGAGACCTGGAACCTGGTATCCCCCGCCATTCCCGGCATTACTGAACACCATATCCTTGACGAGAGAATGCCCAAGTTCGGGCACCCTAGTGGAAGGCTATCCACATACATCTCGCAGAAATTTAATTGGGAGCCAGAAAAACAGGATGTGGGACTAAGCTGGGTTCAGGTATCCAAGATCTCCATAAAACCCCGACTCCAACTGCTATTAATAAATATTTACATCCACCCTGATGGTACCCAAAAAAATGAGAAATTGGCCGTTATCAAACTCATAAAAACACTCCAGAAATCAAACTCTCAAATTTTGCTGATACTATCAGGCGACTTTAATCACATTCGAAGATTCGAATACGTATATCCCAAGGCAAAAAACCCAGGCAGAGCTTAATCTATTAACCCCAAGACAACTCACAATGCTGGGATTAACAATTCTAAACGTACATGAGCGCTGAGGCATCATCAACCATTGACTTCACTTTAATTAGTAACAGCCTGCTTGACTCAGTTGAGGGCTATGAAATAGCAACACGAACCGAAAGCGATCACTTTCCTCAAATTACATGGATCAATATAGGGGTGTCGGAGTCTACACAGCTAACTGTCCTCTCTCATCAGCCAGAGAATTTCAATTTACGAAGATTGCGATGGAGGGGCAGCGGAACGTAAGCCATCTACGAAACTGCAAGTAACTTCTTTTCAAAATATGAAAATGACCAAACTGAAGATCAGGTTTCAACTTGGGAAAATCTGTTAGAGAATTTGTCCTTTAAACATTCGGTTCACCTCGCTCCGCATCATGACCCATTAGTCCTACGGGAACCCTGGTTTAACAACAAATTAAGACAGGAAAAGAGAAAAATTGCCCAGGAACAATGGAAGGCAACAAGGAACAACAACCAGGGCTCCATGTCAAACCACCTTCTTGTTAGGAGTATGAGAAAAAATTATCGTAAAATGGTGTGGAAAGCCAAGACCAAACACAAGGAAGAGACGTGGGTTAAATTGCTAAAAGCCAGTAAAAAGCAAAACACGAGGGATTTCTGGGGCATCATTAATAAATTAAACAACGCTGACGCAATGTCTCAAGACCCCGGCATTAGCAAACAAAGCTGGGAAGCCCACGTAAAAAACCTCTACTTAAAAAGGGATTCTTCTCCTCCCGAAAACCGTCATGTTTTAACACAACCACGAAACCAAGCTGCTTGAAAGGAGTGTCAGATAAGTTAACAAGCCCCACTGACATAGGAAGGATCAATAATCTGACGATACAGCCGGAATTATTCTCCAGCGACAGAGTCAAAAGGCTCATTAACAATCTCAAAACCGAAGGCGCACCAGGACCTAATGGACCTCCCCAACGCAGTATACAAATACAATGCTGATTTGTGGGCACTCCATCTCTCCGCCCTGTTTAACCAAGTCTTTGCCTGTAAGCAGCGGCCCCCATCATGGAAAGGAAACATCATCCACCTGATTTTTAAAAAGGGAGACAGGAGATCACCACGGAACTTTCGGCTGATATCTCTAATAGATGTGGAAGCCAAATTATACGGCTCTTGCATTTTGGAGGAGATTCAGGAATGGGTGGATAATAACAACCTAATCCCCAGCTATCAAACAGGCTTTAGAAAAGGGAAGACGACCATAACAAATCTTACAGCCCTAGCCCTCCTGATGGTAAAAGCCAAAATGAAGAACAATCGGTTATATGGCTGCTTTATCGATATTAGAGCGGCTTTTGATCGAGTTAGTAGGGGGAGACTTTGGGAAAAACTCAAGGAGTGGGGGCTGTCAAAAAATCTTCTCAACGCAGTCATGCTCCTCTACACTGACACTTGGGCAAGGGATCAACAAGGTCAGGGTTCAAGCCTCACGTCCAAAATTTCAACTGAGGACGGACTAAACCAGGGCTGTGTCTGGCCCCATGCTTATTTAATTTATACCTTGCCGACCTAGGAAAAAATCTCGGTCAAATTGTAAGCCATGCACCGAAACTTGGTAACACCCCAATGCCAATCATCCAGTTTGCAGATGACCATTGTCCTCCTAAGCAGGACCCCAATTGGGCTACAAAGGCTGATAAATGCTCAAAAATTCTACCTAGATGAATAACATCTAGAACTGAAAAGAGAAAAGACAAAAGTAGTACCTCTTATAGAGCGAAAGCCTATCAAATTTGGTTGGACATCTAACCACCTTACAATAGAGGAACAGCCATATTACCGGTATCTGGGGTTACCCTGGGCAAAGACAACTCTAAAAAAGAACATTCTATGGTGTTAAAAGCCAAGTCCCAGACGCTAATTTATGGATATATGCAACTCTTACAAAAACTGGGTGGCCCAAACTACACCCACCTTTTAAAAGTAATGGCCGCTCAGATTTTACCTACTCTATCGTATGGTCTGGTTACATGGCTTGGAGGGGAGGCCGGTTTATTAAACAACTTGCAAAATAAAATTTACAAAAATGTATTTAATTTACCCAAATGCTCCTCACCAGCCCAGGTGCGATTAGAATTTGGACTTCAAAATCCAATCTTTCGGTCCAAGTCAAGATTAGTCAAATTTTAACACAAACTTCATGCTGCCAACTTAGACTCTTTAAATAATCTCTGTTGGCAAGTAATCAATTTTGAATCCACCCAGCCCTGGGCTATTCACTTGCAAACTTGCCTTATGGAGCTCGAACTGCTAGAAGCATGGAACAGAAAAATTGACCAAGCCAGTTTCTGCAAAATTGCTAATTCCAATGCCAAAAGGAAGTCATTACTGGAAGATAAACAAATATTGACCCATCAACGTCATGCCTGGACAGTTATTTCTTCCAATTCACTTCAACAACCCCAGGCATATTTGGCAACTTATTTTAGCCAACATTTAAAAAAGACCCTCATCGACTTCTGTATGGACCTTCACGAATCCAAGGATTTAAGACCTTCCTGGAAACCCCAAGATGATTGCCCCAAATCAGACTCTGCGGATATCAAAATGAATCCCTAATTCATTTGTTTTGTGTAAGCCCAGTCCTCATGGTATCTAGAAGCCAGTTCTTACGGGACATACTGAACAAATTGAACATAAGAACATGTCGGCAGGCCGTTATTATCTGGCTGGGAGGTTCATCCCCAATCCTGACTTGTCTGGGACTTAAATTTATGATTGAGATTAGAAAGCAGCTACAGGTCTGTTAATGATCATTCAATATACTATCTGAGGCCCATCCTTCCACTCTGGTGCTCCCACGCTCACTTTACAAATCCCTACGCTGTTAGTGGGGGGTCCCGACGAAGAGTTTTAAGTTTTAACCCCTTTTAACTTCTACATTAATTCCTGTTTTTGAATTTTAACGTTATTTGTTATGTGGATATTGGCTAAACTTATTTTTCTTATTGTAAGGATTTTTCTTAATTCAACAATAAAAAATATATTGATATTGATTTATATTTTTGTTTAATGGTCAGATGTTTCAACAGATACAGGGAGTGGCGATGGGGGCCAGCTTCTCCCCCAGCTATGCCTGTTTGTTTATGGGCTTGTGGGAGGAGCTGGTCCTCATGCTGCAATATGAGGATATTTATGACACCAAGATTATTTCCTGGCTGCGTTTTATTGATGATCTATTTATAGTGTGGAGAGGGAGTAAAGAAAGTGCCATTGAGTTTATTAATCAGATTAACCATAATTACATTAATTCGAAATTCACACCCACCATCAGTAGAGTTACAGTGACATTTTTACATGTGCAGGTCCATGTCAGAAATAACTTTTTATCAACTAACATTTTTAGAAAGCCTACAGCCGGCAATACGGTGTTGCATGCAGCGAGTGCCCATCCTCCCCATCTCATAAACGTATCCCTTATGGAGAGATGTTTAGAATTCAGTGTATTTGCAGCAACAATGAGGATACCAAAATAAAGCAGGCAGAAAGCTGGGCTCTGTTTCTGGCCAGAGGATACAGAACGGAAATTGTGGACGCAGCAATAACTAGGTACAAAGAGCTGGCCCGCGATGACCTATTAATATACAGGGTCAAAGAAAGACGTGGGGATGCCAATGAGGAAACTGAAATACAACAACCCACTAGACTTATTTTATCTTACTCCAGGCAGGAACAGCAAATAAGGGCTATAGTTAGGCGTAACTGGCATTTTATTCAGGATGACCCGGTGATCGGTAAGTTAGAACCATCCAATCGATCAGTAACATTCAGGAAAACTATGAGTATGGGTAATATGTTAGTGAGTAACAGCCAAGAAGAACATCGAAAGGATATATGACTTACGGCTAGAAAAGGCTTTTTAAAGTGTTCCAAATGTAAAGCCTGCCAATATGGCACAAATAAGAATTCCTATGCAATTGCTTTCTCTACTAGGGTATGTCAGATCGACCAGCACCATACTTGCCAAACAGAATTTGCTGTTTATGTATTAGAATAAAGTTGTAACCTCAAATACATAGGAAGCACGAAACTAGCCATACATAAAAGAATCTTGCAGCACATTCAGGCCATATCCAATAATGACCCCAGCTATCCAGTGGCTAGGCATTTTAAGGAAACTCATGACAGTAATCCTAGACATCTAAAATACTATGTCATTGAGACAATTCCACTCTCAAAAAGAGGTGGAGATTGGGAAGCCAAATTGAGACGCCTAGAAACAAGTTTCATTTTGAATTCGATTTGAAACAGCCAGGTGTTCTTAACACTACTGAGGATCTAAACACGTTTGTATGAATAGATACTTTTAGGACTATTTTATGATCATTTTATAAAATGTATAACATTTTCACAAATCTGTCTCTATGAATTTGTTCCAAGGAGTTGGAACATGACTGTTTGGGTGATGTTATTATATTAGTTATGTGTATGCATTTCTGAGGATGTAGTGGCCTGGTTTAGAAATTTCAATACCAGTAATTTTAAGTCACTAAAACAAGCAAATTGTCTATATTGTATCCTCCTGTTTACAATCTGAGAATTATGATGAATGTGTCCAAAATAGTTTCTTATATATATGTGTGTCTCATTGGGGATCAGCTGTGAATTGTTACTTTAGTGATATGTTTATTGATATATTTATAGATGATTCTCAGTTCCCTTGAACTCCTTGCACTTGCACTTTTTTGACCTTTTTTGCACATGTATGGCTATTCATGGCAAATGGCAATTATAGGGTCGACATCCTGTTTCACACAGAGTTTAGCCCTGACCCAATACTCTCCAGGTTTAGCAATTTATATGTTTACTGGCACTTTTGAAATCAGTACCGTAGCATATCGTCATTTTCTTCTATGAAATATGCAGGGCGTATCAATTGTTGGGTCACACATACAGGTCCACAAGGAATGGAATGAGAGTTATTAAACGGATCTTGTCCATCATTTAAGCCTTACACATAACAGAACATCAGTAATTTGGTGCTCTGAATTTTGAATCTTAGTGACGGTAAGGACAGGCACCTGGTTTTAATCTATTTTTGTTTCCACATCACTAGGCATGGGCACTTTTTACAATTCACTTATTTTAACTATGGACTGGAAAGGCGATTTATCACATTAGCATTAAAGTTGTTATGGGCCAAAACTGACATTATTGATATTTATATGGTATAACAGAAACCGATAAATGTCTTATATGGTTTTGAACGTCTGTGTATTTTACAGTTATTTACAGTTATTTATACGTGTCAAATTTGTAACAGTTTATCTAGCATTGAAGCATAGTAAGAATTCTATGTAGGAAAAATGTCTTCTATGTACATGGTTTAATTGTTTGCACCAACACTTTAAAAAGCGGTTGTATAGTCTAAACTGTGTCATGTGATCAAGACCGCTACTCCGGCAGAAACGTGTCATGGCAGACTATCTTTAGCAATAAAATTATAATTGCACTTACTTTGGGTCCCTGCTCGTTTTCTTTGGAGGTGGAGTGGCAGGGAGTTGTTGGGGATATATATATATATCCCCCTCCACCATCAAGCAGGCTGACTATAGTACGGACCAACCAAGGAGTTACTGTTTCGTCTTTGGAGCAACAGAGGTCAGCCCCCTGCACGTCACGGAAACGAGCGGCAAGACATCGGAGTTGCATTGCCGAGGAGGAAGTCGGAGGACGGATCCCGGAGGCAGTTCCAATGGTGAGCAAAACCGTATCGGCACACACACGCAGGTTGGGGATGTGCCAGTGGAGTCAGCAAAGGGGTGTACACATCATTATACGCCCCAAAACTGCTAGATCACATGAAATAACTAAAGTGCTGCAATGTCGGAAGAGCAGGAGCGAGAGGAAGCTTTCGATGAACTATTTCTTATTTTTTTTTTTTTTTAAACATTTATTTCGAAAAAGTAATTCAAATACAGACCTACAACCACAGGGGCCGGCCAGTAGCAATAAATATCGAAATCAAAAATAGTACACGGCTCATCAGCCGACAACCCGGGGGTTCGGCAGCGATATAATATGCCCATACGATGTTCTTATGATGATAGGAGGATAAATGAAAGGTTTCACATTTTATATTTTAAAAACAAACATGACAACAAAATTCCGAGGTGACATTTATAATGTATGTGGCTGTCTCAGATAGCAGGGGGAGCGACCCAGTTAAAGGCTGATGTGAAAAAGGATATGGAAACACGAGGAGGGAAGGAAGGGGTCGGAGCGAACAAGCAAGTAAGGTACAATAGGATACAAACGTATGGAATGCCTGTTCATGGGGACAGAGGAATATCATTGGTTTCCACAAAAGAGGGGGTGCAAATCTCTCCACGATATGAATTCCATTGACCCCATATCCTCCCCCATTCTTATTTTTTCCACGGGCAATGTACACAGTTTTTTCTCTGAACATGCACCAATCCATGTTTTCCTTCCAGGTTGAAACCAGAGGTGCCCTTTGAGACCCCCACAGCTGGGCTATGTCTCTTTTTGCTATCATGTTGCCGAGGGTGGCCCATTGAGTCTGCGCTACGCTATAATCATTCGGCTCCCACACATTCAACAGGCACCTTCTGGCCTCAGGCAATAACGAAACACCCGTAACCTCTTCCATAACCTCATGCACTCGTCTCCAATACTCCACTACGTCCGGACATTCCCACAAAATATGAAGAAAAGTAGCAAGCATACCGCAACCTGCACCTACACAACCCATCCATAGAGTAACCCATACGCAACAGGCGTGGACCCGTGACATACACGCGGTGTAAAATCTTCAATTGCACCAGCCGGAGACGCACCGGAATCGCGACTCCCTTAGGGGATGATATCGCGGCCTGCCAATCTTCGTCATCCAGCTCCAGCCCGTCACCAGTCCAGGCCCCACGAAGCTGTACAAGAAGATCCGAGCGGTCATTGATGAGCTTTTTATAAATGAGGGAGATGGTACTATCAGGGACATACCCGTCAAGCTGACCTTCCAGGGGAGAGGACTCTGGGATAGCGGTACCGCCGGGAAGACGGATTCAAGTGCATGACGAACCTGCATATACCGGAAGTGCTCTCGATCGCCCAGTTTATACTCTTGTTGAAGTTCCACGAAGGTTTTGATCCTATCCTTGACCCAGATGTCTCCTACCCTACTAATGCCAATACGATCCCATTTGTCAAATGCCTTCGTCGTCCAAAGACAGCCCAGTCTCTCCGCCGCATAAAGCGGAGTGGCTCTGGTCAGCCTGTCTGTCCATCCCGTGGCAGCAGTCACAGCGCCCCACACTCGTACCGCAACCCCAGTGGGACCGGTGAGATTTTTGCCCGCCGATCTAGAGTAGAGCCCCCTATTGTAGTCTCCTCCCGGCAGCTGCCATTTATCCATCTCGAATGCCGGATTCGGAACCGGACCATACATTGCGTGGTTGACCACACTCAGTTGCGATGCCCAGTAGTACCGTTTTATATCGGGCAACCCTATGCCACCATCGTACCAGGGCAAAGTCAATTTCGCCAGCGCAATGCGAGGTCGCCCGCCCCATACCAGCTTCCTCTGGAGGCCCTCGATCTCCCGGAAATAACAAGCAGGCACCAAGTCAAGTGGGTTTTGGAGGGCGTACAGAAATCGAGGGAGGGACATCATGTTAAACAGGGCCGCTCTCCCAACTGGGGACAGCGGCAAACCGCACCACGATGTGACGTCCGACCGAAGCCGGCGGAGTGGCGGAAGCAGATTCCTCTCATACCGTACGGCTGAGTCCAAGGAAATATAAATCCCCAAGTATTTAAAGCCGTCGCGCGATACCGGTATTGGACAGACACGGGGCAGCAGGGGCAGTTCTTCAGTGAGCGGGTAAATGCAGGACTTAGCCAAATTGATGGCCAAACCCGAATTTCTCCCAAAGGAGCGTAACACGTCAAACAACACTCCTAGTGACTTACGAGGGGAAGTAAGGTATAACAGAATATCATCGGTGTACAACGATATATGGTCCTCAAAGTCAGAGGACCAACTAATGCCTTTAAGTGACGGTTCCCACCTAAGCCACGCGGCAAGGGAATCAAGAGCAAGCGCGAAGAGGAGCGGCGATAACGGGCAGGCCTGTTGCGTGCCTCTTCCTAGGACGAAAGGCTCCGAGGCCCTACCATTGACCACCACTTGGGCCAGTGGTTGTTCATAAAGAAGTTTGACCCAGCCAATAAAATTAGGACCAAAAACGAATTTTGCGATGGCCGCCCACAAATACGGCCATTCTATTGTGTCGAAGGCCATCGAGGCATCCAATGAGACCAAGATGGCCGACTCATGAAGTGACCCCGCCCTTGCCAGTACACCGTGAAGGCGGCGAAGATTAAGAGCCGTATTCCGATGAGGAATGAACCCGGACTGATCAGAGTGTATCAAATCACCGATCACCGTAATCAAACGATTCGCCAAAGGTTTCGCCAAAATTTTGGGCTCGACGTTCAGAAGCGAGAACGGCCTATATGAAGAACAGTGATCACGAGGCTTCCCATCTTTGTGAATGGTGACAATGGACGCCAATCTCTGATCCTGGGGAAGAGCTCCGAGATCTTGCGATTCCAAAAACATTTGGCGAAGGTGTGGCGCCATCTTGTCTGGACACAATTTGTACAGCTCTATCGGGATACCATTCGGGCCGGAGGCCTTCCCTTAGCGAAGGCAGCGGATAGCAATCGCTATTTCATCAGTAGAAAAATCCACCTCCATAAGCCCCCTATCTGACTCCGAAAGGCTAGGCAGCGCGATGTCCCTAAGTAGCAAATGTGAATCCTCCTCCGGCCTGTCCGAGACCGGCGCGTAGACCTTCTGAAAGTGCTGAGCAAATACCGCGACTATCTCATCTAGGTCCACAACCCGTTCACCGTCCTCTCTTACCACAACAGGCACCACACGATTCAACCTTTCTCTCTTATCCAGCCACGCAATCAACTTCCCGGCCTTGTCACCAACATCATACAAACGCCCCTGCTGCTCACGACTCATCATCCTCTCCGCATCCGTCACCAGCGCTCTGTAATCGGCCTGTTTAAGGGCCAAAACATGCAGACCCTCGGGTGTAACCCCAGATTCCAACTCTTCTTCCAGAGCTGTGATTTCAGTCTCCAATCTCACCACTTCCTCATTCTTGCTTTTCCTCGTGCTAGCAATCAGGGAAAGGGCTTGACCCCGGACAACTGTCTTATAGGCCTCCCACAGGGAAACCGAAGAGGACACAGACCCAACATTCTCCGCAAAGTAATGGTCCATACATTTGACCACCTCAGCCCTGGTTTTCGGATTACGTAGGTGCCAGGGGTTAATTGGGGCAACCCAGCCCTCAGATCGCAGTTGTACATCAATCGTAAGCCAGAGAGGAGAGTGATCAGAGATCCCCCGAGCAAGATGTTGAATTTCCACCACCAGGATATAATCGAGCCTCGAGAGACTCCCATATGCTCCCGAATAGAAGGTATATTGTGCCTGCCCAGGGTGCAGGTGCCTCCAGCAATCCACTAAACCCAGCGCGTCCAGGAAGTTGCTCATCCATAACTGTGACCTTAAAAGAGTCCGGGGGGGTTACGATCCTCGCTACCACAAACAACTGAGTTAAAGTCCCCACCAACCACCAACATGCCCAGAGGGAAGTTCAACACCACTCTACCCAGATCAGCAAACGTAATGGACTGTAAACCCGGTGGGACATACACAGAAAGAACAGAGATCGTCTTCCCCTCCCAGCGACCCGTAATGGCCGCGTACCGACCTCTATCATCTAACACAGTATCATCTATCTCCAAGGGGAGGGAACTCCTGACCAGGACACCCGCCCCCCCTCGACCCAGTAGTGAATCCGATGAACTATTTATTAACTTGCCAAAGATAGGACAGGATGGTAATATCAACAAAACCACAGAAACCAATGGCAACTTTGATGTTAAGACATTGATGAAAGGGCTGGAAAAAAACTGCAGAAGCTAACTCACTAAAATGGCGGGAAATAATATCGCTAGAAAAATATCACGAGGTGGGAAGGGTGCCACGTGGCCTACGTATTATGCTTGTTCCAAGTTTTGAGAACCCCAACCCGTTATTACTCAAAGACTGGGCAGAGAGCAATCTAGAGGCCTCCATGCGTTTGGTTTGTCTATTGGTGAAATACGCCAAAATAGATCAACAGAAAAACTTAGAAGAAATTGGCCGTATAAATGAAGAACTGTCAAAAGAGCAATATAGCAAAGATAAAGCGTTTATAGACAAAACCACCAAAGAAATGAAAGATCGTCTGAGGAAACAAGAGGACATGATAAAAACACGCAAGGCATACAAATTTGCTTGTGACCTGCAAGATTACGAGCTAGGGCAAATCTATACTTTTGCTCGTAAGTTTGACCATTTACGCAAGCAAAAAGGAGTTGTACCCAGTAAACCAAACATAATGGCACGCAATATGGAGGCAGGTACGAGCGATTCAAACGCATCGGGGTCTGATGCAAGCTTGGTTCCCAGCGAGAATGAATCAGATGACAGTGCAAAACAAGGGGATATGGGCTAACTAACTTTAGCGGAAGAGATCGAATATGTTTGAATGCAGAGAAAATCTTTCCTGCGTTCGAGGAATCCAAACTCCGCACAAAACAAAGGAGGAATGCAAGAAGACGAGAGCTCCGCAAATGCGCCCAAGCCAAAAGGAAGACAACAGAAAAAACGATCTTGGCGGAACAAAAAATAATGAATGAAAATACAATCATCACTTTAACCGAAACCGAATTAGATCAAGCGGAAAAACAATTGTTATCATTGGGACTATCGTATTGTCCAGAAAGTAATTTCAACTATTGTAACACACGGATTGACATCTTTAAATTTGTCCGCAAAATAAAGCTTAAAAATACTATGCTATAAAGACCAGCTTACGAGCCAAAAAAAACATTGAAAAGACTACTGAAAGAAGCGGATTGCAAGCAAAAGACGTGGGGTTGATGCATGCCTTGCACGAATTGTGTAATGATGATGACAATCCTAATAGTACACAGGACATAGCTGATAGGGAAGGAATCAACCTAGGACAGACATGTAAGAGCCCATTTAAGCCAGCGTCCACTTTCATTCCAAGCATGCCAAGGGATGCTATTGATATCTATGCAGATAGCGTTACGGAAGAACTTAAACAACTACAACTCAAAACCATGAAGAAGCACAAACCACCCTATGAGAAAATGAGACCATACACCAACCTAATGAGAAAGATGAAGAACAATAAAACGATTGTAATCAACCAGTCCGACAAGGGTGGAAATATAGTGCTATGGGGTAAAAAAGAATACACAGAAGAAGCATATCGCCATCTCAATGATGTACTCTGCCACTCCAAAATTGACATGGCAACAGTTAAACAAATTCAAGAATCCTATCGGAATGATCTATACCAATGGAAACGCGATGGGTTGATATCAAAAGACGAACTTAAATTTCTGCATAAGAAATACCCAGTACTGCCTAATATCTACTTCATTCCGAAGGTACACAAGCAACAAACGCCAGTACCAGGCAGGCCCATTGTGTCAGCAATTAACAGTACCTTCGAGAATACATCGAAATATATTGATTTCCACCTACAAGAGTTTGTTATAGCTTTGCCAGCATACATCAAAGACACCACTGAATTCCTATACCTATTGAATCAATGTACATGGTCAGCTGATTTGTCAATCATGACTATGGATATATCCACGCTATATACCAGCATTGCCCATGCAGATGGCATAAGAGCAATCACATTTTTCTTGGACAACCTCCCCATTGAACTATATCGGCATAACAAAATGCTCATTGATATGGTAGAGAAATGTTTGAATAACAATGTGTTTTTATTCAATAACACTGTATTTAAACAACTTAGAGGCGTTGCCATGGGGGCATGTTTCTCCCCCAGCTACGCGGGGCTCCACGTAGGCTGGTGGGAGGAACATGTCCTCAGGGTGGAACATGCGGCGAGTTGGTCATCTAATTTTGTGAAATATTGGCGATACATTGATGATGTTTTTATTATCTGGCGAGGTACACAGGCGAATGAATTCGTTAATAATATTGACAACCAATTGAACTTGAAATTTACAGCCAGTATCAGCGCTAATGAGGCTAATTTACTAGATGTGCGGGTATTAATACAAGAGAACAAGATAACGACTAGTTTATTTAGGAAGAGTACATCAGGGAACACAATCTTGCACGCAGGGAGTTTCCACCCGAGACACACTAAAACTAGCATCCCCTATGGGGAGTTTTTGAGGATCCATAGGACATGCAGCACTCCAGAACTTAGAGATCAGTACCAGCATGAATCCAAAATTAGACTGATTGCTAGAGGCTACAATTCCAACAAACTGGACGAAACTATGAAAAAAGCTAATTCTCTCAATCGTCTAGAACTTTTGGATCCGAATAGACTAAAATCAGGAGTCACTGAAGTGTGTCAGGGAAAGGAGGCAATGAGATTGATCACTGGCTACAGTCGCCAAGCACGCCAGATTACCAAAATAGTCAAACAACAATGGTCGATCATTCTAACTGACCATGTCCTGAAGGAGGTGATGCCCGATGCCCCAACTATTACGTTCAGACGCGCATATGCCATGTGCAATGATCTTGTGACCAGTAGCCCGGAAACATCTAGAGGAAACAACTGGCTGTCTCCCCATAAGGGATTTTTTCGTTGCAGCTCATGTAGGACTTGCAAATTTGGGGTAAATACTACCACATAAGTTACCCCCTTTGATTCAACCCCAATAGCTATAAAAGCCCATTACACATGCCGCACAGAGCTTGCGGTTTACGTACTAAGATGTAGCTGCAACCTGTCGTATGTGGGAAGCACAAAGTTGCCAGTCCACATGCGCATATTGCAAAACGTGAGAGTGATTGTAAATGGCGACCAAAGCTACCCTGTGGCGCGGCACTTTCAAAACATCCATAACAAAAATGTAATTCATCTGAAGTACTTTGTAATTGACGAAGTTATTCCCAACAAGAAAGGTGGGGATAAGGAAAAACTTCTCAAACAGCTGGAATCCAGGTATATAGTCCTACTTAACAGCAAGACACCAGGGGGCCTCAACATGGGGGAAGACCTACATAACTTCTTATAATAACTTGGAGAGGCTATAGGTCGACCTCCCTTATCAGATACTAAGGGCATACAGTCTCCATTTTCATGAACAAAAGATAGGGTTCCATGTCCATTGGTTCCCAGAATTACATGTATGTCCATAACAAAGCCCGAACTTATTTGCAGCATGTTAAAGACAATTAGAACCATTTAATAATTTAATCACCAACACAGAGCACATCACTAATTTATTTTTGGTATAGAGTTCATCCAACTAAAAAAGGAGCACTTTTGAGTACCACGTTAGGAGTATTTTACAACACACAGGAGGCGCCATACAGAGGGACAGGTCGCTTTAACCTATTGGGGTTACCCATATATTGATGTTTAGCGTTTGTGCTAGTAATAGCATTCCTCTATGCCATACAGAGCATAGCTAGTTTTATATAAAGGTTTTTTTTTTTTTTTGGACTGGGACAGACATTTCATAAATTAGGCTTTTTCACCCGTATGGGCCATTCAGGGGGAATATAGATAAAATGATAGAGCATTCCGTATATAAAGGGAAAGCAACTAGTGCCAGCAATAATCAGAATGTGTATTGTGACTCGGGTATTTGTACGAAGATAATAGATTTTAATTAACAATGTTTTAAAATCTGTAGCTCGCATAAAATAGTGGGCATGTTTTTGTATTTGTACAGGAAACATTTTTCATATAAGCAGTATGCACTTTAACCATACCATGTTCTGAAAATGAACGTTTAACTACATGATGAACCCATTATTGATCTGACGGTCGAATATGCATTAATCTATATAATTTACCATATGGGGAAAAAAACTTGCACAATGCACTTTAATTGTTGACAGCAAAGATAATGGATATTTTGCCTCCATTAAGCTCACTTCGATCTGGCCGAATTAACGAGTAGTAAGCACATTGCACTTTAATTCCCGAGTAAAACGGGGGAAGTTATATTGTCCTTATTATGTCTATTTATGATTAACTATGATTGTAATAACAAGAGGTCATGAAAATTACACGTTACAAAATGGCGCTCATTTTTTACTGCAACAGTGGGGTTATGCACTTGCATAGTCCTTTACCTCTGTTTACAATTGATTGTCAATTGGCGCGCAAAAATGTGTGGTTGTTTTAAATAGCACAGTGGTAGCCCTTCCACTTGTTATCAGTGAGCAAGGACACAGTGTCCGAAACGCGTCTGAAGGCTTGCACCACTTCACCAGTATGGAAAATAAAAGCAATTAAATAAGAAGTCTGACTCCGGCAATATTTTGAAGTTTGCGTAACTGTCTGCGCTGCGAAGCACATTTGGGAGAAGTTGTGTATATATATATATATATATATATATATATATATATATATATATATACATATATATATATATATTACCTACTGGCGGTCGCCAGTAGGTATATATAGTAAGCATGGGCGGAAAATCCGTTTCGCTCGCGGATTTTGCGGATTTTCGGTAAATTCGCAATCCACGAGATTCGCGAATCTCCCGCAAAATCCGCAAATCCGCGAGCAGCGGATTTTATGGCTTGCTCGCACTGTTCGCGTGAGTTCGCGGCTTCCCATAACAACTTCGCGCCCGCGAATAAGCGCTAAATTGCAGAAATACGATCTTAGCAAAACTGAAACTACTTACCAGGTTCAAAAGTTCAGGCTCATCATTAGTAGCCATTTCCTGTAGTGCTTCCTGAGGGGCCCCTCCAGAGTTCAGTTGCCAGTTGCAACTATTATGTGACCCTGCTCTGAACCTCAGAATAGTTACACATATGCCACAAAGGTCCTGAATTACAGCTAAGGGAGACAAGCAGGAGCCAGGCTGGAAGTTCAAATCCATTAATCAGCCCCTAATTCATTATTGTCAGTTGGGGCAGGGCAGGTGTTGTAACTAATTTTGCAACAATGAAAGCACTTAGCAAGTGCAAAAGATCACTAATCAGGAAGCACTAAGGAAGCAGGTGCCAGCTAAAAAAATATTCTGTGACACATTAATCAGCCCCAAATTAATTCAGGTCACTTGAGGCAGGGAAGGTGTGCTTTGCTTTGCTACAATAATGTAAAACTGGAAAACCAGAGGGTGCTGTGATGAAACAGAGGGTGGCATGGGTGGGCCAGAGGGTGGCATGAGTAGTCAGAGAGTGGCAGTGGTGACAGAGAGTGGCAAACACAAAAAAAAAAAAATTCGCGAGAATTCGCGGATTTTGCGGATTGCGAGTTCGCAAATCCGCAAAATTCGCCAACGCGAGATTCGCAAAATTCGCCCATGCTTAATATATAGTTAGGATTTTTTCTCAATGGGATTTTTGAAAATTCTATGTCTAATAACTTTGGCGTTTGTGGACGGAATTGGCTGAAATTTTCAGGAAAATGGCATATTCTGTTTCTGAGCAGCCCCTGAAAATTTGGGGGGGGTCGTCAAGGGGGGCCGAGAAAAAAGGGGGGTCCCAAAACGCGTTTTTCCCATGGTAATTTCCATAGGGCGGTTGGTCTCACTTTTAGCTCAAACGGATTTGCATGAAACTTGGCAAAATTGTAGGGACTGTTAGCCCGATGTGCCTTTGCTAGGTCTCAATATATGTGCTCCAGTGGATTTTGATAAATTAACGTTCAAAAAAATATATATATCTGTGACAGCGCTCCAGGTAGCACTCCGGTTCGCGTACTTGACGCGTAACGGAACTTCGCGAAGCGAAGCTGATTGGCTCTCCGGTGTCTGTCAACTTTCTAAACAGTCCGGAGCGGTCGCCATCTTGTCTGTCGGTAGGATCGAGAGACAAGAGGAGGCCAAAACGAAGGGGGAAATGACCATAAGGGGGCATAATAGATCCTCCCTGACCCCCTAGGTTTGATGTAGAGGCTTTTTTGCGTGGGGAGCGCCCGGTACGCTTTTGTGCAACGGGCGGTGGTAATCTAAATGATGAGGAGGGGGGGGGGGGCATCGTTCAAAGCACATCAGCGTGCATAAACACGAAAATGTTTTTATGTACCACCTCCTTGACTTATCTCTCTGAGATGCATTCCCCTGTGTTTCGGCAATGGTAGTCTGTTCATTGCATAGATCGCCCGAGGGCGGTAGTACAGACCGCGCGTAGGAAAGGGTCAAAAGCCATGTGTATAGGAGTATGTAACAAGCGAGCCATTTAATTGAAAAAACTAAACGTGACAAACGGTTGCAGGATCATTGAAGGTTGATTTTATAATTGAAAGTATAACAGGATCAGTTACAATAAAATCGTCCATACGCACACCATGGGCGAGTATCATGGGTAACATTATTTCAAAGCTTTATTAATACAATAATCAATAATGAAAAATCGACATCAATAGTGTTGTCCGTATTCCCAGTCAGTACCCTTCCCCGCCCGCCATGTGCACAAAGACCGCATACATCCCCCATAACGTCAAGGCTAAGTAACTAGAACGTCATAAGGAGTTGCAAGTCGCTCCCATACTGGCGCCATTTTGGTCGAGGCCAGGCACTTTCAGAGTATAGTTCAATGTCTCCAATAAGTAGCGGCAGGACCAGAATCCCTTTCGGCAGTTCTGGCTTCGTCATTACGAGCACTAGAAAAGAAGACATTCTGGGCAATACCATCCTTGGCGCAGCCCTTTATTCTACAAGATGGTGTCTTTCAAAAGCCAGGGGTATAGGAGTATGTAACAAGCGAGCCATTTAATTGAAAAAACTAAACGTGACAAACGGTTGCAGGATCAGTGAAGGTTGATTTTATAATTGAAAGTATAACAGGATCAGTTACAATAAAATCATCCATACGCACACCATGGGCGAGTATCATGGGTAACATTATTTCGAAGCTTTATTAATACAATAATCAATAATGAAAAATCGACATCAATAGTGTTGTCCGTATTCCCAGTCAGTACCCTTCCCCGCCCGCCATGTGCACAAAGACCGCATGCATCCCCCATAACGTCAAGGCTAAGTAACTAGAACGTCATAAGAAGTTGCAAGTCGCTCCCATACTGGCGCCATTTTGGTCGAGGCCAGGCAGGTTCAGACTATAGTTCAATGTCTCCAATAAGTAGCGGCAGGACCAGAATCCCTTTCGGCAGTTCTGGCTTCGTCATTACGAGCACTAGAAAACAAGACATTCTGGGCAATACCATCCTTGACGCAGCCCTTTATTCTACAAGATGGTGTCTTTCAAAAGCCAGGGGTATAGGAGTATGTAACAAGCGAGCCATTTAATTGAAAAAACTAAACGTGACAAACGGTAGCAGGATCAGTGAAGGTTGATTTTTTAATTGAAAGTATAACAGGATCAGTTACAATAAAATCGTCCATGCGCACACCATGGGCGAGTATCATGGGTAACATTACTTCGAAGCTTTATTAATACAATAATCAATAATGAAAAATCGACATCAATAGGGTTGTCCGTATTCCCAGTCAGTACCCTTCCCCGCCCGCCATGTGCACAAAGACCGCATACATCCCCCATAACGTCAAGGCTAAGTAACTAGAACGTCATGAGGAGTTGCAAGTCGCTCCCATACTGGCGCCATTTTGGTCGAGGCCAGGCAGGTTCAGAGTATAGTTCAATGTCTCCAATAAGTAGCGGCAGGACCAGAATCCCTTTCGGCAGTTCTGGCTTCGTCATTACGAGCACTAGAAAACAAGACATTCTGGGCAATATCACCCTTGACGCAGCCCTTTATGCTACAAGATGGTGTCTTCCATTCAGAAAATATTGTTGGCAGCATTTTGAAAGGAAAGATAAACGGCCGTTCTCCTAGTGAGTCTCACATTGTTACATTTATGAAGAATGTTGAAGAGTAGTATGTTGAAAATCTGAAGCCATCGTTCTACAAACTCTCAATCAGCCTTGGATGGAAAAATCCTGAAGAATGTACGAACTGAAAACCAGTTTTTGTCTACATAGCATCAGCAGCAACACTTGAGTCAGCTTTGTGTGAAGCCGCCATCTTGATCCAATCAATACCGTCCCCCTGCACACATTCAGGGACCAGGCCGCAGGACGTGTCTTTAGGTCAAACGGATTGTGGGACAAGGTGCAGAATGGAAGAGTCACCAAAAGGCAAAAAGTTCCGCCAGACCCCGGGAGCCGGCCGCTTATGTCGGGGGCGATCTCAGGCCACACCAGGGCAACAAGACTTGTGGAGGGGGCAGGAGCCAAGCGCCCCCTCCCAGTCCGCGCTACCACACTGCCCCTCGGGGGCCTCTGTCAAGTGGTTCAGGGAGGCACCGCAGGCAGCGGTTCTTCAGATCAGTGGCTCTCACCGGCAAGGCTCCCCTCCGTCAGCAGCGATCGTTGGCGCTGTGGTTGCGGCCGGAGGCCCCGCCTGGTCAACGCCCCGGCCTCTCCATGCCGTAGGCCGCAAGAGTGGGCGCAACTCTGCTGGCCGAGCGAGGAATACCGTCCCCCTGCACACATTCAGGGACCAGGCCGCATTGCGAGGGCACCGCAGGACGTGTCTTCAAGTCAAACGGATTGTGGGACAAGGTGCAGAATGGAAAAGTCACCAAAAGGCAAAAAGTTCCGCTGGACCCCGGGAGCCGGCCGCCTATGTCGGGGGCGATCTTAGGCCACACCAGGGCAGCAAGACTTGGGGAGGGGGCAGGAGCCAAGCGCCCCCTCCCAGTCCGCGCCACCTCACCGCCCCTCGGGGGCCTCCGTCAAGCGGTTCAGGGAGGCACCGCAGGCAGCGGTTCTTCAGATCAGTGGCTCTCACCGGCAAGGCTCCCCTCCGTCAGCAGCATTCGTTGGCGCTGTGGTTGCGGCCGGAGGCCCCGCCTAGTCAACGCCCCGGCCTCTCCATGTCGTAGGCCGCAAGAGTGGGCGCAACTCAGCTGGCCGAGCGAGACTTGGGGAGGGGGCAGGAGCTAAGCGCCCCCTCCCAGTTCGTGCCACCACACCGCCCCTGGGGGGCCTCCGTCAAGCGGTTCAGGGAGGCACCGCAGGCAGCCGTTCTTCAGATCAGTGGCTCTCACCGGCAAGGCTCCCCTCCATCAGCAGCGATCGTTGGCGCTGTGGTTGCGGCCAGAGACCCCGCCTAGTCAACGCCCCGGCCTCTCCATCTCGTAGGCCGCAGAGTAGTCGGGGAGAAATCCCGGGAACGGCGGCATGCAACGTTTTACCCTGTTACTTTGCTGGTGTGTTGTATATATTTATAATATTTGCATAGGGTTTGTCGTTATTTTGGGCGGGGTGGGGGGCGGAGCCGAGCTGTCTTGCAGCCATCATGGCGTCGAGCTCAGTTCCTCTCACTAGTTTCATATTTCTCATGAGGGGTTGTTCCTAATGCTTCTATTTTAGCGAGGTCACAAAGAGATCCCATTAGTGGCCTACTGATTTTGCTTGATTCCTTTTGTTTTTTCTAACGATTTTTCACTATCTGCAAAGACTAAACAGAGTATTGCGACTCTGTGCTTGTTTGTAAATAGAGAATGAACCAAAGAGAACCAATTCCAAAACAGTAAATGCTTGGATAACAATCAATCAAATGGAGAGAGAAGCAGGCACGACGGATTACAACGGGGGCAAAGGCCTGCGTTACCTACCCTTCACTATCTGCAAAGAGAGAATACTCCTAAAAGAAAAGAGGGGGGGGGGAAGCGTTCAAAGCACATCAGCGTGCATAAACACGAAAGTGTTTTTACCTACCACATACTTGACATTTTAAAGCTTTTGATATTTGCTATTAAAAAACCATTGAAATTCACTGAAAAAACCATAGGTTATAGACCATATATAGTTAGGAATTAGCATTTACAAAACCTTATTTTACTCACACAAAACCATTGAAATTCCATATATAGTTAGTTGCACTAACTATATATCGCGCACCCGCAATCCACTGCTGATGATGTCACATATTACATCATTCATGACATGGTCAGTGGCATCACTGATGACATCTCTAATGACATCACTCATGACATCACTGATGATACCATCCAGTGAATGTATGTCTTTCAGTAAAATAAATATGTTTTACATATGTATTTGTAAAGGTCGATGGAAGAATACATTTTTAAATAAGTGTCTAAATGGATGTTTTTTTTAAAAAAAATTGATTGGTTAACAGTGTATCTTAGTGAATACATATATCAGCGAGTAATGTTTAAATATTTAAATATATGTATCAGTGTTTCACTTTGTGTATAAGTGGCTGCATGGGTTAGTGAGTAGCTACATGTTTGTGTGTATGGGTTATTAGATGGGTTTTTTAGTATCAGTATGAGTGTCTGTATGGTTTGGTGGGGGTATTACTTAGCACATAGATGCATCAATGACTGACTCACTGTTTGTATGTGTTTTGAAGACAGCATATGTGCAGGACTGTATGGGTGGATGAGTGTGTATATGTGTGTGTTAGTGAGTGAATGACTGTCTGACTAGTGTTTTTATCAGTAACTACATATGTTTTAATGTAGTATATGTGAGTATTGATGTATGTAAGTGAGTATATGTGAGAGTGAGAGATTGTAAGAGTTCCTGTTTAAATAGGTATGTGTTTCTATAAGTGATTGTTTAAGAGAGTAAGTATGTGTAAGTTTCCTTAGAAGTAAGGTGGTCGTGTGTGTCTATGGCTGTATATGCAAATAAATGGATGTTCAATCCTTTATTTGCAAGTGTCAGTATGTGTATGAGTAACTTTTGGAAGACTTTCGGTGTGTAACAGGATGTACAGGTGTATCACTACATATGATGAATGAGTATATGTATGGGTGACTATATAGAACTGTTGGTGAATAAGTGGATGTGTATATAGATGGTGGAATTACTGAATTGGTTGTTGTAACTGGTATGTGTATCTCCATTTTTTTGAAAATGTTAGTTTCTATTTTTGAATATGTGTTTCAAGGGTTACATTACACTGAAAGGAGGTCTGTCACAAGGATGGTGTCATCAGTGATGTCATGAGTGATGTCACTGACCATGTCATGAGTGATGTAATATGTGACGTCATCAGCAGTGCATTGCAGGCGCGCAAGTTATAGTGAGTCCAACTAACTATAAAGTTGGAATTTCAATGGTTTTATGCGAGTAAAATTTCCAGCTAACTATAACTGGTGTGAAACCTATGGTTTTTTCATTGAATTTAATAGGTTTTTAAAATGCTAATTCCTAACTATAACTGGTGTGAAACCTATGGTTTTTTCAAATGCTAATTCCTAACTATAACTGGTGTAAAACCTATGTTTTTTTCAGTGAATTTCATAGGTTTTTTAATAGCCAATCTCTATAGGTTAGGTATGAAATGTAATATTTTTTATGATGAATTTTATATTTTATAATTATGTAATACTATTTTTTTATGTTTATTTTTATTTTGTTATGTTTTTTTTTATTTGTTTGCCCCGGCGCGCTCCCGGGGCGCGTACCGATGCGCTCACCGGTGAACGTAGTGCTACGGCGCGCCCAGGGCGCGTACTGGGGGTGTCCCTTTAGCGCTAATGCCGCGAATGAAAACATCATCGTGACGTTTCGCGTGATACGCACGGCGTAAGCGCACCCGGAAGCACCCACGCGCATACGAACGTGCTATGTAAGCGCCGCGTAGCATAAGCGCGTCGGGTCATGTGACCTGAAAATAACACTTTTCATTGGTTCAAAACAGTTTTGGTTTCCAAATGATGAAAGCCCCCACCTTTTTCCTCATTCTCACTTTATTCTTTGAGTGAGGAAGACCTGCCTTTTCTTACAGAGATGGCTACTGTACTATCTGCAGCTGGAGCATCTGCCCCACCACCACCACCAGAAGGACCACCAGAAGATCACATTGGTGGTCAAGAAGAAGAGGAGGAGGAGGAGGAAGATGAGGAAGGGACAAGGCAGTTCCTGCATGAAGACAATCCCCCATACAAACCAAGAGAGCACTTCATATGGGAGTTTTTCAAAATCCCAAGGGGTTTTAAAAAAGTAAACGCTGCGAAGGTGACTTGTCTCATCTGTAAAGCTGTGCTATCCAGGGGGAACCCTGCTAAAAAATATTCCTTTGGGAATCATACTATGATACGACACATGCAGCGTTTTCACCCTAATAACTATTCTGCAGCAGAGGTGAGGGAAATCTGCAGTAACCTACCCCAATCATCATCCAGAACCTCTACAACTCAAGAACCCACAAAGTTTGGGGGATACAAAATTGTTTGTATTTATTGTAACAAAACCATTAGTTATGGTGAGAAAAGCATTACACTAATCACTGTTGCTATGGATCACCAGAAATGCCAGAGGAAACCATAATTTTTTCTGGGTTTTTTTGTGCTCCAGTTGAGCCATTTTCAATTCCCTTTTTTTTGTTTCTCCCCATAAAAAATACAAAAAATATATAAAACTGTTCAGAAAAGCCAAAAAAAGAAAAAAAAATTCAAAAAAACAATAAAAAAATATTAAACACCAAAAAGAATTAAAAAACAGTTTTTTTTTAGAACTACCTCCAATTTATAAAAAAAGGCTTCATTTTAAAAAAACTCTGTCATTCTTTTTTCCTCATGGTACCCTTCCCGGTGCGGCCCCCGGTGCGCGTACCGTGGCGCGCTTATGGGTATATATATATTTTTTTTAACCTAAATTACTCAAAAACCACTGGAGCACATATCTTGAGACATAGCAAAGGCACATCGGGCTACCAGTCCTACAATTTTGCCAAGTTTGGTGGAAATCCATTCAGCCGTTCGGGCTAAAAGTGAGGTCGACCACCCTATGGAAATGAACATGGGGAAAACACGCTTTGGGACCCCCCCTTTTATCTTGGCTCCCACTTAACAAATCCCCCCCAAACTTTCAGGGAATGACCGGAGCGCCGCGAGGCAAATTTGAGGAAATTTCAGGGAGATTTCTAAACCGGCGCCAAAATTATTCCCAATAGAATGTTGAGATTTTGCATTGAAAATAATCCTAACTATAACTACCTACTGGCGACTGCCAGTAGGATGGAGATATATATATATATATTTCTTGAGAGTCCACCCCCACGCCACCGACCTGGTCACTGCCGAGACTGTGCATGCTGGGGTATGCAGTTCCGAGGACTGAATTTGGAGCTGCACAGGTGAGCCTACAGCTTTAGGGGGAGGAGCATGAGTGCAGTTAAATATTTCACGCAGGAGGAGTTTCATTTGAAAAGGACACAGAACTGGGCGCTGAAGAAGGTCTAACGACCGAAATGCATTCGCCGCTGCTGGCATCCTCCTCAATAAAGTCAGCTGTTCCATCAGAACTCCCCTCCGGCCTCTGTCTTCTTTTTTTGGAAGGAAGAATTTTCGCCACGTTTTCTGCGCCAGCCAGAGGTGCAGCACGGAAGGCCCCTGCCAGACAAAGAGACTCGACCCCATAACTGGCGTTCCGCTGTTCCAGCGTTTTCAAAGTTGAGGGATCAACAAGGGTCGGAGACCGCCAGGAACGTGATGCAGGAATTCGAGGAAGGGGGTATTTTATCTCCTAAAGCAAAAACGCCTCGCATTTGGCAGCTGACTCTCAGTTTCTGCATTAGGGAAATGGCCATGGCAGGAGTGAGGGGACAAAGAGGAACGACTACAGTGTTGGGGGCGGTGTGAACAGTCCCTTTCAACTCACCTGTAACACGCACGGATCTAATTTCTTGAGAGTCCACCCCCACGCCACCGACCTGGTCACTGCCGAGACTGTGCATGCTGGGATATGCAGTTCCGAGGACTGAATTTGGAGCTGCACAGGTGAGCCTACAGCTTTAGGGGGAGGAGCATGAGTGCAGTTAAATATTTCACGCAGGAGGAGTTTCATTTGAAAAGGACACAGAACTGGGCGCTGAAGAAGGTCTAACGACCGAAATGCATTCGCCGCTGCTGGCATCCTCCTCAATAAAGTCAGCTGTTCCATCAGAACTCCCCTCCGGCCTCTGTCTTCTTTTTTTGGAAGGAAGAATTTTCGCCACGTTTTCTGCGCCAGCCAGAGGTGCAGCACGGAAGGCCCCTGCCAGACAAAGAGACTCGACCCCATAACTGGCGTTCCGCTGTTCCAGCGTTTTCAAAGTTGAGGGATCAACAAGGGTCGGAGACCGCCAGGAACGTGATGCAGGAATTCGAGGAAGGGGGAATTTTATCTCCTAAAGCAAAAACGCCTTGCATTTGCAGCTGACTCGCAGTTTCTGCATTAGGGAAATGGCCATGGCAGGAGTGAGGGGACAAAGAGGAACGACTACAGTGTTGGGGGCGGTGTGAACAGTCCCTTTCAACTCACCTGTAACACGCACGGATCTAATTTCTTGAGAGTCCACCCCCACGCCACCGACCTGGTCACTGCCGAGACTGTGCATGCTGGGATATGCAGTTCCGAGGACTGAATTTGGAGCTGCACAGGTGAGCCTACAGCTTTAGGGGGAGGAGCATGAGTGCAGTTAAATATTTCACGCAGGAGGAGTTTCATTTGAAAAGGACATAGAACTGGGCGCTGAAGAAGGTCTAACGACCGAAATGCATTCGCCGCTGCTGGCATCCTCCTCAATAAAGTCAGCTGTTCCATCAGAACTCCCCTCCGGCCTCTGTCTTCTTTTTTTGGAAGGAAGAATTTTCGCCACGTTTTCTGCGCCAGCCAGAGGTGCAGCACGGAAGGCCCCTGCCAGACAAAGAGACTCGACCCCATAACTGGCGTTCCGCTGTTCCAGCGTTTTCAAAGTTGAGGGATCAACAAGGGTCGGAGACCGCCAGGAACGTGATGCAGGAATTCGAGGAAGGGGGAATTTTATCTCCTAAAGCAAAAACGCCTTGCATTTGGCAGCTGACTCGCAGTTTCTGCATTAGGGAAATGGCCATGGCAGGAGTGAGGGGACAAAGAGGAACGACTACAGTGTTGGGGGCGGTGTGAACAGTCCCTTTCAACTCACCTGTAACACGCACGGATCTAATTTCTTGAGAGTCCACCCCCACGCCACCGACCTGGTCACTGCCGAGACTGTGCATGCTGGGATATGCAGTTCCGAGGACTGAATTTGGAGCTGCACAGGTGAGCCTACAGCTTTAGGGGGAGGAGCATGAGTGCAGTTAAATATTTCACGCAGGAGGAGTTTCATTTGAAAAGGACACAGAACTGGGCGCTGAAGAAGGTCTAACGACCGAAATGCATTCGCCGCTGCTGGCATCCTCCTCAATAAAGTCAGCTGTTCCATCAGAACTCCCCTCCGGCCTCTGTCTTCTTTTTTTGGAAGGAAGAATTTTCGCCACGTTTTCTGCGCCAGCCAGAGGTGCAGCATGGAAGGCCCCTGCCAGACAAAGAGACTTGACCCCATAACTGGCGTTCCGCTGTTCCAGCGTTTTCAAAGTTGAGGGATCAACAAGGGTCGGAGACCGCCAGGAACGTGATGCAGGAATTCGAGGAAGGGGGTATTTTATCTCCTAAAGCAAAAACGCCTCGCATTTGGCAGCTGACTCGCAGTTTCTGCATTAGGGAAATGGCCATGGCAGGAGTGAGGGGACAAAGAGGAACGACTACAGTGTTGGGGGCGGTGTGAACAGTCCCTTTCAACTCACCTGTAACACGCACGGATCTAATTTCTTGAGAGTCCACCGCCACGCCACCGACCTGGTCACTGCCGAGACTGTGCATGCTGGGATATGCAGTTCCGAGGACTGAATTTGGAGCTGCACAGGTGAGCCTACAGCTTTAGGGGGAGGAGCATGAGTGCAGTTAAATATTTCACGCAGGAGGAGTTTCATTTGAAAAGGACACAGAACTGGGCGCTGAAGAAGGTCTAACGACCAAAATGCATTCGCCGCTGCTGGCATCCTCCTCAATAAAGTCAGCTGTTCCATCAGAACTCCCCTCCGGCCTCTGTCTTCTTTTTTTGGAAGGAAGAATTTTCGCCACGTTTTCTGCGCCAGCCAGAGGTGCAGCACGGAAGGCCCCTGCCAGACAAAGAGACTCGACCCCATAACTGGCGTTCCGCTGTTCCAGCGTTTTCAAAGTTGAGGGATCAACAAGGGTCGGAGACCGCCAGGAACGTGATGCAGGAATTCGAGGAAGGGGGTATTTTATCTCCTAAAGCAAAAACGCCTCGCATTTGGCAGCTGACTCGCAGTTTCTGCATTAGGGAAATGGCCATGGCAGGAGTGAGGGGACAAAGAGGAACGACTACAGTGTTGGGGGCGGTGTGAACAGTCCCTTTCAACTCACCTGTAACACGCACGGATCTAATTTCTTGAGAGTCCACCCCCACGCCACCGACCTGGTCACTGCCGAGACTGTGCATGCTGGGATATGCAGTTCCGAGGACTGAATTTGGAGCTGCACAGGTGAGCCTACAGCTTTAGGGGGAGGAGCATGAGTGCAGTTAAATATTTCACGCAGGAGGAGTTTCATTTGAAAAGGACACAGAACTGGGCGCTGAAGAAGGTCTAACGACCGAAATGCATTCGCCGCTGCTGGCATCCTCCTCAATAAAGTCAGCTGTTCCATCAGAACTCCCCTCCGGCCTCTGTCTTCTTTTTCTGGAAGGAAGAATTTTCGCCACGTTTTCTGCGCCAGCCAGAGGTGCAGCACGGAAGGCCCCTGCCAGACAAAGAGACTCGACCCCATAACTGGCGTTCCGCTGTTCCAGCGTTTTCAAAGTTGAGGGATCAACAAGGGTCGGAGACCGCCAGGAACGTGATGCAGGAATTCGAGGAAGGGGGTATTTTATCTCCTAAAGCAAAAACGCCTCGCATTTGGCAGCTGACTCGCAGTTTCTGCATTAGGGAAATGGCCATGGCAGGAGTGAGGGGACAAAGAGGAACGACTACAGTGTTGGGGGCGGTGTGAACAGTCCCTTTCAACTCACCTGTAACACGCACGGATCTAATTTCTTGAGAGTCCACCCCCACGCCACCGACCTGGTCACTGCCGAGACTGTGCATGCTGGGATATGCAGTTCCGAGGACTGAATTTGGAGCTGCACAGGTGAGCCTACAGCTTTAGGGGGAGGAGCATGAGTGCAGTTAAATATTTCACGCAGGAGGAGTTTCATTTGAAAAGGACACAGAACTGGGCGCTGAAGAAGGTCTAACGACCGAAATGCATTCGCCGCTGCTGGCATCCTCCTCAATAAAGTCAGCTGTTCCATCAGAACTCCCCTCCGGCCTCTGTCTTCTTTTTTTGGAAGGAAGAATTTTCGCCACGTTTTCTGCGCCAGCCAGAGGTGCAGCACGGAAGGCCCCTGCCAGACAAAGAGACTCGACCCCATAACTGGCGTTCCGCTGTTCCAGCGTTTTCAAAGTTGAGGGATCAACAAGGGTCGGAGACCGCCAGGAACGTGATGCAGGAATTCGAGGAAGGGGGAATTTTATCTCCTAAAGCAAAAACGCCTCGCATTTGGCAGCTGACTCGCAGTTTCTGCATTAGGGAAATGGCCATGGCAGGAGTGAGGGGACAAAGAGGAACGACTACAGTGTTGGGGGCGGTGTGAACAGTCCCTTTCAACTCACCTGTAACACGCACGGATCTAATTTCTTGAGAGTCCACCCCCACGCCACCGACCTGGTCACTGCCGAGACTGTGCATGCTGGGATATGCAGTTCCGAGGACTGAATTTGGAGCTGCACAGGTGAGCCTACAGCTTTAGGGGGAGGAGCATGAGTGCAGTTAAATATTTCACGCAGGAGGAGTTTCATTTGAAAAGGACACAGAACTGGGCGCTGAAGAAGGTCTAACGACCGAAATGCATTCGCCGCTGCTGGCATCCTCCTCGATAAAGTCAGCTGTTCCATCAGAACTCCCCTCCGGCCTCTGTCTTCTTTTTTTGGAAGGAAGAATTTTCGCCACGTTTTCTGCGCCAGCCAGAGGTGCAGCACGGAAGGCCCCTGCCAGACAAAGAGACTTGACCCCATAACTGGCGTTCCGCTGTTCCAGCGTTTTCAAAGTTGAGGGATCAACAAGGGTCGGAGACCGCCAGGAACGTGATGCAGGAATTCGAGGAAGGGGGTATTTTATCTCCTAAAGCAAAAACGCCTCGCATTTGGCAGCTGACTCGCAGTTTCTGCATTAGGGAAATGGCCATGGCAGGAGTGAGGGGACAAAGAGGAACGACTACAGTGTTGGGGGCGGTGTGAACAGTCCCTTTCAACTCACCTGTAACACGCACGGATCTAATTTCTTGAGAGTCCACCGCCACGCCACCGACCTGGTCACTGCCGAGACTGTGCATGCTGGGATATGCAGTTCCGAGGACTGAATTTGGAGCTGCACAGGTGAGCCTACAGCTTTAGGGGCAGGAGCATGAGTGCAGTTAAATATTTCACGCAGGAGGAGTTTCATTTGAAAAGGACACAGAACTGGGCGCTGAAGAAGGTCTAACGACCAAAATGCATTCGCCGCTGCTGGCATCCTCCTCAATAAAGTCAGCTGTTCCATCAGAACTCCCCTCCGGCCTCTGTCTTCTTTTTTTGGAAGGAAGAATTTTCGCCACGTTTTCTGCGCCAGCCAGAGGTGCAGCACGGAAGGCCCCTGCCAGACAAAGAGACTCGACCCCATAACTGGCGTTCCGCTGTTCCAGCATTTTCAAAGTTGAGGGATCAACAAGGGTCGGAGACCGCCAGGAACGTGATGCAGGAATTCGAGGAAGGGGGTATTTTATCTCCTAAAGCAAAAACGCCTCGCATTTGGCAGCTGACTCGCAGTTTCTGCATTAGGGAAATGGCCATGGCAGGAGTGAGGGGACAAAGAGGAACGACTACAGTGTTGGGGGCGGTGTGAACAGTCCCTTTCAACTCACCTGTAACACGCACGGATCTAATTTCTTGAGAGTCCACCCCCACGCCACCGACCTGGTCACTGCCGAGACTGTGCATGCTGGGATATGCAGGTCCGAGGACTGAATTTGGAGCTGCACAGGTGAGCCTACAGCTTTAGGGGGAGGAGCATGAGTGCAGTTAAATATTTCACGCAGGAGGAGTTTCATTTGAAAAGGACACAGAACTGGGCGCTGAAGAAGGTCTAACGACCGAAATGCATTCGCCGCTGCTGGCATCCTCCTCAATAAAGTCAGCTGTTCCATCAGAACTCCCCTCCGGCCTCTGTCTTCTTTTTTTGGAAGGAAGAATTTTCGCCATAAAAAAAAATATATATATATATATATATATATATATGTATATATATATATATATATATATATATATATATATATATATATATATATATATATATATATATCTTGCTCCAAGTACCCACAGGTTAAGGTCGCACCCAGCAGCATGTGGCCAAAGGCATTTATACGGGTAGAGGATAGCGCCATAGTCCAGCTTCTTTACAGTTCACATGTCGGAAGTAGTAGCCTGACGCGTTTCTGAGCTTTCGCTCTCATCAGAGGCACGACAAGGTGTTTGTGCTACTTAAGACACGCCCCAGCAGTCGATTGGTTTACACCATCCAATTGGCTTCTCAAGTGCACGCACTGAATGCTGGGTCTTATAGTCCAATGTCTAAAGTACAGGTTCATGCACATAATTCAACTGTTGCATTTGAAGTAACCTGTGGGTACTTGGAGCAAGATATATATATATATATATATATATATATATATTTACCACAGCTCCCTCGCAGGAAACAAATGGGTCGCACTCCACGGGTGTTTCTTTTGCAGTTTTTTATTATTTTTAAGTTACATTCCTACAGGCAGATGTTCCGATCTACGCGTTTCGGTATTACAAATACCTTGCTCACGATCGTGAGCAAGGTATTTGTAAAAAAACTGCAAAAGAAACACCCGTGGAGTGCGACCCATTTGTTTCCTGCGAGGGAGCTGTGGTAAAGGTATCAGCAGCGTGGTTCAGCTGCAGGGCGCCGCACCCGGACTGAGCGCTGTTGTAGTGGCGAAAGGAACCAGCTTTGGAGAATATATATATATATATATATATATATATATATGTATCCTGCTTCGTCCCAGGCTTTGCATGCTTGTACCTCGGCTTGTGGTGGGAGCAGGTTGTCTATGAGACCAGACAATTTGTAGACCACGCCGTCCTCTGGGTGAGATACATCGACAACATTTTCTGTGTCTGGAATGGAACAGAGATTGAGGCACGGAAATTCGTTGAGGTTCTCAACTGCAATGATTTGAACCTACAGTTCACCAGCCAAACAGACACTAAAACTATTGAATTTCTTGACCTCAAACTAGAAGATAGAGACACCAAAATCAGCAGTAAACTATTCAGAAAAACAACGGCTGGTAACAGCTGGCAGGCAAATAGTTGCCATCTGAAAAATCGCATTTGCAGCATTCCTTTTGGAGAATTGTTAAGGGCCAGAAGGAACTGCAGTACCGAAGATGGTTACCAGGAAGAAGAAGTACAGGTGACTGAAAGATTCCTGTCACGAGGATATAGTAAAACAATCCTCAAAGATACCATAGCGAAAGTAGACTAACTTAAAAGGGATGAGCTAGTGTTTCCGACCATTAATACTGATACAGTTGAGAAAAGGGAACCATTAAGGTTCATAACAAAACATAATACTCATGGATGGGAAATAAGGAAAACTCTGAAGAAATTCTGGGAGGTCTTAAGAAACGATGATGATTTGCGTGAACATGTAGGTGAGCACCCATCTCTTACATTTCGTAAACCTCGATCATTACAAGACTATCTATGTAGTAATATGATTCCAAGCTCATATAAAATCAATGAGATAAAGGGGAATTTTTTACATGCAATCAGTGCAAAGCATGTAAATTCAGTTGCAGTCTCAAATCTATCAAAATCTGCAACAATATGGCGCCCTTTACACTACAGGAACATGTTGATTGCAATACTGAATATGCAATATATTCATTTAAGTGTCCTTGTGAAAAATATTATATAGGGAGTACCATCCACAAAGGGAAAAAGAGAGTCCTTGATCACCTAAGGGCAATCAACAAAAACAATAAAATGTATCCCGTTATGAGACACTTTGAGGAATTCCACAAAACCAATCCGAATCAAGTGAGATTTGCTGGTATTGATTGTATTCCATCAATTGTCAGGGGTGGTAAGAGAACAGCTGAACTCAGGAGACTTGAATCTAAATTAATCATCAGATTCAATACAATGGCCCCACATGGGCTGAATCTCGATGAGGAAATCTCTGTACATCTCTGAATTGTTTTTAACATTAACTGCTGCTATTTCAGCTCCCATAATTGTGCATCTGTGTTGCTGTTTTTTAGATTTTTGTATTTTATTTTAATTGTGCACTTTTTTGGTTTTAATCAAACCATCTCTATTTCTGACTTTTTTACAGATATCTGCACAGGGAGCAATGAAAAGCATGGGTATCTGCTCTATGCTTGATGATTTATGAGAGAATAACATCACTGAATTGATGAATAAGATGTCGTCCATGATATACTTTATGTACCTTTATTACAATTTACATTCGCCCACTGGGGCGCAACACGTGACAATGATTACAATGCTATTATTATCAGGACTTACAATGTTATTTTGAACAGTATATAAGATTGCCCACTTGGGCATATATTTTGTTATTATGTGTACGACAGTAAAAGCACACTGCAATTCAGCACTATAATTAAATCCATATGGTCTTCAAATTGACAAGCTGACATTTGATCGCCTGGAAGAACAATTCTCTTATCACGTGACTGTGAGAGTATTGTCATCTATTTCTGTTTCAATATGTGTTAGCAGATATATATTCTTTTGTATATAATTTCAAACAACAGTTCTGGATGACTGTGAGCATACTTTAAAATGCCGGCACAAGTGACGTGAGATCGTGACTGGGTCCGTTAAATATTGTCACTTGGTTTATGTTGCCTTCATAAGCTTTAAATTGTATTAATTTTGCTTGCAACAACTAATGCACTATAATATGGGTTGTACACGTTTTTAGAACCACCGTTTATTTGAAGATGCCGGCACAGTCACGTTGGATTGAGGTTGAATCCGCTCTCTATGTAAATATGGCCACTCAGTTCTTGATGTTCTCTTAACACATGTATCATTTCCTGTTTTAAATCGATGATGAATTACGGCACTGTTTTCATTTATTTGAATTATAAGTTCAGGTATTATGTTGAACTTTATTGAGATGGTTGTGGACACTGAACATTTCTTCTATGTCTATGTCACATGATCGGCACCTCAGCACTTTATAACTAACGAAACAAACACAGTCTATTGCCCGTGATAAAGGAGTGTGTTTAACTCCGAAACGCGTAGGACGTAGTGTGGACTTAATAAATGGCATTTTGAATAGAGGCCGCGGCTCCAGTGTTTTTGTATTCCTGGATCGAAGGAAGCATGCATTGGTGATTGTTTGGATTTGATGGGGGTAGCTACCCCTGACGTGAGCCCGCTGTGTCAGAGGCTCGGGACAAAGCCATCCTTGATTTGTGGAGATATATACATATATTCATTCAAAAAAACACCACCAATGGGATCTGCCAAGAAGCGCCTACCCACCATACCAATACAATCAACAAAGCCTTTTGTTATGGGCATGCCACAGCTACTCAAGAGGAAAATTGAAGCGGAAGAATCAGGTCCAATGGGCCCCCACAGAGGAACAAATAGAGATGACAACCTGGAAGCATATCCAGGCAGGGGCAACTGACTAGTCTAGTTGTTAACCTCAGACAAGAGTCTTTCGTCCTCACAAATGCAGGTATTGGAAAAAGGCCTTGATTTTGTACCAACCGCAACCCTTGACAAGTTTAAACTCAATTCCGAAGTCAATGAGTTTATCAGAAGGATATAGGAGAAATAAATCCTAGTCTCCTGAAGACTTTTAACAATACCACCAATGAAATAAAATCACCCAGAAAGGAGCTGGGCAATGACAGAAGCATAGTGATCAAACCAGCAGGCAAGGGGGAGCCATTGTCATTCAATTGACAGAGGCATAACGCAATGAATGCTTCCCGCTTCTCGTGGATGAGAGAGAATACGAGTGTCTACAGACTGACCCAACTGCTCTGCTTAGAACAAGAATCAGCACTATAACTGAGCAGGCCTTGGCCAACAAATGGATATCACAAAAAGAGGGTCATTCCATAACCAACAAAACCCCAACTACACCATTCTTCTTTATTATCCCTAAGATCCATAAGATCCTTGAGAACCCCGAGGTTGCCCAATATGATCAAGGATAGGTTAAATTCTGGAAGCTTTATGAAGGTTTGGTGATGCCTTCCTTAGAATCATTGCCCAGAACACAAGCACTTACCTCAAAGACATATATATTGTGACCCTGGGGCACAACGGTATTAGAAAAAAGCTGGCAGATGCTAGTGCTTCCCCTTCTGTAATACTGATAGTGGTGGCGCACATGTAGCTCCAGTGTTTTCATGAGCGGGCATTCCCTCATTTGCATGGGGCACACACATAGGGAGCCACAAAATAAAGTGGTGCACTGCCAGTGCAACTTCTGAAGGCAGCCCTGTTCAAATGGGAAAGGGGTCGTGTGACCCCCCACCCCAGATACTTCCCTGCAGGTGGGTGCAAGCACTCACTGCACCCACCTGCCGGGAGATCCTGTCTCCCTTCTCTAAAGAACTGATGCCATACTGCCTAAACCATGGCCGCAGCACATTCATTGTAATAGGGCGCCCTGTCACCATTTTCGCCCGTTGCACCTGTCTAAAAGTGCGCCATGGCACAAATAGGGGCAGTGCGTCCTTTCCATATTACAGCCCCTGAAGTGATCTTCAGGTCACGAGTTCAAACCCTGGGTGGGCTTATCGTCCTTTTCAAAGTTGATAAAGTACTATTCAAATAAATTACTATTACTACTTCAAGCCTCAAGCTTGTTTAGTTTTAAAATGACGTTATTTTGCTGTATGCAGTCTGCCTCCTTATGTTGCTTAGAAGGTGTTTCTTCACTTCTTGTAAAGCGCAGTGACACCCCATGCAATAGTGTTTGACACCGCCATAATAGATCCCGAAAACAAAAAGAAACATTAGGTAATACCACCATCTGTTTACTGCTCCAAAAAACTACAAATAGTGAGATATTGAGCAATACAGAAATTATTATATTAGGTTCCAGTTTCGTATTATACCACCCAGCCATTCTGCACGACAGATGCCTCTGTTGTTTGAAACAGGCCATTAGAGAAAGTCAGGCTGGCTGCCATTGAAATGGTGGCATAGATGCGAATGAGCAATAAAGGATTGTTTATTTTTTTGGCAGAGCAAGTAGATGCATTTCCTACTGGGAGGGAGCGAAACGTATTGTTGACACATCCAGGCAGTTAACCTTGTCTACACGTCTGCTGACAAGACTGGAGTTATACGCTTGGCATTTTGAAAGGGCGGGCGGAAACCATTTTCTCCTGTCATCGCAAACATGTAGAAAATTAAAAATGAACATTCATTGGGCAAGGTAAGAGGCGTAATGTCACTCTGGCAAATATGCGTGCACTTTATAGTTACAATAGCACTTAATAGCCAACATCGTGTGTTTCTAGAAGAGAATATTCCGGCAAATAAGTTCCAGGCTGTTAGGGAGCAAGCACCTTCTTCTGCCTTGCCAAGAATGTGTCACAGTATCATCATTATTTTGTAGATGTAAAAATAGAATATTTGTAACATAGAAGCCAGCCTCGCAGGTGACCTCTGCGTTTGGCGGCAGCGCTCTCAGAAAGAGGGCCATCTTTTATTCAGCGAAAAGATTCTTCAGAAAGGGAGCATTACATTGTGTGCCTGCGTCACAGCACGCGCCTTTCAGAGGAGAAAATCAAGTCCATCCATCACTGTCTCCAACCAGAGTGAAGGAAGACAGCGTCACGCTGTAGTCTGTACCTTGGAAGACAAAATTGAGTCACCTTCTACAATACACTGTTCTCAGTCTTTATTTTCTTAAGTCCAAATTGATACTGAGCTCATGCTGAACCATGGGGAAATGGAATAGGATGATGTTAGGATATTTTTGTAGGACAGGTTTATGGGATAGTTATAGTACAATAGTGTGTCCATTATACCTGGAGGAAATCTCATTTATTTTTGGCATATTCGTGTATGCATATATATATATTTGTAATTTTTGATTGGGTATACAAAAAATTATGTTGAAATATGGAAAACATACTTTCTTTTCTGAAGGTACATCCCTGAACTTTTCAGAGTAAACCAGTAAATCATGCTAAAATTAACAGGTGGTTAAAGTGCAAGATGTGTCTCACCTGGAAAAAGCTAGTGTTAAAAGACTACTGATCTCAACAGATGGGAGATGCAAAGGGATGTAAGGTGGTTATACTCGAGCCTTTGCCATCAGACACATGAAACACTGCAGCGCACAGTATTACCTCCAGGTCCCTCCTGTCCTTGCCCATTCATTACTTGTGGAGATAACCATCTTCCTGACAGAAACAGGAACAGAGGAATGCTGCGACCCTTACCCCACCCCCTCCCACTGGGAGTACATAACTAGTACTTACCCAGCATTCTGCCTATTTTTTTCCCTGTCTGCAGACAGAATGGGTTCAGTATCAATCAATCAATCTCGGTGCCTGGCCGGGTAGACACTTCATCGCGCCTTTCGGGGTTGTGCCACGTGCATGAGGGGGCTCGGCTAGGGTTTGGAGTTGTGGAAATTCGGCCTTGTCGCGGCCCCCGTTTCTCTCCTCCAATATGGGTAACTATGTGGCACTATCATGCCACCTCGAGTCACTGGGGAAGTAGGTAGAGCCTTCGGGGCATGGTCTCCTGCGTCTCTCCCCGGGTTGGGCGCTCTGGGCATTTCTGTCTACCTGGAGGCTCCTGCTCACGGGTACTCAACACGGGGGAGTTTCTTCCCCCTGGCCTCGCGCTCAGCTGGTAGGGTGAGGACCACCACTAGGGCGCTTCTCGTGGCCCGCTGGGCCTACCAGCAGTGGCCGTACGGAGAGGCTGTAGGTTCGGCCTGTTTCATTTACACATTTATGTCTTTACTAATTTGTGTTTACCTTATGGATCGGTGTTGGAAATTCATATGCTCGAATTTAACATTTTTAAGCTTCTGGAAAGCATATTCTATGCATTTCTTTATCTAGAACTTGTTTAATTAGCTTGGTGTCATATTCCATATGGGACTACAGTAAAAATGCATAACATTACATGCAAAAATGGGAAAGAACCCCCCATTGAATTTTTCACTGCCGGAACAATGTGCGATGCTCAATGTAGGTTGTATTGGAAATATGCTGGGCTAACGTGAGTACTTACAGGAGGTGTTCCTTGCATTGTTATGACGGAGGACGGGACAAAGCAAAGCCGGGCAGGGTGCCTACGAAACCCAAACTAAAGAAGCAATGCCTGGAGACACAGGGCCCAGCAGAAGGTGAGAAAACGTTGTTAAAATTTTCCTTTCATATTACAGGTGTCAGATACAATACCGCTGGTGGAAACGAACGGCCAACATTGCCAGTTGATCGGACAATAGAGTATTGGAAAGCAAGTATAAGGCAGGGTACGGACACAGGGGGAGCAAGGGAGTGTGCTGGCCCGCTCAGGGTCATTGAACCGGCAGAGTTTAGGCCAGGAGGAGCTTTCACAAGCCAAGTTTACCAACTAATGTTGCCTATTTTCTTCCTAGCCCCCATTCATCCTCGCTCACAGAGGACCACCCGCATCGTGCGCATTTCTCTCTTTACGTCACATACACCGCCATTCCATATATTGCAGTGCCTTGTGTCAGCAGAAGGAGCATGGACAGCCAGGGTCCCCCCCTTTTCCCGGAAACTACTCAGGTGGAGGACTCGTTGCCGGGTACCTCCCAAGATGCACAGTGGGCAGACTTTATCGAGATGGCCAAGCTTAAAGGCCTAGCGTGGGCAGAGAGCGTCCTGCATGCCCGCGAGTCGCCCCCGTCGGAACTTCAGCCCAGCGCTGATGCGGCCCCATCCAGACCAAAGCGGGTTCGCAAGCCCACTGTCAGGGATTTCCCTCAAGACCCTTTGCCGCCACCCAGAAGCAGAACTGTGACGACCCTCCGGGAGGTCATATCTCAGGTGGCTGCTCCCCTGATACCGGTACCTATTAACATGAAGGATAGCCTCACTGCCCAAGGTAATTACGCAACTAGGGACGACCTGGCCAAAATGATGGACACTTTGAACTCTTTCATGGGACGTTTTCAAGCAGGGTCAGTAGTTGCAAGCCTGACACAGCCCGACACAGGTGGGCCCCAGGGTCATTGATAAAGTGAGTGCTGCTCCTGCAGTTTCAATTGTTTGGTCCACAGGTCAGCCAACTAGTCTGGGCGGGGCCGCGCCGGCGGTGAGCATTCCAGTTGTCAACAGTGATGGGGTGCCGAGTGTGGTGCCTCCTCCGGTCGCTCCTCCTCTGGTGTCCAGCCCAGTCCCGCGCAGGAGTCTCTCCTGCAATGATCCCGGCGCAGAATCTCCCTCGCTCCATGGTTCCAACAGTCACCACCGCCCCGCTTTTGTCCGCGCGTTGCTCTTTGGGCTGGCAAGTGCTGCAGGCCACCAAAGAGGGGATCTGGAGGCGGGAGTTCATAGATATCTACACGCTGCTCATGTTGGGGCAGGAGGGCAAGGACGCCCGAAAGATAGGGGCCAAGGAGGACGAGAAAAAGGTCAAGTACCAACCCTGGCCGGAAAAGAACATTGCCAACTGGCTAGAAGCCTTCTCTCTCCTAGCCTCCGTCACGATGGAGAAATTCCCAGAGCCGGGCCCAGGGTTGGTTCAGTACTCCCGGATCATTCACAATGAGGCCATGAAATGGGGAGTGTTAGACCTGACATCATTGGCTGAGTCTCTCCTCCATTTTTTTCTGTTTTCCTCCTCTGTTTACGATTTTTTTTGCTGGTATATGCTTTGGGCACTGTGCCACTGCTGATCAGTGCCACAGTGCAAGTGCTCCCTATATAAAATTACTGTATTGATTGAATTCCATGTTTGGCTTATTTGGTTTACTGTCAGTCACTAGTCTAGTGCACCAGGAGTGCCAGGGCTAGTAAATACAAATGCTGCTCGTGGGCCTGCAGCACATGTTGTGCCACCCATAAGAGCAGCCTAGTAAAAGTATGTCTACAGGTCTGCCATTGCTAGACCTACGTGCAGTCTGGTACTGTCACGCTGACTACGCAAGTACATCTACTTGCCAGTCCCTAAACCTTCCCTTAACTTCATGTTAGTCACCCCTATGGTAGGCCCACGGGCAGGGTGCATTATAAACATAAGGTAGGACACGCCTGACCAAGTTGGCATGTCCTAATAGTGAATTACAGCCATATTAGTTTTTCACTATTGTAAGGTAACCTGCTCACCATTAGTTAGAATGGGCTGCCAGGATTATTAATGCTATAATCCTAGCTGGCTCGGGGAGCATGGTGCAATGTCGAGTTTGGTATCCCTGAACTCGGGGTTTAATCACGCATCCATTTGTGTGGATGGTTTTTGGACTCTGGGTTTTAAAATAGCACTTTTAGAAAGTGGCTATTTTCTTGTCTAACTATTTCTGGTTTCTGCTGGTTGGTGTGTGTGTGACAGGAGCTGGGTGGCTCCAGAGGTCTGAGTGAGTCAGTGTGGGATGAGTGGGACATTTGCATTGAGAGTAGGGGGGAGAGTAGTTCCTGATAGCCTGCCCTGCCTGATACAATGCTGGCTCCACCTCCTGCCAGGCGACTGATGACTCTGTGCCGGCCATGGACGATCCTGGCCCCACCTCCTACCAGGAGGCCGATAGCTCTGCTCCTGCCAGTGACAATGCTGGCTCCACCTCCTGCTGGGCGTCTGAGGACCCAGCCCTGCACAGTGAATAGGCCAGGTGCCTCTGCCTGGCTACACCCACAACAAACCCAGGATGTTGGGAAATTCCCCTGCATGGACAAAGGGATCAAAGCCAAAAAGGGGTATAAGAGAAGGACCCCTGAACCAAGACTTTAGATCACTTCTGACAAGGAAACCTGAACCAAGGACAAGAAGCCTGCTGATCCAAGGACTTGCCTACCCCTTCTGCCAGTGTGCTGTTTGTTGGGAGAATCCTACAATTGCTTCTTTATTTTTGCCAAGGAACCAGGAGAGAGGAACTGTGTGTGTACTCTCAAGCTTTGCTAAAGAAAATCTCCAAGGGCTGGAAGAGTGCCAGCCTCCTGTTGAAGTCACAGGGCTAAATGACTTCATCTGCTAAAAGTGCTTGTTGCTGGAACTTGAGAATCCAGCACCTCTGAAAGAAACCAGCAACCTCGACGCCGACGGACGCCGACGAATCCAGCTCGACATCGTGAGTAACGGCTCCAGTGTCCCGCTTCCTCGCCGCCGGCCGCCGGGCCCGATTGACGCCTGCAGCAACGCCAGGGAGTAGCGAGTTCGGCTCCAGCTCCAAGTGACCCCGTGTCTGCACCGCTGCTGATCGCATCGACTTCGCTGCTCACTCTTGCAACTTCATCATCGACATCGACGACGACGCTGTATCCTGCTTCGCCTCGTGAGCGCTGCTCCTGCCTGACATCTGTCGATGCCGCTGCAGATCGCCCCGACTCCGAGGCTTGATCGGCGCCGAAGACGCGATGCCGGACATCTCCACGCCGCTGATCATCGTGTGCTTCGCTTTTCCAAGGTACTGTGTTGTGGGGGTCTGTGCGACTCCGGGCTCGACGAGGCGCTCCACGCGGTCGACGCCGAACCTTTGGATTAACTTTGCCTCGATGTCGTGTGACTCCAGTGTGGGTTACATTGTTGCCAAGAACTGTGTTTTAAAGAAGAAGAGCTGCTTTTGATACTAAAGACTTTGTGCTAAGAAGAAACTACACTTGAACTAATATTTTTCCTTCCAAGAGTATTTATTGAGATTGTGGTATATTTTTGTCGTTATTTGGTCTTGTGCTAAGCCTTATATAAAAATCCTTATTTTTATAATACTACTGTGTCGTGTCCATTTGTAGTGTATTCACTTTATTACTGTATGTGGTCATAAATGCTTAACACACAGCCTCTGATATAAGCCTGTCTGCTCTGCCAAGCTACCAAGGGGGTGAGCAGGGGTTATCAAAGGGTGTGATCCCCTTGCCATGACTAGAAAAGGTGTGTCCCTATTTGTCAGAAGTGCATACCTCTGCCAACTAGAGACAGCCGGTTCTAACAGGGAGGTAATGGGTGGGTCAACTACGACAGAGAATTTAGGAGAAAGATGTCGCAGTGCCCAAAGATGAACTGGGATCAGAAAGAGGTGCAGCTCTGGATGGAGCACATGGGTGCCCGTGATCATCAGACCGCTGGCTCTCAAGTTAATCTCCCCGGGGGGCAGCCTTTCTATGGGGGGTCCTTTCAGTCTTGGGCTAGGAGCAAGCATGCCTTTCGTGGTGCCCGCAGAGGGGGTGGACACAGAGGGGGCTTCAAGAGATCCCCCCCGGGACATGTTGCCTGTTTAACAACGGGTCATGCTCCTGGGGTAAGACGTGCAAATTCCTGCATGCATGTCACACTTGTGGGGGACCTCACCCTGCGGCCTCTTGCCAATCCAAACAAAGCTCACAACCAGCAGGGAGAGGGGGGGCAGCACAGTTGATTCAGTCAGCACGCCCCTAGCTCAGGTTCCCCCTCCCCGCCACCTCTTCCTGCCCCTGCTCAGCACCTGGTTGGTGGCGGCTGCCCTAACTTTCCTGCTATTTTGTCCCCAGTGGTTCCTTCTCCTTCTCCAGGACATGCTGCATTAGGTTGTTCACCTGTTATCCTGGACAGCATTACCCCTTTGCTTAGGCATTATCCCCTGGGGACGGACAGCCGTCTGTTGTTGTTTGGGTTTCATGAAGGTTTCAGGATCCCCTACGTAGGTGCCCTTGGCAGCAGAGAAGCAGACACAATTAGATCTGCGAAAGACCAACCAGAAGTAGTTCGGGCAAAAGTGGAGAAGGAGAGATCGTTGGGCCAGGTGGGGGTACCTTTCCTGCTTCCCCCGCTGGAGAACTTTGTTGTCTCGCCCTTGGGGGTGGTACCCAAGAAAGAACCAGGTGCCTTCAGACTAATTCATCACCTCTCATACCCAGAGGGGGATTCTGTCAACCATGGTTTGAAGGATGGCTCATACTCTGTGTCATATTGTACGCTGGACGTTGCATTGGACCTAGTCAGGCGAGCGGGCAGAGGGGCCTGGTTAGCCAAGGCAGACATTGAATCTGCTTTTCACCTACTACTATCAGTCCAGCCGAGCAGCTATCACCTACTGGGCTTCAAGCTAGACGGAAAGTACTATTATGACAAATGCATGCCCATGGGTTGCCCTGTGTCCTGTGCATATTTTGAAGCGTTCAGTTGTTTTTTGCAATGGGCCCTTCAAGACACCTACGGGGTGGAAGGGGTGACTCATTACCTTGATGACTTCTTGTTCATCGGGAGCGACGGGACACACCATTGTTCTCAGGCCCTGGCAGACTTTGTACAACTAACTGGGCATTTGGGGGTCCCTCTCGCCCCTGGAAAGACAGTAGAGCCAGCGCAGGTGTTAACTTTCCTGGGAATAGAGATTGATACCATTGCGGGGGAGTCCAGATTACCGGCAGACAAAGTGTGCGACCTTGCAAGTCAAATCCAATCTTTAGCTGGACTGGACAGGGCCTCCCTGGAGTGCATCCAAGGCATATTAGGTAAACTCAACTTCGCAGCTAGAATCATCCCAGCTAGTAGGGTGTTTGCCAGGAGACTCGCTAGGGCCACCGCCAAAGTCACCAAGAAACACCACATGGTGAAGCTGAGTAAAGGCATGCAACATGACCTGGCCATGTGGGCAGAGTTCCTGGCCAATTTCAACGGGCAGTGATCTGGAGGGCACCCTGGGCTGGCAGCCCCGACCTTGCGCTCTACACTGATGCCTCTGGTAGGCAAGGGTTTGGTGCCATCTTGGAAAGGGACAGGTGTGCAGAGAAATGGCCCAACGCTTGGCATAAGAAAAAAGTTACATTTAAGATCACAGTGCTCGAGTTATTCCCCATTGTTGTGGCTTTTCACTCATGGCCTGCAGTGCTGTCAGCCAAAAGGGTCATGTTATGGTCAGATAACTTGGCAGTATTGCAAGCCATAAACTCCCATTCTGCTAGTTGCCCATTGATTTTGTGCCTCCTACGTGAGCTGGTGAGAGTGTGTCTTTTCAACAATGTAGAATGCAGGGCGCGTCATATTCAAGGTACCCAGAACATTGCGGCTGACGCTCTCTCTCGTTTTCAGTGGCGCCGGTTCCGGGAAGCATGGCCGAGAGCGAGAGAGGAAGCGACCCCCTTCCCGGCACATCTCTGGTACCTGTTGAAGTGGAAAAGCGAATGAGGGGACTGGGGGAGCAGTCATTACCACCAAACACTAGCAAAAGATACATGGCATGCATTAAAAAAAATTGTGCTACTGTGGGGGATTGGGAGGACTGTGGGGCATCCTTAGAAGTGAGAGTGCAGTCATTCATCCTGTGGGCTAAGGACAGCAAGAAGAGCCATTCCTGGATATCTGGCCACCTAGCAGCCATCAGTCACCATGCCAAGCTCAAGGGGCAAGCAGCCCCTACCAAGGCCTTCGTGATTAGGGCAGCGTTAAAATGTTGGGCTAGGAGTGTACCTAAGGCTCCAGACAGTAGATCACCCATAGACTCCCAGACTCTTCAGGGGGAGATCGATTGGCTGCCCCAGGCCACTAACTCAGTTTTTGAGGTGGCGCTGTTTGCAACTACTTTTAGCATGGCCTTCTTTGGTGCGTTCAGGATTTGCAAATTGGTTGCTAGATCTAAGAACGACATGTCAGGGGTGGCACTGAAGTTGCAGGATGTGTCACTCTCTGGCGAGGCACTCAAACTAACGCTGCGACAAATCTAAGACTGATCAGCGGGGGAGGAAAAGTGTTTTGGTTGCACAGCCTTGGAGTTAGCAAAGTCAGTTTAGTGGTCGCTTACCTGGCAGCACGCCCGTGGAAGGCTATCTCCTCATCCATGCAGACAGCACCCCCCTCACCAAATATCAGGTAGACCACGTTAGGCACGCATGGCTGGCGCTGTCTGGGGGAACGACCCGGGCAAGCGCTTTTGCACTCATTCCTTTCGCATAGGCGCAGCCACCACAGCATTTACAGAAGGCTTGCCAGCAGAGGGCATCAAGCAAATGAGGCGGTGGCAATCGAACTGTTCAAAAGGTACATTAGACCATGAGCGCATTATTAAATGGTCAGATCCGATAACAGACACCGCGGGGGCATTTCAAAGGGGTGTTAGGGGCATGTAATTCTAATCCTAGATGGCCTGTGGCCACAAAGTTATGGAGCTGCCAGTACACGGCCCCCAGTCTGGCAGCAGAGTGTTGCGTTATGTATTAATTTGCAGTGTGGTTTGATTTGTGTTTAATAAAACAAGTTTGATACATCACATCTCTTTACTTACCAAGAACAAAAGTCTGGGTGATGGGCCACGCGGGTGTCTCCAAATTGAAACAGTGGGCTGAAAGCAGGAAGTGAAAACATGGGTTTTTGCAACACTGAAATTGTTTAGCTGGGGTTCCCGGGCATGCGTTTGAATGGATTATTGGGCACTTTGCAGCGAGAACTGGATAGGATCCTCCCTCCTCCAGACATGCTAGTCATACACCTTGGGGGGAACGACCTACCGGTACTGGGCAAAAGGTTTTTGCTGAGGGACATGAAGGCGAACATGTGCAAGATAAGCAGCATGTTAGGGACATGTGAACTGTGGTGGTCAGAGATCACGCCACGTCTGGTGTGGCATGGGGCACGCTCGGGGCAAGCTTTGGAGGTGGCGCGCAGGAGAGTTAACTGTGCAATGTGTAAATTCACAGACCAGATGGATTTTGGATTTGTTAGCCATGGGGAACTGCATGTCAAATCCACTGGATGCTTTGAGGAAGAAGTAGTTCACCTTTCCAGTGTGGGGATGGACGTGTTCCTCTTAGACCTTGAAGAAGCACTAGTAGTAGCAGGCTGCAAATAAGAAGGTGGGCTCAGATGGGGGGCCCTGGTTGCGACGGTCGCCACACCCAGGGCTGTGGCGAAGTTACAGGACGATCCAGAGGCGGAAAGGTACTCAGGAGTACCCTATCCAGGAGCACAAAGGGTGCTGAGGCCTAATATCCCCGGGAGATCTGTGTGGTGGACCCTGGGGTGCGACGGCGCCACGTTATCCTACGGGCGGTTGGAAACCTGTACAACCGGGGGTCGCTTGAACGCTCCGCCCCTCGCAGGGGGGGGTGTGAGCAAGAGGGTGGACCAATGGTTCACCGGTTATGGGACGGGCTACCCTCTCACCACAACCGCTAAGCACCCTCTGGCCAAGGCCGGGATGCTACTTGGCCCATTAGGTGGTAAGCTGCAAAGGGGCGGCTTGCCTTTGGATCGTCTGTAAGATAACCCACCATGTTGGCATAGTTTATGCTAATAAACCTGCAGCTACGTTTTCCCATCAACAATTTGTCTGTCTGTTTATTTATGGGACATGCATATTGCTTTTGGGGGGCTGGTGTGCGGGCTGATATGGGCACTATGCAGGCCAACCGATTTGTCTCCGCAGGGGACCCTCATAAGAGGGCGGCCCCCTTAGTGCCACAAGATGGGATGCGAAACAGCCCAGGGTCTTAGGTCACCCCTTCAGTGAAGGAGCGTCACTACCGGCCAGGTGGGGGCTTCTCCTTCGATGTTTCCCTCCCTACTGCTTACCCGGCATCTCAGGGTGGCGGGGGGGGAGGTTGTGCGTTAACTGCTGGTATTTGTGTTGCAGGCGGAGTTACAGGACGATCCAGTGGCGGAAAGGTACTCAGGAGTACCCTATACAGGAGCAAAAAGGGTGCTGAGGTCTAATATCTCCGGGAGATCTGTGCGGTGGACCCTGGGGTGTGACGGCGACCTGTTACCCTGCGGGCAGTTGGAAACCTGTACAACCAGGGGTCGCTTGAACGCTCCGCCCCTCGTGGGGGGAGGGGTGAGCAAGAGAGTGGACCTAGGGTTCACCGGATGTGGGAGGGGCTATCCTCTCACCACAACCGCTAAGCACCGTCTGGCCAAGGCCGCGATGCTACTTGGCCCGTCAGGTGGTAAGCTGCGAGGGGCGGCTTGCCTTTGGATCGTCTGTAAGATAACCCACCAGTTTATGCTAACAAACCTGCAGCTACGTTTTCCCATCAACAATTTGTCTGTCTGTTTATTTATGGGATATGCAGATTGATTTTGGGGGGCTGGTGTGCGAGCCGATATGGGCACTATTTGCGGCTGGTGCACCGGGTCTGCTGATGAGTTCCGGTTTCCAGCAGCACATCTTCCTGGCGCTGGGCCAGGTGGAAGGTGCGTTGCAGTGGCTTGTATCTGGCTGCCTGGAGGGCCTTTCTGTGGCCCGCCTCTCCCATTGTGCTGGGGCTGCTGGTGCTTGTGTGCTGGCCCTGTCCCGGTTGTCAGTCGCAGGAGGTGGCTGCCTAGCTCGTCGGAGTTGGATTGTGGGTGCTACCCTACTGCCTGGTTTCCGGGTATCTCAGAGAGAAACTGAGACTGGGTCCAGGTGCGCCAGTCTTGGTGGCATGCCTGAGCAGTCCTGTGGGCATTTTTCTGTTCTTGCTGAGTCTTTCTGCCCCATAGTGAGTACAGCATAGCGGTTTTCGTTATTTCTTCTTCACAAATGGCTGCTACCCAGGTGCTATGGCTGGTGGTGGGGGCATTGTTGGGGCAGGTGGTGAGTGTAGGAGTCTGCCAGACCCTGGGGTATCACAAAGTGCTTTTTCTTCTCCCTGCCTTTATTTTAGTGCATTTGACATGTGTCCTGGAGCTTCACATTTCATGTGCACCTCATCATCTCGGTTTTCACTTGACACTGCCCTTTTGTAGCTGCATTGTGTTCAGTCTCATGTCCGCTGCTTGTGCGGTACATTGCTTTTGTTTCCATTACTGTCTGGCTATGGATAGCAGCTGCTTTTGTTTCTCCTTTGCTTTGTGTTACTGTTGTTCCTGCCCGCTGGGTTTCCCTGCGCTTGGCGCTGTGGCTCGGAGGCTGGGTGTTGTGCCTCTGGGGTCTCTGGCTCTTCCTACTCCTGGGATTGTGTACTGCCACAGTTGTCCTCCTTTTCGGCCAGGTGTGCCTTGTTTCTTTGGTTGGACTATGGTGCGTGTTCTTTGCCGTCTGGTTATGTCAGGGGGACTTTTTTCCTGTGCTGCGGGCTTCCAGTAGGATGGGGTCTGGCCACAGTTGCCAGTGAAAGGGGATGGGGGTAGAGTAACTGTCCCAGCATTCCTATGTTCTTTTTTCTGTTAGGCAGATGGTTATCTAATGAATGGGACCAGGACAACGGGACCATGAGTAAGAAAGATTACCAGTAAGTAATAGGGCAATAACTATCAGCAACACCAGAGGCATATGCAGCTTTCTCCATGACATGATATTTGGTTTGAAGATCTAAGAAGGTGCTCTGTTTGTATAAAATATGAAAATTTTACAAGGCCAAATTGAAAGATATCTAAATGAATCCACTGACTGGGTTGTGTTGTTTTCGTTTGAGAGCTTACTTCTTTTTCCTGATTTGAAATCTGTTAATGTCTGTGTTCATTTTTATATTTACCATGTATAACTCCCAAAAACAATACACATGTGCATGCACGAATATTGCAATTGCAAAAATCCTAAAAATTGTCCAAACTATTTGTAATATTCATAATTTGATTTAATATGCTCGGACACTTTTCTATACAAACAACAAAGATCTGTTTTTTAAACATGTCATGGCACAAAGGGAGGAAGGGAGCTGAAAAGTCTACGGTTAAAGATTACATTTTAGTCCTGTCAACACAAGGCATGGAACCTTATTTATCCCCCATAACCAGTGCACATGACAGATTTTTTATCATACGCTAGGCTGAACTTATTCCAGCATTTATTCGCTGTAACTCCTGGTTTCATGGCACATATAGAACAAAGAGGTCCCTGTGGCTGCGACAATAGGTCTCCACAAGACACCTTCCATTTTCTTCTCCTATGCCCGTACTATTCATATCTGAGAAGAGTGTTTCTTAAGGGGCTATTAAGGAAACTAAGATTTAAGCAGGCCTGGGTTGCTCTGTTGTTTTTAAAATTGTCTTTAGATGTTTTTACACTCTTTTGTGTCTCAAACATTTTAAGTTCTGCTCTGAAGTTAAGAACTACTAGGGGTACATAAAGGCCTATGGCTTCCTGTTAATCTTTGTATTATGTATGGTGACTTCGAGAGCCTTTTAATGTTTTTAGTAGTTATTTTTTAAAATTGAAGTAATGATTACTGGCTGTATATGAATTTATGAGTCTAAGAAAGACAATAGCAGCGTAAGGATTTTGCATTGTTTTTTTTTGTCTCAATGCCTCCCTGACTGTTTTTATGAATATCGTTCACATTGTTATGCTGCTGAAAATGTCTCTTTTATGGCCATATTTTTATATGCCGAATGAAGATTATAATTATAATTATACTAACCCATTTTTGTATGTTTACAGAAGATCCTCAGCACACGAAAGTCATGTCCCAATAGTTATCACAATGCAGATTGTGAGCATAAATTAAATGCAATCATTTAGTTCTTGTTCTTTTCTTTTTATTCTTTAGATCTTCAGACAGCTGATACGTGTTTTGTTGCTTTACAAGGGAAATCGTCCCACGACTTTATCAAGGCTATGTCTTCTTAGTGTATGTGCCTTAAATTGTGGTGATAATTCCATCCCACGAATTAGGGGCCTTACCTCCGGTTCCAATAAGTCTAGATACCTGACTGAACAATGGGACTAGCTCGTCCATGTATGCCTTATATAACTCCAGGGGAATTGCATCCTCTCCGGATGCTTAGCCTGATGGCAAGGCAGTATTTGCTAGTTTGATTTCTGCCATTGTGATATCTCCAATTAATGAATCAAAATATTCATCCTCTATACGGTTCAGTAAACTAGTTTGCAGATATGTACGAATATCACCCGGCAAAGGCCAATTCTCCGGGGTATAGAGTTCTCTATAATAATTAGCGAATTGTTCAAGTATCTGATTGGGACGCTCATAGATCACATTATTAGGCCCCTTAATGGCCTTTATGAGAGTTTTAGCTTTATCGTCTGCTACTTTATATGCCAAAATCTTCCCTATTTTCTCTCCACTCTCATACTGGGATAGGTGATATTTATTTAACTTAATAAGGCTTTTTTCTCTGAGTGTATTTTTTAAGGCAGAGTGTATCCCAGATCCTCTATGTTTATCGAGCCCTGGAGTATTGCCTCAGCCATTTGATTCTCTGCTATAAGTATGTTTGCAATAGTTTTTTCTGTTTCCTTCTTACGTTCTTAGTTCTGCCGCAGTATAAATTGTTGAGTAAAACCCCTAATACTGGCCTTACAAGCATCCCATACCAAAATATATAATTATAAAAATGTTTTTGTAATTATAATATAATATAAAGTCATAGGTAATTACATTTTAACTAATTATGTGATGGCAGAACTAGCACCCGCAGACCCAGAACATCCAGATCTTGGTCTCCAGGTAGCTCAGTGGTATTATCAGCCTCGCACAGGCAATCCATGATCAAGCAGATGGTCTCTAAAGCCTTGGCCTCCATACCCAGAAATAAAAGAAAAACTCTAGATCTTCTAAAGAAATAACTGTTTTTCGAGATTCTTACTCAGGCTCAGCCACTGAAGGCCCCAGTACTTCTACTCCAGGCAAATATATAACAAAAGTGGATTTGGTGCAAAAGTTATTAAAAACAATTTGGGGGGGCGTGGCCAAGATAGTGGCAAGGTAGGACGCAGGATCATGTCCCTCCGGCAACGCCAAACTAAAGCATTGTTATATCGCCTGTCCCCGGTGCCTTCTGACCGCAAACCAGGACCGCATGACTTCGGCGAACTAAGCAGCACCAGCGAGGCGACTTTCCTGCCTAGAGACTTTGAGTTGACGGCCCCAACACCGACGAGCGGCAGAAGCCTAGAAGAGCAGCAAGCGAGCAGAGTAGCGGCACGGTGCCATGTAAGAGGTGCCGTGGCCTGGATGCGGTGCTCTGCGGTCTGAAGACTAGCGGATGTATAGTGTGGGAGGAGCGCTGCTTGCCTGAAAGCTGGTTGGCTGTGAGTGGTGGCGAGAAAGGAACGGTACTGTCGCCGGCATAGAGATTGGCAGGCAAGTGCTCCTTGCCACTGCAGAGCACCGGCGGGGCACACAGGCCTGGCGGGTTTGACTGCTGGGGTTGGAAGACTAGCAGACGAGCAGTGCGGCGAGCTCAGAGGTTCCCCGGGAACTGAACAACACTGAGCAGCGGCCTGGCAACCCAAGGATGTAAGGCTACACTGCGTATGCCTCGTACTCAGTCAAGACTGGATCCTGCAAAACATAATAATGCAGAATCTTATAATGAGGATGATTCAATTGTCCCTCAAATTATATTGTTCAGTGTAGTCGTTTTTTATTATTCAACTCCTTTTCTCTCTTGTTTGTTAGCAGGCAAATTCTTGAGCAGCTGGTCTCAGTACATCACTGCTCCTGTCCTCCAGGGATCAGGTAGCTGTATCGTTCTGCCGGGAAACTTACGAGACCGGCCAACACCGAGAAAAGGAGTCGAATAATAAAAAATGACTACACTGAACAATATAATTTGAGGGACGATTGAATCATCCTCATTATAAGATTCTGCATTATTATGTTTTGCAGGATCCAGTCTTGACCGAGTACGAGGCATACGCAGTGTAGCCTTGGGGTCATCTCTAACCCTTGGTTGCCCATTATTGAATGTCCTGATGAAGACTCGCATGGTCCAGGTTTAACCCACCGGACGACCTTAAGCCGAGTCGAAACGTCGACGATACTAATCTCACCTTGGACCCATTATTTTGTTAAAAAGTGCACACATTTGACATGACTGTTGTGTTTGTATGACTTAGAGACTAGTTGTTATTTACCTTCATGTGGGCCAGGTGGCTATATTACGGAAATTGCAAGACCGTAATCATAGAAAATTAATGTGAATACCCTGTTTACCTCTTTGAATTTCGTCTCTTCCCTTGATTCACTGCACTTTTCTTTGATCACTTCTTTTTGTGCACGCTCCTCCTGGGCAACCTTTTATTCTAAAGTATTGAGAACATTTTTAAAAATATCAATTTCGTGATTAGAGACTAGGAAATAAACATTGTTTTTCCCCTCTCATTTTGCTATATTGGTGCTGTAGTGATATTCTTGTTCTTTTTATTCTAAGTAACTGAGTTCATTTATGGTTTGGTGCGGATATAAGGAACGCCCATGAATTTATAAATGTTTGAATATGTGCTGATTGAATTGGCTTTCAAAAAGAAATAGGTTCTGGACCATTGTATGTGGGTAGGGAGGCTGTTCCAGGTCTTGGCGGCGAGGTAGGAGAAGGATCTGCCACCGGAGGTCGTTCGTTGGATGCGGGGGACAGCGGCGAGGGCGAGGCTGGCGGAGCGGAGCTGGCGCATGGGAGTGTGGAAGCCGAGTCTGCTGTTAAGGTAGGCTGGTACGACGTTGTGGAGTGCTTTGTGTGCGTGGGTGAGGAGCATGAAGGTGATCCTCTTGTCGACAGGGAGCCAGTGTAGGTCCCTCAATTGGGGGTGATGTGGCTGCGGCGGGGGACGTTGACGATTAGTCGGGCGGAGGGGTTTTGAATGCGTTGTAGTCGTTGTAGGTGTTTGACTGGGATTCCTGCGTAGAGTGCGTTGCTGTAGTCCAGTCTGCTGCTGGTAAGGGCCTGAGTCACTGTTCTTCTTGTTTCAGTCGGGATCCACTTGTAGATCCTGCGGAGCATGCGGAGGGTGTTGTAGCAGGAGGAGGAGACGGGGTTGACCTACTTAGCCATGGAGAGGGTGGAGTCGAGGATGAATACTAGGTTGTGTGAATGGTCGGTGGGTGTTGGTGCTGTTCCCAGATAAAACAATTGATTCCTAAAAACTATTTGGGCTTTGAGCCAACCTCCATTAAGGATGATGAGGAGGGACTCCAACTTTGACGGTACCACTTCATTGAAAAGTAAAGGAACTCATATTGAGACATTGGAAATAGATGGACCAATATTCAATACCCACATTTTCACTAAAGACGTAAGCACTTCTAGAGAAGGTAAATGTTCTCCCCCCTAATGTAATGCCAGATTCCATTTTGGCTCTTTCAATTGGGAGGACAGCCCTGAATGCTGATGACTCGTCCCCTTCTGATGCTCTTGATCACAGGGTGGAGAATACGCAAAAAAATCCTTTTCTGTAAATAATATGTTTGAATGCAGCAGCTTATACTGTGTAGGCCTCCCAATCTTAGGTACAAGAGTTTGAATCTTTATCCAATACCATCAAGGGTGTATAGAATGCTGAGACGCCCTTTTGCAGATGGAGCAGGAAACCAAAGTATTGGCTGTATCTTCTGATGCCATTAGATCAACAGCTGTGGTGGCCAGAGCTTGCATTCTTTTTTGTAGAAACTGGCCGCCTCCCAGCTGACCAGCCTTGCTACCTCCCCAAAACTACTTAATGGCAGCCCTCTTGAGCCTTGGGTCCGGAGTTTGAGGTCCTCCTCCACCCGCAGCCTTCCGCCTGCGCCTCATCCCTGGTGACCCAGTGGTGAGCTCTAGTTTCTGTCCTTTTTTTTGTTGTTGTTGCCTTTTTCTGTCTTTCATTTTTTCTGCCTCTTTTCTCCACCCAGTTTAATTCTGTTTACTCTAATTCACGTTTTTCTTTCCCTCTCCCCTCCTCCATGTACTCCCTCCTTGCTGCCCTCGCCGCTGATCGTTCCCTGCGGCCCGCCCCTTCCCAAACCATCCCCGGCCTCCCAGCTGATCAGGGCATGCCAAAGGCGAGCTCGTCTGTGCCCAATCGTGCCTGGACCTCGCCCAAAGCCACAGACCCTAGTCCTCGTGGCCCCACCGATACAACCGTCCACGCTCTCAACCTCGGACATTCCACTGTCTGCCACCTCGCATCAATTATGGACAACCAAGGACCATTCACCTGACATCCTGATTCCACACACCACACCCACCGACCACACATTCCTCAAGAACAGGATTGGACCACATCAGCTGCATCATACTCTACACCCCTTTCCTCAAAAGACACGCCGTGGGATCTAGGACCTGCTCGACTCCATCTCCCCGAACGTCACCTTCTTCATAGAAACCTGGATGACCCCATCTCACCCCCGCACATCGCAATCACCATCTCCAACAGCCAGGAGGGGGCATCGCAAAAACACCGGCCACCTCTCAACCAGCTCCGATGGCCACTCACCAACATAGAACATCTCCACTTCCAGCTCCACACCAACCCGAACACCACCCTCCACAGGAACTTGTTCTACAGATCTCTCGGACCCGCCAACTTTCAGCGAATCCATAGCCGACTTCATCACTCACCACGCTACTGGAGTACCCCACCACCATCGGACTCAAACAACTAGTCATCCCTCCAACCAACTCAGCAGGACACACGTTTGCCCCCATCTTTTCCGCAAGCAACAACATCTCTGTCAGCCACACCTCCGAGTTACATTGGGACCTACCACCACTGCATCCAATTCTTCACCAAACCCACCGTATACCACCACACCCCCGACTATCCCTGCAGAAGTTGGAACAAGGTCACTGAAGACCAGCTCACCACCTCCCTCGGCAAAACTCCACCACTGACATCCACAGAATCCAACACCTCAGCACCCAACCTCCACCTATGGATCCTCACAGTGCCAACACACTGGCTCCCCCTCAGGAAACCCTCAGGCAAGCAGCCCTACAAGAAAGCAAGCTGGTTCTCTCCCTCCCTCCAAGAGCCTAGGCGTACCTGCAGACAGCTCGAGAAAAGATGGAGGGGCAGGAAGTTTTGGCAGACCACGCAGCCTTTAAAACCGCTATCACCGCACACCACCAGCTCATCAGGACTACAAAGAAAACAGCCATACCAGAACGCATCAACACCAATGCACACAACTGCAAAGAACTCCACTGTGGTAAAAGAATTTGCCGAACCCAGCACAGAGACAGGAGACATTCTCCTTCCCAAGACCTCGGCAACAGCCGCGCCACCTTCTTCCACCAAAAGATTAAGGAGATCTACAACAGCTTTGCAACCCAACCACCCCACCTGCAACTACTGCACCCAATGACCCCAGACCTCAGCAGACCCTGCCCAACTGGAAACACACTCACCTCTAACAATACCCACAGGATGATGAAGAGCATCCACTCCAGAGCCGCCTCGGATCTCTGCCCTCACCACATCTTCAACTGAGCCCCCGAACTTTGCCACAACATCAAGATCAACCCCTTGCTGAAGAAACCCTCTACCGACCCGACGGACCTCAAGAACTACAAACCCATCTCTCTGCTCCCCTTCCCAGCAAAAGTCACCAAGAAGGCCATCAACTTCCAACTCTCCGAGTTCATCAAAGCGAACCACATCCTGGACCTCTCCAAAACAGAATTCCCTGCTCTGGGCTCACACGCTCTGGATCTAAACCGCAAAGCGGATCTAAGCGCTGGTTGCAGTTCAAAACCCAGGGACGCCATTCCCGCCGCAGACACAGGCCACGCCCGTTTTTCGAGAGGCCACGCCCCCCACCGGCCGTCACTACTAAAGGACGCTGATTACAAGCGTCACATAGACAGACACATTCTCCTGAGGCGGAAGCCAGGAGTAGGTTTGCACGATTTTTAATAATTTGAGTGTCACTTATTACCTGTTTTAATCCTCCTGCACCCATCTCCTGTACCCTGCTCTGGGCTCACACGCTCTGGATCTAAACCGCACAGCGGATTTAAGCGCTGGTTGCAGTTCAAAACCGCAAAACCCAGGGACGCCATTCCCGCCGCGGACACAGGCCACGCCCCTTTTTCAAGAGGCCACGCCCCCCGCCGGCCGTCACTACTAAAGGATGCTGATTACAAGCGTCACATAGACAGTAATTTCTCCTGAGGCGGAAGCCGGGAGTAGGTTTGCACGATTTTTAGGTCTCGCCTGTCGATGCGCATGCGCATCGAGCAAGCGAGACTATAGGGGCTCATCGACTCTTTATCTAACTGCAAGGAATCGTGGCGATTCCTTGCAGTGCCCGTGACTTTTAAGGTCAATGCGCATGCGCATTAAGCTTATGCGCATGCGCATTGACCTTAAAAGTCACGGGCGCGTGCACGTCCGTGTTTGTTTACCCTTGCCTACTCTCTCTCTCCCCTCTCCGCCCCCGTTCCGCCCCCTCCCGCCCGCCGTGTCGCATTTCTCCTCCCCCCTCCCCTCTCTTCCCTCCGGCTTCTTTTTTTTTTGGTTTATTTTACCCGCCCCTCTCCCCTCTCCGCCCCCGTTCCGCCCCCTCCCCTTCCCGCCGTGTCGCATTTCTCCTCCCCCCTCCCCTCTCTTCCCTCCGGCTTATGGCGAGTGCTCGAACACTGGAACAGCACAGTTGGTACCACTGCCACGAACTAATTGACAGAACATCGATCCAAGAAAGTCTGTGTTGGAGAATAAGAAAAATGCATTTATATTCTTGTTAGTATCCTCAGCACTACACACTTGTATTGGAATTTCCAAGTCCATTTTACGATGGACGTGTCGTGCCGTGTCGCACCTCTCCCCTCTCCGCCCCCTCCCCTGCCCGCCCCCTCCCGCCGTGTCGCATTTCTCCTCCCCCTCCCCTCTCTTCCTTCCGTCTTCCTGTTTTCGAAGCAAGCTTCCCGTCCCTCTGCTGCACTTCATCACAATCTGCCTCCTCGGAACGACCCTCTTGTTTTAAGAGTTGCCCTATGCACAAATTGTATGCACCTGAAAAACCGGATAGTCAGCCTCGTATTTGTTCACACTCCTCGATGTTAAGTTTGAAAGTCCATTAAGGCTCTGGGTTTGCTTTTAAGTGAAGCTGCACTGATATTATCTTTTATTTAAATTGCGTACTTTTTCACTGTTCGTTTACATTCTTGTACGCAGGCTCACTATGCCTTCTGTCTGTAAGTAAAATAAACTAGCGATCAGATGGTATTTGACATTATTATCGCAGAAATGTGCTTAAAAGGACGGAAACTTGGATAATACTTAAAGATGCTTTTGTTTTTATGGATTCAGTCAGTGTTTCTTAACCTGTACCCTAGAACACCACGGGGCCAAGGACTCCGCCCCCTCCCCTGCCCGCCGTGTTACTTGCTCGCCCAGTTCCACCCCCTTCACCCGCCCTCATTAAGCGTATCTCTCCCACCCGCTCTGCCACTCTTTCACAGTCTCTTTTTGCGACTTCCAGTGTTTCATGGTCTCTCAATCTTTTCCAACCTTCTGTGGCCTCTTACAACCCCCTGGAGTGCCTTACAGTCTTTTGTCGCCTCTTACATTGTCCCATAGTTGCTTTCCGCCCATCGCTGTCGCGGATGTCTACTCCATCTGCCTCTTAATTTTTCCTGCTACCAGTAACACAGCTATATCCTTGGCATGTGCTTTATGTTTCAGCACAGCACCCAATTTGCTCTTGCACCCATTCTGCTTGTTTTCATTTCGTGGTGTACAAAGCATTCTTTTTCGCGCTGCTCTGGTTTCACTTTCTATGTTGTGTAATTATCCGGCTCCTACTCCCCACTCTCTACTCTCCATCCCCCTACCCCTCCCTTACAATCACTCACGGGGCCCCATCATGCTCCTGTCTGACAACCCTCACCCCACTACCGCCTCCTCGCAGCTTGCCCCCTCCTTGTTTAAAATTCATATTAGTTTCCTGCCTCCTGCGCCTCGCACGCTTTATGGTTAACGCTCCTGATATCAGTGCTGCATAGGAGAGAGAAGGTATTTTTCGATTTTTTTCTTTTTTTGCTTCTTTTCTTACCTTCTCTGAGTTCTCGCCTGCCCCTGCTCTCTGTTTCCCTCCCACAGCCCTTTTCTCCCACTCGGCGCACAGCCTGTGTGCAGCCTCCCAAATACGCATTGTTATCACTATATTTCAGATATTTAAATAGTCAGACATGAGGTTGCTTACTGGGAAGCAGTTGCGCCATATCAGTGAGAGCGGGTTTGCGAGCTTCATAGCACACTGTCTCCTGCTCGTTACCACGTTTACATCCCTGATGTGCGCTACAAACTTTTCAAAGACTGGACGTATTTTCGAAATTCTGCTGCTGTTTTTGCAGGTCAGTGTCCTTACACTGTTGACAGGTAAAGGGTATCAGTCCCCAGTAAAATGACTGTTGACTGGGTACGGGAGAGTGTGTGTTTCAGTAGCGCTTGTAATTTCAGCTGATCCTTGTTTATTGCCTGCAAACTAACTAGGATCGGCTTAAAACACAAGCTGATCCTCGTCCCTCTCCTCCAGCCCCTCTAGCCCCTCTCTCCTGCTTTACCTTTCAGCAACCAAGCATAGTCCCTAATTCACTCCTGCCGTTGCTTGTGTTGCCTTCCCTCCTCCCTCACATCTCGCTTCCTCCCAGCTGTATCTGCTTGCTTTCCTACTCCCTGCCACACCATCCCACCCTCTGCCCTGCTTTAACTACCACCAACATTTCTCCCTCGTGTTGCTTGTTGTATACATGTATTTACTATTTGTGTATGATTTTGTACTATATGAGGATAAAAAGAGAGCTAAGGTTGTCTCCAGGCCAGACCTTAAAAACAGTGTCAATCGTTCAGCTAGTCAAGTTCCTGGATTATTGTCAAGAATTAATCAGATTCAAGATAACCTCTTCCACCAAGTAAATTTGGTTAATTACCATGTGCTAAAGCCTAAACTGTGGCTAGGCATTATAACGTGCATCCGTGACTGCACGTTCACGAGGGAGGCAGTAAAATCAACAGAAATCAATGGAAGAAAAGGCACCCTAGCACCGTAGCTGGCTCAAAAGACACACTAGGGATTATCCTGGGAATGTTTGCATTTTCCATTTGTTTGCCTCTTAATCGCTTCATATATACAGCATCGCAATGCAGAATACAAACTTTAATTAACAAATACTGATTGCTTAAAATCTCTAAACTTAAAGGTTGTAAGGCTAAGCATTTGTTGATAGGGAATATAACAATATGCATGTCAAGTCTTTTATTTTAGTTTTTGCCCTTTTCTACGAGATTAGTCTTTTTAATATAAGCGAAACACCTCACCCTCAACCCCTCACTCACCCTCACTCACCCTCACTCACCCTCACTCACCCTCACTCACCCTCCCTCACCCACCCTCACTCACCCTCACTCACCCTCACTCACCCTCACTCACCCACCCTCAACCCCTCACTCATCCTCACTCACCCTCACTCATACTCACTCATCCTCACTCACCCTCACCCACCCTCAACCCCTCACGCTAACTCACATTCACCCTCACTCACCCTCACCCTCACTCACCCTCACTCACCCTCACCCCCTCACTCACCCTCAACCCCTCACTCACCCTCAACCCCTCACTCACCCTCACTCACCCTCACTCACCCTCACCCTCACTCACCCTCAACCCCTCACCCTCACACAGTGCAATAGGTCTCGGAGGATTTTTAGTTAGAGCTTTTAGAATTGTTTATGGCTTTTTTTATTTGTAATTCTTTAGCATTGGCTACAGGAAACAAAAATGCTAAAGATTTACAACAAAAAACCCATAAACAATTCTAAAAGCACTAACTCTAATGCTGCGAGACCTATTGCATTTCTAATGCTTGTTAATAATTTGAGTGTCACTTATTACCTGTTTTAATCCTCCTGCACCCATCTCCTGTACCCTGCTCTGGGCTCACACGCTCTGGATCTAAACCGCACAGCGGATCTAAGCGCTGGTTGCAGTTCAAAACCGCAAAACCCAGGGACGCCATTCCCGCCGCTGACACAGGCCATGCCCCTTTTTCGAGAGGCCACGCCCCCCGCCGGCTGTCACTACTGAAGGATGCTGATTACAAGCGTCACATAGACAGTAATTTTTCCTGAGGCGGAAGCCGGGAGTAGGTTTGCACGATTTTTAATAATTTGAGTGTCACTTATTACCTGTTTTAATCCTCCTGCACCCATCTCCTGTACCCTGCTCTGGGCTCACACACTCTGGATCTAAACCGCACAGCGGATCTAAGCGCTGGTTGCAGTTCAAACCCGCATAACCCAGGGACGCCATTCCCGCCGCGGACACAGGCCACGCCCCTTTTTCGAGAGGCCACGCCCCCCGCCGGCCGTCACTACTAAAGGACGCTGATTACAAGCGTCACATAGACAGTAAATTCTCCTGAGGCGGAAGCCGGGAGTAGGTTTGCACGATTTTTAATAATTTGAGTGTCACTTATTACCTGTTTTAATCCTCCTGCACCCATCTCTTGTACCCTGCTCTGGGCTCACACGCTCTGGATCTAAACCGCACAGTGGATCTAAGCGCTGGTTGCAGTTCAAAACCGCAGAACCCATGGACGCCATTCCCGCTGCGGACACAGGCCTCGCCCCTTTTTCGAGAGGCCATGCCCCCGCCGGTCGTCACTACTAAAGGACGCTGATTACAAGCGTCACATAGACAGTAATTTCTCCTGAGGCGGAAGCCGGGAGTAGGTTTGCACGATTTTTAATAATTTGAGTGTCACTTATTACCTGTTTTAATCCTCCTGCACCCATCTCCTGTACCCTGCTCTGGGCTCACACGCTCTGGATCTAAACCGCACAGCGGATCAATGCGCTGGTTGCAGTTCAAAACCGCAAAACCCAGGGACGCCATTCCCGCCGTGGACACAGGCCACACCCCTTTTTCGAGAGGCCACGCCCCCGCCGGGATCTCCCTCCCGGTATAAAACATGTGTATCTTCCGGGATCGCAGCGGGCGCGCCTAAGGCAAGCCCGTCTGCGCCCGTCCGCGCCCAACCGGGCCCCGGGGCGAGGCATGCTGCCCGGTTTTGCCCTTACTCTCGCTCTGCCCTCTTATCCTACAACAACGGACATGGTCACATATCAATAGTTACCCACACTAAAGGGAACAATTTAGGGATCCTGGTGGACTGCACATGCCCTGGTGAATTGCTTTCCACACCGTACAATGCAAGTCTCATTCGGCCCAAACCTACCCCCCAACCTCACTCCCTGACATTCTTCTACTTAAATACCCGCTCTCTTGTCAAACATCAACAGGATATCTTTCTCTTTTTGATCACAGAGCACCCTGATGTCCTTTTATTAATGGAGACCTGGCTGACTCCAGACTCTGCCCCAGATATCTTAGCTGTACTTCCCCCAAACTATTACATCATCCATGCAGATTGTGCCGATGGCAGGTCTGGTGGAGGGGTGGCAGCAATCATCCACTCTTCCTTAAAAACTACCACCCTTACCCCCACCAACTTACCAGACATTGACAATCTTGTCTTAAAGTTTGAAACCCCTAACACTACTATGTTGTGGGTACTTCTGTACAGACCTCCTAAATCAATGCCATCGTTCCCTTTTTTGTTTAGCGAACAAATCGCCAACTTAGCCATGGAACACTCTCAGATCCTTTTGGCAGGTGATTTTAATTACTGGTTCAATGACCCCTCGGAAGGTCCCCAATCCTGCGAGCTCACTGAGCTCCTTACAAACTTGAACCTCTCCCAACAAGTTCTTTTGCCTACCCATTGTTAAGGTCATATTCTAGATCACATCTGGTCCAATTTTCCACTCAATACATCCCCACTCACCATTCCCTGCCTCTGGTCAGTCCATTTTTTCCTCAAATTCAAACTTGCTTGGTCTACGTTCAAATCACCTACCACGCTAACTTGCTGCAGGGCAAGGAAATGGAAAACTCTTGACAAACCAGAATTCATTACTAAACTAAACAATACGATTCCTCTCCCACACCCTGATATTAATTCTGCCGAGTCCAACCTAGCGGGCTGGCTCCAAAATGCTAGCGACATCCACGCACCCTTCAAAGATATCAAACTGGCCCGGCGAGCTGACGCTCAGCGTTGGTTCTCCCAAGACCTAAAAGCAAAAAAATTATCTCTGCGCCAACTTGAGCGAAAGTGGCGCCGCTGCTATTCCCCTGATCTAAAATCTGAGTTCATCACGGCCAAGAAGGTATACATGAAGGCCATTTTGGTAGCTAAATCTGCCTATTTTTTCCTCCCGTATCCTAAACTCTACCGACAAACCCAAGGATACCTTCTCAATCTTAAACGAGCTGACTGATTTAGACAGCGTACGCCCTAAGGTGGCTCCAACCCAGACCTTCTGTGATGCTCTCAATACATACTTCATTGATAAAATTGTAGACATCAAAGCAAGCATCCCCAGTTCCTCTAGCGTCACCCCCTCTGTTCACCATCCCCCCACCTTCGAGGTTACACTGGACAGGTTTCCTACCATGACCTCTGAACAATTCCTAGCATTATTGACAAGAGTCAAGTCCGGTGCACCCTCGGATAAATGCCCCCCTACATTCTCAAAGACTGTCTGTCCTCCATCCCTACGCCGGCCCTTACCTTACTGAACACTTCTCTCACTTCCGGCCTAGTACCCCGTGCATTTAAGGAGGCAACAGTCATCCCACTTCTGAAGAAATCTGGGGCGGACCCCTCCTGCATGGCTTACTACCGGCCAATTTCTTTGCTTCCTTTTTTGGATAAAGTTTTAGAAGCCCATGTTGCGAAACATCTGTCCAACTTTTTGGAGAGCTCAAATTGTCTAGATTCCCATCAGGCAGGTTTTTGCCCTGCCCACTCAACAGAGGCAGTGGTAGTCGCGGTCCTTGACTCGCTCCGCGACTGCGCTGATAGACACTCCCCTCAGGCCCTGGTGCTCCTTGATCTGTCGGCCGCTTTTGACACGGTCGACCATGACATACTGATCGACAGTGTCAACCAGGCTGGCATCGGGGGCCTAGCGGCAGACTGGCTGAAGTCCTTTTTGGAGAATCGCTCCCAGTCGGTCCGCCTTGGTACCCTGGTTGGCACTAAACGGTCCATCACCTGTGGAGTTCCTCAGGGCTCTTCACTGTCACCCCACCTGTTTAACATCTACATTCTTCCGCTAATCCAGGCCTTAAGAGACATGCAGGTGTCTGTATTTAATTACGCAGCTGACCTGCAACTGCTCTTTACGATCGACAACTCCACAATCTCCACTTCTCATTTCCAGTCCACCATGCGGTTCATCTTGGATGAACCAAAATCACTTAAAATTAAACCCTGGAAAAACCGAGCTGGTGCTTACAGGGGACAGTGCCAAATTCTGGGGCCCTCACTAGTGGCCATCCGATATGGGCAAAGCCCCTACCCCTACCCCTGCTGCAAAGACACTTGGAGCGACCCTGAACAGTGACCTCTCCTTAAAAACTCAAGTGGACCAAGTGGTCTCCAAGTGTTTCTTCCAGCTCAGGAAAATCCGGAAGGTGCGATGTTTCTTCACTCCTGCAGCTATGACCCAGGTGGTGATTACCACGGTTTTGTCCCACCTGGATTATGCAAATTCCATATACCTAGGCCTACCCCTTTATCTCTTAAAGCGCCTCCAGATGTTCCAGAATTATGCAGCCAGGTTAATCACTGCGCAACCCAGATGGCACTCAGCCTCTCCGCTGCTTAGGGACCTCCACTGGCTCCCCCTGGCCCAATGTTGCTCTTTTAAAACTGGTTGCATGATCTTTAAATCGCTCCATTGCAAAAGCCCTAAATTTATAGACAATCTCCTCACCAGGTACACCCCCTCCTGCAATCTGCGCTCTGCGCACCAAGCTCTCCTCCAGACACCTGCCTTCAAACGCAAACGCACTGGTGGCTGCAGATTTGCGGTTCTTGCATCTCGCCTTTGGAACACCTTCCCCTTTGAGATCAGATCATGCCCAGACCTCTTGTCTTTTAGGAAAGCCTTAAAAACATGGCTTTTTAAGCAAGCGTATCACTGATCGCCTCCCCCTCCCGCTTTACTCAGGATCCGTTCTCTGTCTACTCTAGCGCCAGGAAACCAACCGGTGGCAGCGCGCTCAATAAGAACTTTTTAACATAACATTTTAACATAACAGAAGCAACCACAGCTCAAGACTGCACTCCTTGCTGACTAGACAACATTTTTACCCTCCTCAACTGAGGTGACATGGCAGCTGTCATCCTCCTGTACCTCTCGGCTGCCTTTGACACTGTCTCCCACCACACCCTCTGCGCAAGACTCCACGATGCCGGCATCTGCAACAAAGCCCTAGAATGGATCAGCTTCTTCATCACCAGCCGAACACAGAGTCAGACTTCCACCATTCTACTTGGAACCCATAGAGCTCAGCTGCAGAGTGCCTCAGGGCTCCTCCCTGAGCCCCACCCTCTTCAACATCTACATGGCCCCTCTTCCAGCCCTCATCAGACGCCACAGACTCAACATTGTCTCCTACGCCAACAACACACAACTGATACTCTTCCTCACTGATGAACCCCCAGCCACCAAGAGCAATTTCCACAACGGGATAAAGGCAGTCGCCACCTGGATGAAGGACAGCTGACTTAAGCTCAACTCAGACAAGACTGAATTTCTCATCCTGGGCTCCACCCCCTCTGCCTGGGACGACTCCTGGTGGCTCGCAGCACTCGGAACCCCCCACATCCGCAGACCACTACAATTAACACCTTCTAGTCCTCCTGTCTCCGTATTGATTGCTTCGTAAGATTTTCAAGTGGATTCCCACTGAAGCCAGGAAAACAGTCACCCGTGCGCTCATCAGCAGCAGACTTGACTACTAGCAACACACTCTATGTTGGCACCACCCAGAAACTCCTACATAAACTGCAGAACATCCAGAGCGCCTCCGCCAGACTCACCCTGAACATCCCCCACCGCAGCCACATCACCGGTCACCTGAGAGACCTCCACTGGCTTCCGATCTACAAAAGAATTACCTTCAAGCTCCTCATGCATGCCTACAAAGCCTTCCACAACGCGAGACCTGCATACCTCAACCACCGCCTCTCCTTCTACACACCGACCAGACATTTCCTCTCCCCCCAACTGGCCCTGGCCACCACCCTACCGATCTGCAGAACTTCAGCTGGGGGAAGATCCTAACAGGTGACCAGTTGTGCTGTACAAGAAACCCGATTGATTGATTGATTGATTGATTGATTGATTGATTGATTGATTATGGATGAGCGATTGGAAGACTGCCAGCTTCGAGAAGGCTTCCTTTCTTAAACTCTCCTATGAGGGAAGAATGCTCTCTGGCATCCAATGAGCTGTATGTAATCATTTCAAAGTCCTTTAAAGGCAGAAAGCATACTCTGCCTTACAAAGAGACTTCCTCACAGTATTTTGGCCCTAGAAAAGAGACGTGAAAGATTCGGCAAGAAGATACTCCAAATCCTACTCTACGCTCAGGAAAAGAATGCCTCCCAAAAGAACCTTGATGAGCCAAGATACTTCGAGCCAGTCCAATCCACCAAATATTGTCAGTCTCCTCAAATCCAGAACCAGTGGGAGTAGGATTATTACTATAGGATTTGGAAGGCATCCCTCAAGGATCAGTGGGTGCTGGGTTTGATCTAGAAAGGCTGTGTTATCAAATTCAACAAATTGCCAGCAAGCTCAGGAGGCATCCCTATGTCTACCACCAGAAATCCAGAGTGTTGGTGTCCCTGATGGACATTCATAACCAGGAGGGAATTTTCATTCTTGCCTAACCTGAATATTGCCTGGTATCCTCATCATTGTTGGAGACAACAGGGAGGCACATCAGAATAGTACTTTTCATTCTAAGAGATCATGGGTTTCTAGTAAACCTTAAGAAGTCACATCTGGTTCAGTCTCAAAACCAGTTCTTCATAAAAGCCATATTCAGGCCAGACACAGGATTTGTCACCATGCAGGAGAGGAGAGTTCTGAAGATTCAGAACCATATTGCGGAGCTCATTGACTTGGGCAAACAGACAGTGGCTGCCTGGTTGCAGGTGCAGGGACAGCTAAGGGCAACCATCTTCCTGGTACTCTAAGCCAATATACCATCTGAACAGGTTAATGAGACATATTCTAAGTCATTGGTCCACATCTTGCCAGGGCATGTCTCTGGCCATTCCTATGTCACAAGAGATTAATTATTGTGATAGATGCTATTCTTGAATATCCTAAAGAGAGTCCTCTCAAAACCCAATAGTTTTTACATTGGATACCAGTGCAAAAAGTTGGAGAGCATTGAAAGAACCCCATCAGATTCAGGGTCACCCATCCGGGGTCAACCGATTAGGTCTTCCAACTGGAGAGAGCTAGAGGAAATTTGCCTAGTGTTTCATTTTTATTTCATCTCCTCATTGGCAAAGCAGTGGTTGTCAGAACAGACAACAATACAGCAAAATCGTATATCAACAGACAGTAAGGCACAAATTCACCTGGTCCATCAATGCATTCAGACCAGATTGTTGTATGGGTCCAACTCACCACCACCTCTTTAGTGGTAATTAACATCAAATGAACAGGGAATGCAGTGGCAGACAGGCTAAGAAGGTATATTCCTCAAATGGGTTTTGCATGAGCCAGTAGATCTTTTCCCAAATCTGTCGGAGGTGGGGTCATCCAGTGATGAACATGTTTGCTTTGATTCAGAATGCTCAGCTTCACTCCCTTGCTCAAGGAAAATGGAGAGCAATTTATCGGCTCTGGATGCTCTTTCTTGTCCATGGGCGAAGGGTTTCCTTTATGCATTCCCTCCATTTCCCATGATGCCAAAATGTCTGGCTCTAGCGTGGCTCACTGTGCTTGGTTTCCTCCGGCAGTGGCAGTGAAACGAACAAAGAATGGCCCCTTCCATTAATTCCCTCTTCTCTGGAATACCCACCCCTTCAGATTAGTGGTTTTTTTTAGAAATGGTAAGCTAACAGCGTGGAAGTTGAAGGGGCGGGGTTATTTAGGAGGGGAATTTCTGAGAGGCCAGCTTCTTCTATTCAGGGATCCAGAGGTTGCTTAACCTTCTCCTCATAAACTAGACATTGGGCTACAATTAAAAGATGATGTACTTCAGAGCAGCTTGTGCCACACTCTATGGATGTGGAGCAAGTTCTAGAGTTTCTTCAGGATGTTTTTTCTGGGGACATAGAGGAGGTGGTAGGTTCAAGGATTATTTCATCTATGGAATAGAAATCAAACCAATTCTAAATAAAGCAAGATGTGTTGAGTATAAAGAGTCAGTTTTCATAATCTTATGCTTGATATATCTTATTTAGTAATTAAGTAAAGCGAGAGTGGAGGGAGGTAATGCCTCAATTAATTTCTGGTAATTGCATTACTCTGAGTCTGTCTCTCACTTTGATTAATTAGCCCCTCCCTCCCTTCCTGTTTAGGCCAGAACAACTGTATCCCAGAAGGCTTGAGTCAACTAAAATAGGATGTGGTGAGAGTGGGAGGGGTGTTTATAGTTGAGTAGTTTTTTAAGAGGCAGAGCAGCCTCTCATTTAGCAAGTAATAATAGGGAGAGGCGGGCTTGGTGTACTGCAGGCACTGGTAAGTAATTGAGGCATTTCTGAAGTCTTCCTGTGTCTGAATGTTATAGACGAATGAGTAAGTTGGACAGGAGACAAATAAAGACTGCAAGAGAGGAGAAAAACTCTGAAGAACTAGGTGCTTTGCATCAATTGAGATGCTCCCCGAGAGCAATCCTCTGCATGTAGCATACTTCTGGATGAAGACAGGGACCAGAGGAAGCCCAAGAGTAGAAAGGTGGGATACATTGTTTGGCTTATCCGGAACAATGTGGAGGTATTTCCTAAGTGTTTCTTGGTTTCACCATCACAACAAATTACTGAGGGACAGACTCACTGACAACAAAGCACCTAGATTCCAAGGAGGACAGAAAGAGGGTGAGAATTCTGTGTCAACAGTATTGGGCCACCAACCAATGTGTGCAGTCATGCACTGGTCAGTTCCCTACGTATGTCCTAAACGATTTCGATTTCAAGTACAGATGGCATGTCCAGGGACAAGTTTAGACACCATCTGGCATCCATTTGTACCTGGTTGCCTAACAGAGGAATTTGGAATGCTATTCCATCAGGGTGGACCTATCCAATGACATTGTTCTTAATTACCATTAGTTCAAGGAGATGCCCCAGCCTAGGTTCATTACAAAGACCAGTAGAAAGAGCAGTTATGAAGTCCAGCATGCACAGCGCCCTGGGAAGTCATGTGTCAGTTGACTACTACTTAACATTGAATATGTGTGTGAGCCTATAGGTCCATAGTGACTGTGTTTCCTCAATGGATTGTGTACGGTGTGATTCTAAGCTGGATTAGAAAAGGTCTGAGTGTGTGTCAACTTTATGAAACACATCCTAGTCCCCACTATTCCCTGAGGGAGTGCAAGCCACACCAACAGTTATAGTTTCACCCATAAATGAACTCGGATGTCATTGCATTTGCTGTCTAAGCTCACTTATGGAGGAGGTGGTTGATGGTAGATGCCTCTCCTAGCCTGCCTGACCATTCTTGATTATACAAGCTAGTTTTTCAACTTTATTAGGAAGTCACAGAACTTGCAGCAGATGATGATCACGCCCCCTCACTATTTTGCATTTCTACTTAACAACATGCTATACCACTTTATATACTTATATCTACGTGTGATTCTATGTGAAGATTGATCATAGTGTGTCATTTTCACGCAATAGTTGATCGTAGCTAAAGAGTATTCATGTAAAAAAAAAAGTTAGCAATAGTTCATACAGGCCTCAGTTTGGAAATACTTGCTAACATTGAAGATGTGTTTTTGGTTTTGGATATCATCTCATTCTTTATTCTCATTTCAGGATCCAAGTTAACTGCAAGTGTTTGAATAATAAATGCTTTAAGGTGTTTCAATCTGCATGAAAATGTATTGTTGATAGTTTCACTGTAACATTTCAATTGGTTTTGTGCACCGGTGTCCAGGACAGTCAGACAGCAGTGGTGCAACTAGTATGTGCTATATTCTGAAGGCCATGCAGCTTCCTTTGAGCGATACCTGGGACGGAGCATGTGGACGTCTTATCACCAAATGCTAGAATTTGAGTGGTTCCTGCCTTTTGGGAGCCATGGGGAGTTGTATTTCTCTTTAGAAATTGTATGCTTAACTGTGCTTTGCTGACTTAGTATATTTCATGTTACCCCTGTCAACTATTAAATGCAGATGCCCCTCTGTCTCCTAAGAGCCCCTGCTTATTTTATTTCTCTCGAGCAAGAGTATTCTTCTTTACCTGGTTGAAACTTCATTTGGTTCTGCCTTAGAGGCTTAAAATACAGACATTTGCTGCTTAAACTTCCTCGACCTCACTTGAAACCTTATCTTAGCATTAGGAAATTTCCCATCAGGGGAACCCGATGTTTCATAATTTGCCTGTAATAATCTTTACATAACTTGGCTTTGTATTTACTTTTCAGACTTCCTTTGGATTACATTGAGCCATGCTATAACCAGGTGATTACTGCTATAGGACTAACTTAAACTGTCAAAATCGCTCTGTCTGGGTGCCGTCAGCACAAGAGGTGGAGCTAGCCGGGAGTTAAAACCCTGCTTCCGGACAGTAGGAGCACTTTGCGTTCTAGATGTTTTCTGTTTTCTGTTTCCCTTCGAAGCTCCTCCAGGTCACTTCCGGGGTCGTTATTGTAATGCTGGTAGCGGTCTAGTTGCCGCACGCACCCCTACATCCGCAGGCCAGGTGTGGCCTGCTGAGGTTCCGTGACAATTGTAAGTGATGTTTTTGACTCGCACGAATATGGTCGAGTCTGGTATCTATGAACCGCAAATGACGAGTTTAGTGGGTGTGTGCAGTTTCGCTGTGCTAACCTAAACCGTTCGTCTGTTACGTGGGTTATTCTATCTGTACCCACGGGTTCCATCTTAGATATGGCATCCATTTTGTCTCTTGCCCTCAAGTAGTCAGCGAACGGACGCTGTCCGCTTCGCGACCCTGGGATTCCCGAGAGATGTACGGAAGACACATGTCCTTTGAGAGTGTCTTTATGACGAGGGGGGTGATACTGTAAGGCAAATGGCCCCGCTCGAGGCTCATCTTGCCGTGCCGGTCTATTGTCTCAGCCGTGCATCTCATTAGGCACGTCCCTTTGATGCCAGGAGCTCGTGTTTCCTGATACCTCCCCTTTTACACCCTTTCCAATTCCCCACTGTCTCCATCTTCCTCCGCACCTGTCCTTGTTCTTCCTTCGATCTGTTTTACTGCCGATAGGAATGCACTAATGGTGGGAAGATGGGATTTTACAGTTGGGAACCACCAAATGTTTCCGCACTTATGTTCCGGACCTTGAATGTATCAAAGAGACCAAAACGACCCCTCTGGGGAATAACTATGGGAACCAAGCCATAAACCTTTGTGTACCATGTAAACCTATGGGTGAATTATGTATAAAAGGAGCGATCCACAGAACCAATTTGAAGCAGTCTCCACAAGTAGCATGCGTTGTACTTGCCGTGATTTCTGTGTTCCCTGCAGTAAATAAAGCTCGAATCTTTGACGCCGAAGGAAGTGTCCCGTGTCTCTGTCATTTGTACGCCGGAGCAGGTTACCCACGAAGGTTTCAGGTGTTGTCCCCTGGCACCGCTGGGTCTTGAATAACCCAGTCCTTCAGTTGGCGCCCAATGTGGGGCTGCATCAGTGGTACCGGTCCAAGCCCGACGATCGTGAGGAACTTCGTGTGAAATCTCCGAGGGAAGGTGCACTCCGCTTCATCGATCCTGTTGTCGAAATAAGTGGCCCGAAGACTTTTCCCGCGAAGATTCCCACCTCCTGACGGCTGCGACGGACTGCTGCCCTGACTGTAGACCTGTTTTGGCGCCTGGCGTAGACCTTGGTATAGCGAGACGATTGACGGGCCTTCCTGGTGACGCCATCGATCTTTGAGTTAAGTATTTGTGGGTCGCTCCCAGAGTTCTTGGTTGTGGTTACTTGGTTGTTGCATGGTTCCATTGCATTTGTGGTTCTTGGTACTTTGTTGTGATATTTGACGACTGCAGACGCCAAAAACCGAGGGTTTTTGCTCTTTGCTGGGACTTGGTAAATCCCGTAACCCTTGAAGTTTGTGAAACACGGCTAGTGTGCAAGATGCCTGGTCGCTGAACTTTGTTTAGTTGTTTCAGACGTTGTGGTACGGATTCCCGACTGGAGGACTCGTGTCCGATACCTCCGGTTGGAACTCCCACTTATGAGCTCTACAGTAAGCACGGGCTAGGCCCGATTACTTTTAATGATTATTGGATTCGGTATACTAAGAAGGATGGTGTCCTTAGTTGGCCACCCCATGGTAGCTTTGAGACTCCAATCTTAGATAATCTAGAGGCTAAATTATTTGCGAAAAAGTCAAGGCCGGCCATGTTTGATGCCTTTCGGTTGTGGCGTAAAGAAGCCCGACAGAAGGAGATCAGACAGACTAAACGTAATCAGAGAGATGGTGTTGCTACCATTGTAAAGAAAGCAGAGCAGTTTCAGCGTGATAAGGAGGATAAGGAAAAGGAAGTGTTTGATAGGCTACAGCGTATGTCCATAGATAAATGCTATCCTGCTTTGCCTACGGAGTCGGATAAGAAGGAAGAACCAGTTGAGGATCCTCTAATGTCTTATCTTCTGAAATCGCCACCTCCGTATGTACAGGGTACCGCTGCTCCAGTGGTTCCCCCTGTACCTGTTCCCCCACCTGTTCTTCAGCCTGTTCCTCAACCTGCACCCGTTCTTCCGACTGTTCCTGCTCCCTTACCCACTGCTATTCCCACTGCTCCTCCACTTCCGCATACTCCTGCTCCCGCTACTGTTCCTGCTCTACTAACTCCTGCTGTTGCTTCTGTCTCTACTCCTTCTCTTGTCAGTCCCTTGTGCTATACTTCTTCAGCTACTCGTAGTCGTACTTCTCCTGTTGCGGCTAACTTCTTTCATTCTCTTGGACCTGTCCTTGGGTCCGCTGGTTCAGATGGTCCTCAGAGACGTAGTCAGCTTCCCGGTGGTAGGGAACGCGCTTCGCTATATAACATGGCGATGGGTTGGATGACGCATCCTCTTAGAAATCCTCCACGTATTGTACTTGATACGTTCTGTCAATTCAATGTACCAACACAAAGATTTGTTTTCGAAGAAATGTGTAAAGTTTTGCGTGATCAGATATCGGCCGATGCACCTGACGAGGTGTTGACTGCTTTGTCTGATCTTCAACTTCAGTTCTCGAACGGACTGATAGTGGATACCAACGTTCGACGTGCTGTTGAGCGGTTGTTATCTTTCCGTCCCACTCCTATACCTCAAGCCTTGTTTGTTGAGGACGTTGAGAGGCAGTTAGATGCGTCTGGTCAGTTTCCCATGCGGGAAGTTCCACCTGTGTGGATGCCAGGCGATCCTAATGCTAACCCCATTGTTCCACCCTACTTCCAGAGAGTATGGATTCATCTCCCATGGAAACGATCAGAAGTGTTGCAGGTGAAGCAGTCTTTGTCTGACCCTCGCAAGAATCCTGCAGGGTATTATAAAGAGTTATCGCAGCTCGTGGATGCTACGATAATGAATCTTGCCGATATTGATATGCTGTTTGGCAATGTAGTACCGCAACCGGTCTGGGCTAAGATTCGTCAGGAAAACCATCCTAACGAATTGGGCGGTGATTGGGCTGCCATTATAGCGGCGGATGGGTTGCAAACTGGTGGTGCTAAACCCGAGCAGTTGATTGCTGCTCTCCCTCAGAGAATAATTACACTAATGAAAACTATTATGCCGGCTATGAGGGTGAATTGGGACAAATTGTCAGCTTGTAAGCAGAAGAAGGACGAGAGTGTCTCCGAATTCTTTACGAGATTTGAGGAGGCATTCATTGATCATAGCGGGCAGGATATGGGCACTGAGGGTGGTCAACGGTTGTTCGTGGATAAATTTGTCTCTAACTTATTGCCTGACTTGGGCAGTAAGTTGAAAAACTCTGAAAGTGCGTGGGCCGTTTCTACTTCGGCTCAAATATTGGCTACAGCACAGTATTATGAGAACAGAGAGAAAGAGGAGAACGACCGCGCTGATAAAAAGACGAAAGAACTTCAAACTAAAGTGTTGCTACAGCAAGCGTATCCTCCGCGTTCGAATCAGAATGCTTCACAGCAAAATAGATCGCAGTCGCAATCTAATCGACCACAATCTAGAAATGACTCCCCATTTCAAAGATCCTCGTTAGGGTACAATCAGTGTGCCTATTGTAGACAGGAGGGTCATATAAAATTCAACTGTCCTGTTTTGAACGATCGTAATAGTGGTAACTCATCTAGAGGAGGTCGTGGTGGTTCTCAGCAGGCATCACGTGGTAGAGGTCGTGGTGCTCAAAATGATCGATCAGATAACCAATCAAATTCTAATAATTGTTTCGATCAACGTGGATCTTCGCAAGGACGATCTGCGCAGTACAATGTAGACGATTACTACGTCGATCAGGGAACTGACGACAGTAATTACTAGGACAGCCATAGACAAGGAGAGGGAGTGGTATCAGTTCCGGTTGATCAGAGAGGGCCTTACGTCGCAGTTGCTACCTCGGGCGTCGTTGAGCCTTTTCTGTTGGACACTGGTGCAGCGAAAAGTTCTATTATGCATTCGAAACTCCCTGGCGCACCTTTGTCTGGCTTAACAAATGTTTCCGTTGGTTTCTCTGGCGCCCCCGTTAGCAATCCAGTTTCACGCCCTTTGCCTCTTACAATTGGACCACGTGAGCTTGAAGCTCCGTTGATTTTGACTACTGGTTGTGGTGAAAATCTCTTGGGTCTGGATTTGCTAAAACGTTTGTATGCAACTCTGTATTGTTCTCCTGTGGGTGTAAAGCTTACGTTAGGAGAGAGGGTTGTCTCTCCTATGTACTTGTCTCTCGATAAGCTTCCACCGGAATTGAGTTCTCTTCCTGCATCTTTATGGGCAACAGGTCCCAATGATGTGGGCCTGCTTGACATCTCCCCTTATGTTGTTCAGTTGAAATCTAATGTGCGATTGCCACGTATTCCCCAGTACCGTATCTCTCTTGACGGTGAACGAGCACTGTTAGCGATCATCTATGATTTGATCGACAAAGACGTTATTGAAGAGACTCGGGGAAACGTGTGCAACAGCCCTGTACTGCCTATTTTAAAACGTACTGATCCTTCGAAGCCACCTGTTTATCGTTTTGTTATCGATTTACGGGAGGTAAATAAAATTGTGATTCCTCAGTTCCCTGTTGTGCCTGACATCACGGCGCTACTGACTCTGATTCCAGCCTCTGCGTCTTGGTTTTCGGTGATCGATCTGAAGAATGCGTTCTTCAGTATTCCGATTGCTGAGGAGAGCAGAGACCTTTTCGGTTTCTCTCTTGGTGGACGCAGCTTCCGGTTTAAACGCGCTCCTCAGGGCTACTGTGAGAGTCCATCGATTTACAGTCAAGCCTTGAAGGGTCAACTGGATGCGTTTACGTTGCCGGCTGGTGCGGCTTTAATCCAATATGTCGATGACTTATTGGTAGCTGCGGATACTCAGGACATTTGCAAAATTGCTACGGTGTCGTTGCTGCAACATCTCTGTGACCTACATCGCAAGGTGTCACCTTCTAAACTCCAATATTGTTGTCAAGAAGTAACCTATCTAGGTCACTTATTGTCAAAGGAGGGAAGGCGGTTGACCCCAGAGAGAATTGCAGCAATTGCACGAATGACTGTGCCAACAACACAAAGAGATGTGCGTGCCTTTCTAGGTATCACGTCGTACTGCAGACAGTGGATCCCAAATTTTTCATTGCTAGCGAAACCATTGGTGGCTCTTACGTGCAAGGATGTTTCAACTCCTTTACCATGGACGGAGGAATGTCAGAAGAGTTTTTCTGAATTACGTGATTCATTGTGTTCTGCTCCTGTGTTAGGTACCCCTGACTACAGTAAGCCGTTCACATTGTACGTTCACGAGAGGGAAGGTTGTGCTTTGAGTGTCTTAACGCAACCTTTTGGTGGTAAGCAACGTCCATGTGCATATTTTTCCTCGACCTTGGACCCGGTAGCTAGAGCATTGCCGAGTTGTTTGAGAGCAACAGCGGCAGCTGCGGTGTCCATCCGACAATCAGCAGGATTGGTCATGGATAATATGCTTACGGTGATGGTTCCGCACGCAGTCGACACTCTTTTGAATCGTACGAAAACTCAGCACTTGACAAGTGCGAGGTTGTCCGGATACGAGTTGACGCTGCTGGCAAGTCATATTCAGATAAAACGTTGCAATGTTCTGAATCCGGCAACTTTGTTACCCATTAGTACAGAGTCAGATGAAATAGCAGCCCATGACTGCTATTTGCGAACAGAGGAGGAAACAAAAGGTCGAGTGGACCTTAAAAACACTCCTTTAGAAGATCCAGATGGAACATTGTATGTAGATGGCTCGTGTTTTAAATTGCCGAATGGTGATGTGACCACTGCGTATGCTGTTGTAACTTTGAGTACTGTTGTGGAAGCTGCGAGATTGAATCAGAACTCTGCCCAGGCTGCAGAGCTGATTGCCTTAACTAGAGCGTGTGTGTTAGCAAAAGATAAACGTGTGAATGTGTATACTGACAGTCAGTATGCATTTGGTGTCACGCATAGTTTTGGACGGTTGTGGAGAGAGAGAGGTTTTATGACGTCGCATGGTACGAAGATTCAGCATGGCCAACTTGTGAACGATCTTTTGGATGCACTTACGTTGCCTAAACAGGTAGCGATTGTTAAATGTAGTGCACATCGTAAGGTGACGGATGATGTTGGACGTGGTAATGCGTTTGCGGATGAGACTGCTAAGGAGACTGCCCGGAATCTTAGCACTCGGATGTATGTGGCAAGTTCGGTTAGGTGGCCTGCGGAGACTAGTATGTGTGAGGACACTATCGAGAGTGTGAAGGCGATACAAAATGAGGCCACCGAGACTGAAAAGAAGAAGTGGAATGAAAGTACGGGAAAGTTGGATGCGAGTGGTTGTTGGGTAGACTTGTCGGAACATAAGAGATGGATGTTGCCAGACGCGTATGTGCTGGCTATTGTGACAATGGCACATGGGTTAGCACATATTAGCGTGAAAGGTATTTGTAAGTTGCTGTCTCCTGTGTGGAAGAATGATGGTATCACGAAATGTGCTGAACGATTGGTTAAGAATTGTATGGTATGTATGTTGTACAATCCTGGTAAGGGAACCCCAACTCCTCCTGGTAGTTTTGCTCCCCCTTCGTGTCCCTTTGAGGTGATTCAATTAGACTTCATCCATATGGAGCGATGCAATAACCTGAAATACGTTTTAGTTGTGGTTTGCGCGTTCTCCCGATGGATTGAAGCCTATCCTCTCAAGGACAACACTGCTTTGTCAACGGCAAAAATCCTACTGAAGGAATACTTTCCTCGGTACGGAATGCCTCGGGTTGTATGGTCTGATAACGGAAGTGAGTTTGTGGGGAGTGTGATGAAGAGTGTGTGCAAAGGCCTTGGAATTAATCAAAAATTCCATAGCGCCAATCATCCCCAGTCAGCTGGTTTGGTTGAAGGGTATAATGGCACCCTTAAACTAAAACTGGCAAAGATTCAGGCTACGACTGGTCTTTCGTGGCCTGACGCTTTACCCTTAGCCTTACTGTCAACAAGGGCAACCGTACACTCCCGAGTAGGGCTTAGTCCCTATGAAATAGTGTTCGGTCGTCCTGCGAATGTGTGGGGGGTCCCTAGACCAGGTGTGTTCCGCGATCTTGAGTACCCAATGTTGATTGACTATCTTTATGATCTGACTGCTAAACTGAGGTTAATTCACCAACAGGTTTACGAAGCATTGCCGACGCAGACGGAGGGTCCAGGCCACCAGCTCCAGCCTGGAGACTGGGTGGTCACCAGAAACTTTTCTCGGAAGAAGAACTTGGAGCCCAGGTTCACCGGACCCTACCAGGTCCTCCTTGCCACGAGAACTGTCGTTCGTTTAGAGGGCCGGAAAAATTGGGTGCATGCCACCCATACGAAGAAAGTTCCTATTCCGTTACCGGCAGACTCGTGGGTAAGGAAGGGCATTGCTTCAACTGAGTCCGAAGGATTGCCGGCGTTTGTTCCTTTCAGCGACGCACAACCTGTCGGAGAATCCCCAGTGCAGCAGAAAGATACTGTTGAACATTTGTCATCAAAAGACTCGAGACCAGAACATTCGACTGATCAGCAGAACTCTGTTTCTTCAACGGATCCTTTGTTCGATGAACAGACACGTCCTGGGAAAACTCGATACTTTTTGCGATCCAGCACTAAGGACAAATAAAGTTTTGTTTTGCCCCTTGGCAATTGCATTATCCCGTTTTCCGCGATCAGTCTGAACACCTGTATCATTGCAATTATTCTTGTACATATTGAAGGTTCTTTTCCTATGTATTTTTGCTTCCACAGCTGAGAGACATTGCATATATATTGTAAATAAAGGCCGTAGGGCCGCGCGCGTACTTCCTTCTGGTTAGTAGGTCTTGACGCTAGGTTAAAGACCGTCGGTTCCTGGGAACTCCTAGGGATTGACTATTGCTACACAGAACGAAGTGCGTCAAGAAACGCTGCGGACGGTCATAGGGGATGGCGTTTTCAAAGCTGATGGACGTGGAAAGAGCACAGGCACAAAGATTTGAGCTACAGCAACTTAGCCGTACGAAATGCTTTATGTTTCAGATATTTGTATTGCTTTTGATTGTTTCTGCATTACTGGCGGGTGGGGTGTACTATATGATGTCGTACTTCTTACCTTCTGCCATACCTACACCTACTCCTACTTCTGACTCTAAATTCACCTCTACTACATCTCCTCATTCCTTCCATATCCTACCCGAACACGAGCAGGCTAGACGTGCAGAATTTCGCAATAATTCCTTTATCCAGCTCCTTCACCAGCACCAGTTAGTGGTTAACACTACCAATTTTTGGGTGTGTGGGTTGATGCCACATACCACAGATAAGGGAATTCCATATTTGGTTTTGCCGTACAGTTCCCAGGGTTCCGCTCGAGCATTTCAAACAATGTTTCGAAGCGCACTAGGTTCCCACCCCAATCGAGAGCCACGATCCCCCTACTCTGGCCCTGGCTCGTATCAAAAGCCTTTGTCTATAGCGATAGAGGATCTAGATAGAGATATCTATGAACCATCGCTTATTCCCGAAGAAGAGGTACAAGCCTACAGGGTCCTGAGTAGAGGCGAGTATAGTGTGTTCGCCAGTGAAAAACAGCTTAAAAGCTCGCCCCCGATATGGGTCGTACCCCACATTGGTAATTTTTGTCTAATAGGTCGTGGCCGAAGATCGAAAGCCCGACTTGGAGAGAGTGCTTGCACTGAAAATTACATATTGCCGATGGTCTCGTCCCCTGTGTTTCTGGCTGCCAAGGGTACATACTTTATCTGCCATGATCGTGCGTATGCATGGTTGCCCTTCGACTTTGTGGGCTCATGTTTTATCGCAAATTTGTTGCCTCCGACGTTCACTGTAGATGCAGACTATCACAAGATTAGAGTTGTGAGGGGCGTAATTAGCGAAGAGGACACTGCCGGTCAAGAGGCAGGAGACTTTTTCAAGGGTTTCCTCCCGTTTTGGGGGCCTATGATTAATAGTAGGAACCTGAGACAGTTGACTCGAGTGGTGGAATCGACAGCTAATATTACTGCCAGTGCCCTTGGTAATATCACCACAGAACTTCAGGCGGATAGACTTATGACGTTACAAAACCGTATGGTTTTAGACGTGATCTTAGCAGATCGAGGTGGGGTATGCAAGGTGATCCATTCGAGCTGCTGTATTTTCATTCCTGATAACGCTCCAACTGTTTATCAAGCCATCTCAAAGTTGCATAAAATCTCTGAGTCCATACACGTGGACGTAGGGGGTTGGACGCTACTTGGGTGGTTTTGGGGCCTGATGTCGACTTGGGGTTGGAAGATTCTGATGATTATCGGAGTTGTTGTGGCGTTCCTGTTCACGTGCTGCCTTTGCGTGCAGTGTGGTCCTGCCTTATGTGGCCTCTGTGCTACAGCGTGTATAAGACAGCCGCCTGTTACCAAAGAAACTCGGTTGGACAGAGCTATGTTACAGCAACATCTAGATGGTCTGATGAATATCGAGTATGATTCCGACTAGTGCTTGCCTACATGAGGGCAAAAGGAGCGTCTGAGGTTCCGTGACAATTGTAAGTGATGTTTTTGACTCGCACGAATATGGTCGAGTCTGGTATCTATGAACCGCAAATGACGAGTTTAGTGGGTGTGTGCAGTTTCGCTGTGCTAACCTAAACCGTTCTTCTGTTACGTGGGTTATTCTATCTGTACCCACGGGTTCCATCTTAGATATGGCATCCATTTTGTCTCTTGCCCTCAAGTAGTCAGCGAACGGACGCTGTCCGCTTCGCGACCCTGGGATTCCCGAGAGATGTACGGAAGACACATGTCCTTTGAGAGTGTCTTTATGACGAGGGGGGTGATACTGTAAGGCAAATGGCCCCGCTCGAGGCTCATCTTGCCGTGCCGGTCTATTGTCTCAGCCGTGCATCTCATTAGGCACGTCCCTTTGATGCCAGGAGCTCGTGTTTCCTGATACCTCCCCTTTTACACCCTTTCCAATTCCCCACTGTCTCCATCTTCCTCCGCACCTGTCCTTGTTCTTCCTTCGATCTGTTTTACTGCCGATAGGAATGCACTAATGGTGGGAAGATGGGTTTTTACAGTTGGGAACCACCAAATGCTTCCGCACTTATGTTCCGGACCTTGAATGTATCAAAGAGACCAAAACGACCCCTCTGGGGAATAACTATGGGAACCAAGCCATAAACCTTTGTGTACCATGTAAACCTATGGGTGAATTATGTATAAAAGGAGCGATCCACAGAACCAATTTGAAGCAGTCTCCACAAGTAGCATGCGTTGTACTTGCCGTGATTTCTGTGTTCCCTGCAGTAAATAAAGCTCGAATCTTTGACGCCGAAGGAAGTGTCCCGTGTCTCTGTCATTTGTACGCCGGAGCAGGTTACCCACGAAGGTTTCAGGTGTTGTCCCCTGGCACCGCTGGGTCTTAAATAACCCAGTCCTTCACTGCGGCGTGAAATAAAAGGAGGACGGGCGCTCGTGCACGTCACTTCCGACCATGATACCAGTGTCGGTCTGAGTGGTAGTGCTGCCGCGCGTCCTGTCCCCGCGCAAGAGTGCGAGCCCCCCCTAAGCCAAGGTGGCCCAGAAAGCAGTACACAACATTGGCGACGAGCGGAGGGGGCCCAACCCTCGCCCGTGCACCTGTGCCTGTTCGGAGCGTCCTGCTCCCTTCCAAGGGGCCTACCGCGTGTCTGCCGCTTGATGCGCTCTCCTGCCCTGGGCCTGTGTGCCTGTCCCTGCCTCCACGCCTGAGCCATGGAATAATCTCTGGAGCTGCACGAGGGACGCGGCGCTGAAGTGGGCGAAGCCGGGACTCTGTTTGCGACTGCATGCCGATCCCCACGCATCTCGCGTGAGTCGCGGACCGGCGCTACACCCTACCAATGCTCACGCATTGCGCGTGAGACGCGGAAAACGCCCTGCGAATACTCACGCATTGCGCGTGAGTTGGGGAATCGGCTGGGTGTGTGCCCTACTATGCCCTGGAGGTAACACCAGCAGCAATCCAGGTTGGGGAAGCCCCCAGACCAACTCACGACACCCCCACACCTCCTGAGGATTGCAGAACCCGCGACGGAGCAGAGGCAAGCCGCGCAGCTGCCACGTGGCGTTACAGAGGTCTGCAGAAATCGCGACGGAACTGAGGTGAGCCACGCAGCTGCCACATGGAGTCACAGAGCCGGCGCAAGAGGGGATAACAGTCGGCAGGGACACACACACCATCTCTATAAAAACGGGGCAGGAAGAACACACAGACAACCTTATCCAGGCGCACTGTCACTATGGCGGACGAAGAAGCACCTGCAACCACCATCAACATCCCGTTTCAACACGCCACAACAGGGGTGCTACCGCCGTTCAGCGAAGCGGAAGACCCGTCCACAGCCTCACCAAGGTGGAAGATATGGCTCGAAAGACTGGAAAATTACTTTGTAGTCACGAGAGAGACAGACAAAGCAGTGAAAAGGTCTCTTTTGCTACATTATGCAGGGGATGAAATCTTCAGACTGTTCAAACACCTGCCTAATACGGGGGCAACGGATGATTATGACGCAGCGGTTGCTGCCCTAAACGGCCATTTTGACCCCCAACTGAATGTAGACTTTGAAGTTTTCAAATTGGGACAAGCACGCCAGAGGGAAGGTGAGTCGATGGACCAATTCAGTGCCCGCGTCAGGGAGCTAGCCAGTTCCACAGACGAAGACCAATCAAAGGCCATAAGGAGGCAGATCATTCAAGGATGTCGAGATAAGGCGCTGAGAGGGTCGATTCTACGCAAACCAGGGATCTCGCTGGAAGACATCTTAATCCTCGCCAGATCTCACGAACTCTCAAACGTCAGAGCCACCGCCATGGAACAAGCGTTACACAAACCACAGATCAAGACAGAAGCCATCAAGGTGGAATGGGTAGATGCAGTGCGGTCTCAACCACGTGGACCACCACAAAAAGAGTATCGGAGGGATCCGCCCCGAGCACAGTGTGAATATTGTGGGCATGAGCCCCACGTGGCCAAGGACTGCCCGGCCCAAGGAAAGACATGCGCAAAGTGCGGAATCCCAAACCATTTCGCATTGGTTTGCCGCAAAAGAAACACGTGGAAGACGTTCAGAAAATCACGGACGCCTACTAAAGCCGTTCGTCAACTGTCGTTAACCGACCCTCCGCCAGCGAAGGCAGAGAAACACCTACCCACGGTGTACGACGACTCGGAGTCGGAGGATGAGGAGGCCTACATCGTCTTGTTCGCACGAGAGCTCAAGCAACGACGACGGCCACAGCCAACGTGCATTGTGCAGATGGCGGGAAATGAGGTTAAGGCCATAATTGATACTGGCGCCACCGTCAATGTGATGGGTCTGCAACAGTTCAACAAGCTACGCCCACGGCCTCCGGTAATGCCGTCCAAGACAAGGATATTCGCCTACGGAGCGGACACACCACTACCCCTCAAAGAAAAAATCACAATACCCAGCCAGGCCGACGAGTCACAGGTAATGGCGACAGTCCACATCATCAACCGAGAGGCCGATACTCTGATAAGTAGTCACACAGCTGAAGACTTGAAACTAATAGCCTTTGCTAATCGCATCAGAGCACATCAAGTAGATGACTGTTGGGACGATTCCCCGAACTATTCAGAGGCCTGGGCTGCATAAAATGTGAACCCATCAAGCTACATGTCGATAGATCGGTCACTCCCACCGCCCTGCGTCACCGTCGGATACCTTTTCACCCACGCCCACTGGTGGAGAAGGAACTTGAAAAACTAGAGACCCTAGGCGTCATAGAAAAGGTCACGGGGCCCACCCCGTGGGTATCACCAATGGTCATTGTAGAGAAGCCCAAGCAACCAGGCGAAATCCGCCTGTGCATCAACATGCGGCTACCAAACACCGCAATCCGAAGGGAGAGGCATCTGACCCCCACTATGGATGACATCATCGCTGATGTGAACGGGTCAAAGTGGTTTTCGAAAATAGACCCAAACGCCGGATACCATCAATTGCCACTAGCAGAGGAAAGCCGATTCATTACCACCTTCAGTACCCATCTTGGACTCCGACGCTACAAACGGTTGAACTTCGGCATCTCATCAGCGGCGGAGGTGTTCCAAAACACCATCCGGGAACTCCTCTCTGGACTGCCGGGAGTAATAAACGTCAGCGATGATATCTTGATACACTCCGCCACCGCGTCAGAACATCACAAGCACCTTCGGGATGTCCTAAAGAGACTGAGCACCCATGGAGCGACACTCCACAAAGAGAAATGTCAGTTCTTTCAGCCCTCCATAGAATTCTTCGATTATGTCTTTAACGAGGAGGGTATCCAGATTGACCCAAGGAAGTCCAAGGCCATCAAGGACGCTCTAGCGCCGAAGTACCCGACGGAAGTGAGAAGCTTCCTTGGCATGGCCACCTACTGTGGCCAGTTCATACCGGGCCTGGCCACCCGGAGCGAGCCGCTACGAGCGCTGACCAAGACAGATGCCACATGGCAGTGGGGCCCGAGAGAAGATGAAGCATTCCAGGGAATCAAGGATGCTCTCCTGGAGAAAGCCACTCTCTCCTACTTCGACCCCACGAAACGTACGGAGGTGATCGTCGATGCCAGCCCGGTGGGCCTCGGTGCTGTTCTTACTCAAGAACATGAACCCGACCAGTGGACGGCATTAGTCTTTGCCAGCAAGGCTCTAACTCCGACTGAGACCAGGTATGTCCAGATCGAGAGGGAGGCTCTCGCCATTAAATGGAACTGCAGCCACTTCCGCTTATACCTACAAGGCCATCCGTTTGTCATGGTCACTTACCACCAACCGCTGGTGTCCCTCTTCAAGGGAACTGACCCGCACCCACCACCTCGCATTGAACGATGGGTGATTCAACTACAATTGTACGAGATGGAAGTTACATACCGCCCACCGGCCAAGAATCCCGCGGATACTTGTCGCGCCATCCCTCACAACAAGAACCTGAACCAGTGGGCGACGACTGTGAGGAATACGCCCAGTGGGTGGCCCTCACCTCATGCCCGCAAAGCATGACAATGGAAGAAATAAAGGAAGCAGCGGCCGCAGACAACATCTACTTGAGGTCGCTTCAGGCAGTTCAAGAAGGCTCGTGAGCCGATTTCCTACGCCCACCCACTTCCTGGTCCGCGGAAGACAAAGAGTCACTCACAACAATCTGGCGAATACGGCATGAGCTGAGCGCCACGGACGATGGAGTGTTACTAAGAGGGTCACGGCTGGTAATACCCCAAAGCCTGAAACACCGGGCAGTACAACTCACCCATGGAGGGCACCAAGGCACAACAAAGATGAAGGCGCGCATGAGGGAGAAAGTATGGTTCCCGGATCTGGAGAACATGGTGGAGAATATGTGAGAAACTGCATGGCCTGCCAATTGACAAGCGACCCTGAGAGACCCGCACCAGTAATCACGGAAGAAGCCTGCTGCGCATCTCCCTGGACCAAGGTCAGCATAGATTTTGGAAGCTTCCCAGGGGAAGGACATACGTTAGTAGCCATCGATTCCTACTCTAAGTACCCGTTAGTGGAGAGGGTTGTCTCCACTGCATTCACACACGTAGGGCCGGCGTTGGAAAAGATATTCTCCATGTTCGGATACCCATCGGAGATACGGAGTGACAACGGGCCACCTATCCAAGGGGCTGAATTTGCCACGTTCCTCAAGACAAGGGGAATTCAACACCGTCGTATCACACCTCAGTGGCCCCAGGCAAACGGGGACGTTGATAGGTTTATGCGGACCCTTAATAAAGTATTCCGGATAGCATTGGTGAAACAAGCCGACCCCGAACAAAGACTGCACGAGTTCTTGCGGGAGTATCGGGGCACTCCCCACTGCACCACACAAAGGAGCCCATGGACCCTCATGTTCCAAGGACCACGGAGAGACCTCCTCCCCACTGCCCCGGGCTGGACACCACCCCCGGCTGACACCGAAGAAACACAGGCACGGAGACGACATGGAAATCAGCGTGCCACCAGGCACAGGAGAGCTACTCCAAGAAACTTAAGCGAGGGTACCCGAGAGATCATCCGGAATAGACGTCCCAGACCAGAAATGAACCGGATACCTGGACAGTAACATCGACAAAAGGCACCATGGTCACGGCCCAAAAAAAAGTTAAGGAAGTATCACGTAATACCTCTGGGTTCAAGGCCCTCCAACCAGAGTCCAGACAACGCTTGGAGACAGCGGAAGAGGACATCCGGTCACACGTGACAGCGACTCCCGGGGAAGAAGACAATATTCCCCCAGAGAGCCAAGTGGAAGGGCCTGAATCCGCATCGGTGTCCCAAACACCGACGGCTGCAATCAGAGACACTCCTTGAAGTACTGAAGGTGGCAGGGCCAACGCCCGGAGATACAATCTGCGGCCCAATGCACCACTGAGTCAGAAGTTGAAAGATTATGCCTGCCTGCTGAGACCCTGAAGCCGTCATCAAGGGACACGCAAGTACCCGGGCGTTTTTGTTTGCACTGTGCTATAATACAAGACTGATTTCATCTGTTGGAAAAAAAATGATATAGTTTGATAGGGATGTAATGCTGGTAGCGGTCTAGTTGCCGCACGCACACACGCACCCCTACATCCCCAGGCCAGGCGTGGCCTGCGGCGTGAAATAAAAGGAGGACGGGCGCTCGTGCACGTCACTTCCGACCATGATACCAGTGTCGGTCTTAGTGGTATTGCTGCTGCGCGTCCTGCCCCCGCGCAAGAGTGCGAGCCCCACCTAAGCCAAGGTGGCCCAGAAAGCAGTACACAACAGTTATGGCCATGGCCGCTGCCACGAGCACTCGACTCTCCTTCTCCCCAGAGAATTGCCGTCCCTCCTCACAGATACGTGGTGTTCCCTCCCTGAATGTCACCACGCCACAGTTCCTGACTTCTCCGCGTATCTCCATATCAGGTTTGGCAATAGCGGGGAGCACCGAGCACAATGCAGTAAAACGCTTAGCGCTGGGATGTATGGCTGACACCTGTGTGAGTGTGTTTTTCCCACAAAGCATTGTCCCACAATAGGGGAATCTACACTTGAGCATCTGCATTTCTGTTTACTGGTCTATATCTGATTTACGGTTATCATTTAACTACTGAGGGGCTCTCAGGGTTCAGAGGCTCCCTGAGTAGCTCAAGGCTCATGTCGTGAATGAGTTCTCCCCTCCAATACGGCTACTGTATATTCAGCAGTTTGCAGTCATCCAGAGATGAAGGATGATTAGTTGAGCCCGCATTATTTTTCTTTTTTGAATCGTTGTGATCCAGTCTACCTATTGACAGTTGGTCATTACTATTTTGGGGGTAATCTTTCGCTGTTGTTACACCACACCACTGGTAAGATACTACTACCTTGTTTTCTCTATATAATCAGATCCCTGGCATTTGAGTAATTTCCCTTTTGCTCTGTTCAGATGGCATCGCTTATGTATCCAGTATTTATACAATTAGTGGACACCAGCAGAAGAGGGGAAAACAACAGGTATGAGTTCTGTGATAGTCAATGTCCTGCACAGTAGCATAAGGTTGATATTAGTTTGGGAAGTATATTTCAACAGGAGGTTAACGCTTTCTGTTTACAGGATTTCGACGTCTTCAGTGACGGATTACTGCTGCCTGGATTCCTTTTCCGTGAGGACTCAGTCAAGGTCAAGACGAGGGTTCTACTGCAGTTGTCTTCTTCCCTTGTTTCCCCTCTTCCCCCTGCTTACTGGTTCAAAGCTTTGACACGGTTGGGCAGCCCAGTGGTAGCGGGACGTTGGGACCTGTGCATCGGCTTCCTGCTTCTCTTTCCCGTGAAAATACCAGGTGAGCCCTGACATAAACAATTTGAGTTTAAAACTTGCTAATCTGTTAATAAAACCATTATGGTTTTCAAATCATCTACTCTCCGTCATCCCTGTCAGGCAAAAAGCTGCTTCACTGTTATTGATATACTAAGGAACTGTTGATGTTGAGCCTAAAGTCAAGACAAAGGTCCTTTCCCTTGGGAGCACCGGGAACTTGAATTTGCACCAAAGCTTTGTATGGTACAAACCCCATCCCCCACTCCGTCATATCCACCTGAAAAGGAATATGTAGTTCTTGTCTGTAAGCTCTTATTACTTAGGTTCTGTTAAACTATTCATGGCATCTGCTCAAAGTAAGCTTGTTTTTCCCCTAATCAGATTTGCCGATAGCCGTCCATTTTGTGATAGGATTAATCTTATTTGCTGTTTCTACTATGATGGAACTTCTGAGAATTTAGCGATATCCCCCCTCGGACTGCAATTGCTGATTCAGCACTCTGCTTGTTATATCAGTGGTAGGTGTCGATATAGAATTTCCTAATTTTCCGGTTATTCAGTCCTATGATATTTACTTTTGTCTGTCTTATGATATCAAAAAGAAAAGGTCTGAAGTTCTATCACCAAACCATGAGTGTCGGTACATGTATTGATCGCTTACATACATGTACATATCGTTGTAGAATTGATTAGGAACAGGCAGACTCACACTTCATACAAAGGCCTTAAAGCAAATAAGAAATGAAGAATACCTTGGTTCTTGTTCCACTTATGTACACTTGTCATTCTAACAAAACCCTTCTCCACTTCGGTGCTGCAGAATTCTAAGTGAGGCGGATTCCCATCCTTCTCAGAAGTCAGGTTAATCTTGATTTTTTTGATAATCTGTTATACTGGTCCTGTTATTATCACTAATCTCATAAACCTGCCTGAAAACCTGACATGCTTGAAACCTGAAGCTTTATTAGTTGGCACAGAGATATTGAAAGGGGTCCTGTGTGATGGAGGAAAGTAGCTTGAGAACCCCATTTAGCGCCAATGAGGTAGCTGCCTTCAGAAATGAAACCTCTACTTTAGGAACCAAAGCAGTGCCTGCTGATGCTAAGCAACAGAAACGTATCAGTATGCACTTCATGTGCATGATGTGTAAAAGTCTGTCTGAGAGGGGGAACTACTTTCACATATTTCTCCAGGTAAAGAATCTAAATGAATGGTGCGTGAATGCTGTTCTAATCAGCTGAACATGCCTTTCACTAATCAAAATAACAAGCGATCAGACAAGCGATCAGACAGCTAAACCAGTGAAAAGGTTCAAAGGAAATACCATATTGATTGATGTGATGATTTTATGATTAAGAAAAGGACTACAGCTAGACCTCTGCTGTCATCCTTAAGGACTGCCAAGAACCTGCCAAAGAAAATAACTGAGAAGATGTCTGCTGTGTCACCGACAAACTGTCAGGAACCAATCAGTACTTCGCCGTGGATCTCATTTTGCATCACTGTTGTATCATTCTCAATTCTGCAAAGTACTTACCTGGTCCCAATTACTACACGTAGCACCGGATAAATCTTAGAATGAGAGAGGAGTGCCGCTTACTACGTTGCGCATTGGTTATGTGTTTCCTGTACTAATTACTGTATTGCTCCCTGCCAACAATTGCCCTATTTATCTTTTTACTTTATTGTGAATGTATCACGTTTGAGAACAGAACTTCATATGTTTCCTTGAATGAGCTCTCAGAATGGATTACCCAGGCCTTTTCCTAAATACAGGGTGAGCAGATACTAGCAGCAAGCAAGATAACTCACCATCAGCACATATTGCCTGGGAGCACAAAGTTTCTCAATGTTACAAACGTTTAGGTGCCATTTTGGTCTGCACCAGGTAAAAGACCTCTGCTTTGAGCCGCTGATGCCCTAAAACAAGAACAGGTGAAGTCTTTGGATCTAAGCATTGGTTCTGAGATCTACAGCTTTCTATAGCTATAATGTGACCCGGTAACTTCAGCCTACTGGAGATAATATGCCAAGTACACAAAAGCCCGTTGTTTCTTTGATTGTCCCATGGCACGTGTTCATCGGTGTCAGTATAAGCAAAGAAGAACGATAACCTGGCCTTTCAGCATTCAGAGGTGCACTTGTGGTTTGTTTTACCGACAGAGAGGTTCTCTAATACTTGCAACCCACTGAATTGTGAGTTAGCAAACTCAAAGAAGTATATGGACTTTGAATTTTCAAACGTGAAGGAAGTCGTGAACATGTTTATAGCAAACACTCAGGAAGTGCCAGAAGTTGTTTTAACAACCACAGGCTGAGCATAAAATAACTGTAAGGAATGTATACAAACAAATGCTATCCACTGAGAGAAGTAGGATAAAACATATAAATGTTCTAAGCTTTCCAGGTGTGCTACTGAAAGATTAAGAAGTACAGTAATCATTATGAGGATATCAAACCACTGTGTTGAATATGGATACGATTTAGACCAGGCAAGCTTAAACAGTGCCCTGAGTTCCATTAAAGAGTGATTTGAGATCTTTTAATAAGTGTTAAGTTGAAGCAGTTTTTGCTTGTTTTGCCCCCTTCCCCCACTCTTGGAATTGTAACATTTGCTCTTTGTGGTACTGGCGGTAGTGGAATGGTTTGTGAGAGCTCACAGATGAAAAACACTTCTAACTCAAGCACTGTGTAGTATTTTGCATGGTGTTTTTTTTACTTCTATCTTATTTCCTTTAGCTTGCTATTAAAAGTATCACTTCTATTCGTATTGGAATGTTCCTCGTTGGTTAGGAAAATGAGACTGTAGATATGTTCATTCTTGAAGCTGTTTCTGTTGGAGCTGGCTGTTCCCTTGCTGGCTCCTTTCCATATCGCCTAACAATAAATCTCTTCAAGATATATCTTATTTCCTGCATTATTACAAAATTATATTGGTGACGATCTACCCAGCTTATTTCAAGTTTAAAGTCTGTCTACGTTCTTCAACTTCAAGCCTTCCAGAACTTACCGGATAAGCTTTTCTTCTTATCAACTGCATATCTGCCTGAACAAAGCCCTACCAAGGTACTGTGTTTTTTTTTGTTCTCTATTATATTTTTCATCGCTACCAACGCTAGTCTTCTAACTGCCACTCTCGTGCTCGTCTCATCCGCCATACCTCGCTCTGCCTCCTTGCGCAGCTCCATTGTCTCATTACAGTACGCGCTGATATATTACACGCACTCGGCTCACTCCGTGCCTTCACGCACAGTTCCTTTATTCCAGCTCTGTACGGCAGAAGTGATTTTTGCTTGGATTCTTTCTAGCACGCACTTTACAATCTTCACAGCCTAGCAATGGCAGTCTGGCTGTAGTAGAGACTTGACATTGTACAATTTACACAGTAGAGATCTGACATCCTGCTTCATATCCCTGTCACGTGATACCGAAACAGTGTATCACGTCATCATCTCAGCGGCCATTACTCTTTGAGCTAATTTTCTTTCAACATCAGGCAGCAACGATCATCACGTTTTCTTACCCATAATTGTGTACATTGTAACCACTCAGCGCTACTATGGTATACCTTTGTATGTGCTGTCACATGATAGTGGATTACATTGCATCATCACGTCAGCCCCCATTACTGTTTGGGCTCACTTTCTTTAATATTTGGAAGTAACTTTTCTCATGTTTTCACCTACATGGTTATTTACATTTTAACCACCCTTCTTCAATTGTGTTATTTTTTTTTTGTGCCCATCACGGTGATGAGCACACCTTGACTTTTATGTTGTTTTATCATATAGTGGGCATTTCTACATTATTTACAATTTCTACATTATTGACAACTACTTGGATTTTGTTAATGCTCATCGCGGTGATGTGCACACCTTAAATATTATATCTTACAACCTTTTGAATTTTTTTCATTTTTGCCCTTCACATGGTGACGCGCGCACCTTCTTTTTTTGTCTCATCATTAAAGTGGTCATATCACTATATTATTAACAACTCTGTGGATTTTACTGGTGCTCATCACGCGGTGATGCGCACACTTTGACTTCCAGTATGTTTCGTTTGTACTGGGTTCTTTTCAGCATAACCCATCGATTACGGTGTTACACTGTTATTTCTTTTTCTTTCATCTGTACAGTTTATTTCAACCATGTGCAGATTACAATCTGTTAATCCTCCTCCTGGAGAACCTTCTATTCGGTGGGAAGTTTGGCATGATGCCTTTGAAACTTACTTAGGTGCCATTGGCGCTTCCAGATTCAGTGCTGATAGAAAGAAATGTTTACTTTTGCATTCCCTCAGGTTTGAGGGCAGGTATGTATTCGAACATTTACCTGATTTACCACAAGAAGAAGGTGTAACAAATGATGAGTATAGAGAAACAGTACTCAAACTTAAACTTCGATTTGACAGACAACCCAGTCTGATGGTCCTCAGGCATATGTTTTTTAAGAGAAAACAATCTGAAGCGGAAGACGTTGATTCCTACATTTCTGTTTTGCGCAGATTGGCAGCAGATTGCAAATTTTATAATTTTACAGACCAACTTATTAGAGATCAATTTGTATGCCATTGTAAAGATAAGAACATTAGGCAAAAACTACTAAGTATGAGTGATCCATCCTTAGAAGATACAATCAAATTAGCTAAGAGCATAGAAATTCTATTGTTTCTTTAAAAGAATTGGATGACAAAGTTTTGGAGTCTGTCAATGCGATCAATATTAGTTCTTCTGTCAAACCACACAAGAAATCAGTGAAAGGAAGTGGAAATGCTCTTACCAAGTCAATCAGACCAGAAACTCATTTAATGTAGGTTCTAATGTATGCCTTAGGTGTGGTAATCCTCCTCATTCCAAGGGATCCAGATGCCCTGCAGTTAATGTTACTTGCAACTATTGTAAAAAGGTGGGGCATTTTGCAAAAATGTGTTTAAAAAGGAGAGGGCAAAAGAAACCAGTTGTGTGTGTGGTTGAGTCTGATTCCTCTTCAGACAGAGAAGTAGTCTCAGTTGTCACTAATAGTAATTCTAGTTTCAGTGATTCTTCTGTCTCACAAGATGTAGTTCAAGGTGATCCCTCATCTTGTGTTGATCCCATTGTTGATATTACCGTGGGAGACAAGTGTATTAAATTGTTGGTTGACTCTGGTGCCAAGATAACAACGATCACCCAAAAGGTATTCGAAGAGACATGGGATGGTTCCCAACCATTGTGTCCTCTTGATCGCTCTCCCGTATCATATGAAAGTCGAACAATTGATTTATTGGGACTCTTTGAGGAGGAAATGTGTTTCAAAGGGAGGAAAATCAAAGGAAAAATCTATGTAGCACTGAAAGGTTTGAAAATCCTAGGTTGATTCCATCAAGGGCTCTTTGGAATTATTCTCAAACCAGGAGCCAAGGAACAAGTACTTGTTGTGAACATAAGCTCAGAGGTGTTCCCTATAGTGTAAGGGATGACCTTGAGAAAGAATTATTACAATTGTGTGAGAAAACTGTAATCGAACCTGAAGAATCTTCTCTATGACTTTCTCCATTGATGGATGCCATGAAGAAGTGTGGTCAACTCAGGGTCTGAGTTGATTTAAGATCCCTGAACAAGGAGATTTGGGTTGACTCACATCCTCTTCCTAAGATCAATGACTTATTTGCTTCCACAAAAGGCGCTACGTTTTTTTCCAAGCTCGACCGTGCCAGTGCATATCACCAGGTTGAGCTGCATCCGGATTCCCGTCATCTTACTGCTTTTGTTTCACCTCTGGGTACCTTTCAATATCGACGGATGCTGTTTGGTTTCGCATCAGAGGCATCGATATTCTAGAGAGTGATGAGTAACATTCTTAAAGGACTTGAAGGTGTCTTGGTCTTTCAAGACAATGTTCTAATTTTCGCCAAAGATGTTAATTCACATGATCGCATACTCCACAAAGTTCTTAGTTTGTTTCAAGAACATGGGGTGGTATTAAAACCAGAGAAATGTAATTTATTTTGTACTGACGTGGAGTACTTGGGTCATATTCTCACTCAAGAAGGGGTTAGTCCCAGACCTGGTCTTCTTGAAGCCATTGCCAATGCCTCTGCACATACAGATAAGACTGGGGTTAAATCTCTACTTGGGTTGTATGAATATTATTCAAGACTTATTCCTCACTATGCAACTATTGTTCATCCTATCAGTAACCTCCTAAAGAAGGGGGTTACATTTGAATGGAGCAATGAGTGTGTGACAGCCTTTAGTCAAGTTAAATTGCTGTTGGGAGAGAGTGCTGTTCTCAAACCTTTTGACCCCAGTTCATCATGTTGTTATACTATTGATGCCAGCCAGGTGGGTTTAGGCACAACTTTGACGCAGGTGGAAGATAGAGTGGAAAACACCATTGAGTCTGCATTCAGAGTTTTAAGGGCTGCCATATTACAGTATTCTGTGACTGAGAAAGAACTCTTAGCTTGTTCTTGGGCGATTGAAAAGTTTCATCCATACATTTGGGGAAAACGTTTTCTTCTACAAATGGATCACAAGCCTTTAATTATTATCTTGGGTAGCAGCATGAGTAACTGTTGTACTCCTAGGATCATGAGGGTGGTCAGTAAGGTCTTGCAGTACCAGTTTGATGTCAAACATATTTCTGGTGGTAGGAATGGTAGGGCAGACTTTTCCTCTCGGTTCCATGCCAAAGGGGATGAGGATGATCATATTACCTTTGCAGATCTTATTGATGAAGAGTGCAAGGACTTTCTAGTTGCAGCTATGGAAATACCTGAGTTAAAGTTTTGTTCAGAAAATGAGTGGAGGTCTGCTTTTCATGATGATAGTTTTCTCCAAGAAATCTGTACCCTTGTCAGGAATGGGTGGTCCAGAGAGAAAGTGTTATCTCATATGTTACAGCCATTTTCTTAAAATTGAGAGTGAGATGTCCTTGGAAGACGGTCTATTTTTGCGGAGTGATAAGCTCATTCCTCCGCATTTTTTCAGGAGAGGGATTGTTGAAAGAGCACATGAAGGACATTTAGGATCTTCTCTCACCAAGCATTGTGTTCATGATGCCTTTTGGTGGCCCAGTATGGATTCTGAAATTGATGATGTTGTTTTTAACTGTTGTGTTTGCAGATCAGCAGACAAATCTTTTAAAGTTTCTGTTCCTCCCCTAATACCTACTGAGTGTCCTGATGGTCCTTGGGTGAAACTTGGGGTGGATATTATGGGGCCTTATGAGATGCTTTCAGGTGGTTCCAAATATATTTTGGTCCTTATAGAGTATACCACCAAGTTTAAGCTTGTCAAGGAGCCTAACACCAAAAGTGTTATTGACTTTCTGAGTGATGTTTGGTCGAGAGAGGAGTTTCCTGAAGTACTTGTTTCAGACAATGGAAAACAGTTTGTCAGTAAGGAGTTTCAAACTTCCTTATCTGTTTCAGGTGTGAGGCATGTCAAAAGTTCCTTGTATCATCCTCAAGCCAACAGACTTGTAGAAAGGATGAACCGCGTTGTTGGTAATTGTATGAAGTGGGCTAAAGCTGGCACCCATGATGTTTATGGTGCTTTGAATAGCATGATTTGGTTTATTAGAACCACTCCTCATTCTTCTACAAAGGTCTCACCATTTGAACTAATGAAGGATAGGAAGGCAAATACATCTTTCAGACCTGAATCGATGTCAAAGTGGATTAAGTCAGAGTCTGATATTTCAAAAATGATGTCCATTGTCAAAGAGAATATGTCTTCCACACAGTCTAAGCAAAAACTATGGTATGATTCTAAGAAAGGTTCCAAAACTTCTCCTTTGGTGGTTGGTGATATGATCAAGATAAGAAAGTAGTATCATGTTAACAAAGGTGAAAGTAAATTTGGTCGACCCGTCAAAGTTACAAAGATGGTGCGGAATGCCATGTAAGTAGACGGTGGGTTTTGGTGGAACCTTAGTACAGTTGTCAAGGTTCGACAAAATAATGTGCATTCTTTTTCCATTAATAAGAGTTTTTTTCCTACCAATACAGATCCAGTCCAGGGTAATTTTAGAGGAGTGCCCAGGCGATTGTTAAGCCTGCAAGATACAGAGAATACGTTTTTTTAAGTAGAAGGGAAAGTAATGTAGTATTTTGTGTTGTGTTATTTCTTACTTGTATCTTTTTCCTTTAGCTTGCTATTAAATGTATTACTTCTGTTCTTATTGGAATGTTCCTCATTGCTTAGGAACATGAGAATGTAGATGTGTTCACTCTTGAAACTGTGTCTGTTGGAGCTGGCTGTTACCTTGCTGGCTCCTTTTTCCATGTATTAACAGGGACAATGTCCCTAGACCAAAAAACAACAATGAATTTCAATATAGACTGAATAGTTCTATACCAAATGTACAGCCGGACAGTTTAATTTCCAATGCATAAAGTACATAAAAGATAAGTGTGATACAAGTGGGGCACCAGCCGGTGCCTAACTAACACACTCAAGGGAAGACAAACAGGAGAATTTTTAGGCAAATTGTGGCAGTCTGAATATCATAAATCATACACAGACAATCCAAAATATACACATATGCAAATGATAAATCACAAGATAAATATGCATTTAGTGTATTAAGGTCGACGACGTTTCGAACCCAATTACAGTACAAGGAACATCCTCAGGACAACAAAAGATTGCCTAACAAATACATATATACAGAATACCCACCCCTGGAACGCCGGAGTAGGCTCAATGGTGCGCAATGTAATTTCACAATAGTCACTCCCGGTAGCCGCTGCTACGATGTCAAAATAACGGGCAATTCAGTTATAATAGGAATACAGGTCCTCAATGGGGGTCCTCGTAATTCGTGGGAAACCTCACGATCAGCCTAACAATAAATCTCTTCAAGACATATCTTGTTTTCTGCATTATTACTACACACTGGAAAAATTAAAGATGAATTCTTACATGACCAAACCAGAAACAGTACAGATAAGCATACATTCGCATAATAATGAAACGTACTTGTTAAGACGGGAAAATCCCTCGCATGGTGATGGACTTGTACCCCTTCTCTGAAAGGTGCAGCTGCAATGCTGTCTGCATCCCTAGTGCTGATCTGTGGTCATGGAGGAACATGGGTCATGAGTGTCTGGTCTGGTGGCTCAGTGGACTAATACAGATCCAGCCCCGTTGCAGGGGCCTGTGTTCAAGGGTTCAACCTCATGGTCACAGGTTCAAACCCCAGCGGGTTCACTCAGCCTTTCATCCATCCGAGGTCGATAAAATGAGTACCATTGTTAGGTAACAATAAACATCTGTTATTCAGCGCCAAGAGATCTCCGGGTGAATGTGCGCTTTACAAACACACCTGTTATGTTATATTATGTAAGCGTGCGCAATGACATATGCCTGCCTCAACGATTGCGGTTTTGTTGGACTAGGAGGGGCATCCATGGAGAATTCTGCGTTCCATTTTGGGACACCCAGGGCAGACTCGAGAAGACTCAAGGAGGTGAAGGAATCCCCCCAAACAGATTTGTGGATTGCTGCATTCCCTTAAGCTGCGTGGGAAACACTTTGGCCGTAAAAGAGCCAGGCTCTTCAGTACACTTCAAAGGGTGCTCTTTTATTCAGGGAGAGGTCATTGGAAAGGGGCCTGGGCACATCTGAGAAAGGAGACTGGGCTGATAAGATAATAATAAAGAGTAGGGATAGGGCCCTCGGCTAGACTTTTGATACACACATCACTGTGGCTGAGATCCAGGTGTGAACCTCCAGTCACTTAAATGGCCTCAGATTTGAAGTCACTCTTGCCATGACAGTTTCAGAAGAGTGGGCACTTCGAAAGGAAGCAGGCCTCCAACACAAACTTCAAGGACTCATACCCTAAATCATATTTTTTGTCTGCAAATGGACTATAAGAAGGGGAGCTTAAGGCCCTTCAAAATGTGTCGCTGTCAAGAAGCCAGTCCGACTGCAAAGAGTAGAAGCTATGCAAGACTTCTTCCTGTGAACAGGACTGGGGGTTAAGGCCTGCCAGTCTCCCAGCTGGGTGAGGGGACATCACTGAGAGAAATCCAAGACCACCTGCCCCTGGAGCACCAGGAACTGCCTGCTTGTAAAGACCAGCATGCCCTGTGAGTGAGAGAAGAGTCTGGAAGGAGTGTGGTCCAGTGGGGGACTTGGTGAGTAAATCCCTGGAGCGAGGCATGAATATACAGCTGCTGCACTGATCAGATCATCGCCCATGTGCAGGTTCAAATCGGCAACTCCATATGCCTGAGTGGGCTGTCGTGAAGTTAGCAGTGGTTGAGATCACTGCCGTACCAATCAGGCCGTAGCCCATGTGCAGAGTAAAGGCTGGGTTGGGGGCTCCTACCCTGTGAAGAGTACTGCCAGGCCAATCCAGTTGTAGCCTGTGTGCGGAGTGAAGTCAGTGACCCCATATGCCAGAGGTAGCCATCATGAGCCATAGCGCATGTGCAGAGTAAGGTCGATGACTCTGTATACCATAAGGGGCAACTGGAAAGGACATGAAACATTGCCCGGTTTGAGCCATAGTCGGAAGGAGAGGCTGCCGTGTTGGCCTGTGTGGGCCCAAGCCTGCGACTGAGGATTGGATTTCGAGCAACTTCCTGTGGGAATAATCAGAAAAACTTACTGTCTCGCTGGAGAAAGCACCGAGAAAGCACAGTCACCACCCCCGCAGAGCCGCGAGAGCTACTCACCAACTGCAGTCACTGCAGCTCTCTGTGACGTCTATTAGTGAAATACTCAGCAAATCTTCAGTTGTGTAGTCCCTGCAGAAGCAGATACGACTGATGGTAGGGGCAAAAGGCCCACAGAGAAACTTGTTCTGCCACATAGCCCTTCAGGTGGTGGAACATTTTGGACTTTAAAAGAGTCCGAGTGGGGCTCCTGAGAATCATACTGCTTGTGGGACATAACCTGAATTTCGCCCACAGTGAAGGGGGAATAACCACTACCACTACTGGGAGGGAAGCGGAACTCATGAAACTGCCTATTGAACACTAGAACCCTGACCTTAGAGAGCTGTGTCTTTTGTTTGTCTATACCGTATTTTATTTGTTTTCTAATATACATACTCCTTTATTCATAAAAGCATTTATTTGACTGGACAATAATTTATTGCTTCTATTGAAGGGATTTTTAGTTGTGAACCAGTGCTAATGCCCCTGTGTCTACTTCCCCCTCCAAGAAGCCTTGGACAGCTCGACCCATGCTACTATTGAAAGTCAAGTGCTTAAGGGGTATTTGGCCCTATTTCTCAGGTTCCTTAGTAGTTCAGACCCACGACATCAGGAGTAAAAGGTCTCACCCCCACAGATGGGCCCAGAAGCTTTTGCCTAGTGCCTTTCAAAAAGAGTTCTGACAATAACATAAAGCATTATTGGCTAGCCCAAGTCAAAAGGCAACATTGTAAACGTTTACTATTTACAGAAGCGCATTGGCCTGTCTTTGGCTACGAAAATATGTTATCAAGTAGCAAAGATAAAAAAGGTGGAAAGATTTTGCTTTAGCCATCTTGATTTCACAATATGAACTGAAGAGCATGTCTCATCAAGAAACAGGAGCTCTGGTCCACTGGGCAACCAAAAAGAAAGGGAAACCCAATGAATTAGAGGATATTGACGTTTCTCCCTATTTGATTGACTCGAGGGTACCTGAAGCAGTATGTACCTATTGCAAGGAGTGGCATAGTTTGAAGAAACAGGATTTTGGTATAATGAATGCTTTCCTTTAAGTGGAGGGGATGTCCTGGAAAACATTGTTAAATACGAGGCAACTAGTGTGCGTGCTCTTCTGATACTGATGTATGACATATTTAATGGCTAGTGTATATTCTCGATATTTTGAGCGTCATAGAAGTTGTGGATGCTGTATTGTTTGTTTGCTTAGATCTTCTAGGTTTTAAGCTCATATGCGTTAATAAAGACAAAAAAGTATTATAAAAAAGAATGATTTCCTCAACTGTATATATTTCTGTACCTGACATTAGTTCAGGAAATATGACTTTGTGTTCCTTAGAAGAAGGGAAAACTACAGCAGACACTAGCAAAGGGGACATATAGAATGCACATAGATTGCTTAGAAGTACAACAATTCCTCTCTCCAGTCGCTATTTACCATGTAACCACTTTTTAAAATCACTGGGTGAAAGGAATAACAGCCAAGGAAAGAGATTGTATAAAGCAATGTCTACTACAGTGGTTTCCACCCTTGGGTGTGAGATGGCATTTCAGGGGGTGCTGCAATGAGGGAAAATATGCACTGTATGCATAATGAGATTCCAGTGAGAATAGGCGCAGGTATGTCTATCTACTGCTAAGGTCGTTCGCACCACACCTTCACCAACACACATGCGTGCCGTGCCCGCATCTGTGATCCTCCCCCTCTTCTTCTGCATCTCGATTGCGCACCAATGTGCATCGAATTGTCATTGCAGTCCTTGTGAGTCTTTTTTCATGGCGCTTTCTTCGGTAAGAATGTAAATACTATCACTGCAATTATGAGCTCTATTGCACAATAACTTTAGGCTCAAAATCTTATTTTCATGGAAAAGATGAATAATGAAATATTATTGCAATATGTTTTCTATTATTTTCCTTCGTTATTTCAAAATGTAAATTCTGTATATTACAAGAATGAATTGATAATGAAGTATAAATTGCTGGACTATGATCAATCCATTTGCATAACTGATTAACAGCTGACTTTCATGATTGGCGAGTACATGTATTGACAAGATTTGATGTACTGGAGTGTCGAACATGTGAAAACATTTTCATAAACTGTGATTTAGGATGAATAAATGTCTAGGAGTGAGGTGTGCTGTCCAACTCTATTGTGGTGCAAACGGTGTCTTGGAGTGTGCCGGCATTTGTAGGTCATTTTTTTTGCTCTCAGTGCTATGTCAATCAATCAAAAAATCTTTATTCGGCTATTAAAAATGATAAAACAGCCATAAAAGTACAGGCAAGGGGCGTGGTCTCGCTGCACATGGAGTGAGACGCAAGATGAGGGAGCTCCAGCCCACAGCTGCATTTTAAAGCTTATGTGGCAGCACCGGGGCATCGGAGGTGACCGCATCTAGCCTGCCTGGTTAGCGGAGGCACCTGGGAGTCCTCTGCTTGCTTGATGCAAACCTCTGGGCACTGGCGCCTGCGTCTTCGGCAGCCTTGGTGAAGCCGCCGGATCCGCGAGCCCGCGGCAACCATCTTCATCCCCTACGCTGTCTGACACCACCCGTGAGCGAGGGTTCCCCTCTGGTGTGGAACAGCCCACTGGGGAGCCTGGTCGGACCATCTGCAACCCTGTGACGAGGGGCTGTGATCTACGGCTGGGCTTCCAGACTGCGGGAGGTGCGCTACAGACGCTGGGGCTCCCGCCATTTTGTGCACCTACGTGAGGGGTAAGAGACTTTGCATCCAAACCCAGGGTGGGCTAGTAGCCTGCGGGACTCTAAACTTCAGTTGTGGAGAGGGGCGAGACTGGGGGTGTGCTGGCACATGATTGGCCCCCTCTCTGGGTCCTGTTGCCTCCTGCACCGGGGTGTGTACTGGTCGGGGGCATTGGACTGGTTCTGCTGCCCCCCTGGATCCCTACCTCCTGGGACACGCTGGAGGGGCTTCCCCCCCATGGCAAGACTACTTGGGGTCTTGTGACTATGTTGTGCTGCACATCTCAGTGTAGCCCCCACCTCCTGGCTCAGGCCCATCTTCTGTGGGCCCCACTGGTTCTACACCTCTGGTTTTGACGGCTGTGTTGTGCTGGGATTCCCTGAAAAAGTGAAGGGCTGATACGGTGTGGATTTCTCAGGTCGGCCTCTCTGTAGTGATACCCCCAGCTTCGCTGAGGGCCCCTCCTCCTGCTGCTCGATGGGCCCCTCGTTCTTGTGGAGTGGCAGGCGCGATTGCTGAAGGAACTGTTATGGCTCCTGGGGTCCCACAAGGCATCTCTCCCTGCCTTGCCTCTATTGGCCTCTCATGCGGCCCAAAGGGGGGAGCTAGAGGGACCCCAGATGCGGTGGGGCACAGCTGCTAGCTTCCTCTCCTATACGGCGGACCGCCCTGCTCACCTTCGCTGCAACGCCTCCTGACTCTCCACTGGGGGATGTACTTGGCCTCTCGACCTACTCTTCTGCCCTGGCTCTTCATCCTGTTCTTTGGCGCTTGAGGGGTCATGCCATGCTCTAAAGCTGGGAAGGACATTGCTACTCCCTCGAAAGACAACCCTGTGATGGCCCTGTGGAATAAACCTAGTTCTACACCCCCTGGGGCAATGGCATCCGTGGCAGAGAGCTCCTCAGACCCTCTCACGCAATCCTTCACAACCAACTTTCCAAAGGAAATCAAGTCAAAAATTGGATCGCTTAGAACTGAGGTTCAAACCTGTATCAAGGAACTCAGGAGAGATGTCACAGAAATTGGAGAAAGAGTAGACGACCTCGAGAAAACAGTTGATGCTCGTATGGAAGACCAAGAACAACTTTGGCAACGCATGGCACTCCTGGAGGAACAACATACCGAACTCCAAATCAAGCAAGAGGACTTTGAAAACCGGAGCCGTTGAAACAACTAGCGCCTGAGGGGCGTTCTTTCCGGGGCAGAAGGCTCTGACATTATGGGCTTTGTGGCGGAGTTGGTCCACGAAATCAGGGGGGGTGATGATGCCTCTCCCCCGCACTTGGCAGGGCCCATCGTGTAGCTGTACCCCCTGGACGCTCTGGCCTGGTTCCCGATATATTAACCAGGGTTCATTTTTCAGGGAGAAAGAGGCTATCCTCGAGGCAGCACGCTCCAAACCGAAGCTAACTTATAAGTGCTGCCTCATTCAGCTTTTTCAAGATCTTGCCCCCTCCACCCTGCGCCATCGTAGAGACTTTAGGCATATAGTAAGGGGATTGATTCAGTTTAGGACCTCAGAGGCTGGAATCTATAACACTAATTTAACAACAACAATACCTCTGACACCATAGATAACAATTTTTCTTTTTGCCACAATAGTCCCTTTTATTGACTCTGGGCTATTACACATTTGATTTTTGCACTCTTTATATTTCTTTTATATATTGGTATCAACCTTCATTTCAAAGAACTTTTTCATCTACTCTCCTTTTTACAAATCATATATTCCTGTGAGGGAAAAAAACATTTAACATCTATATACACAATACATTGACTGTACACCATATACATATACACTATAAATACAACTAATTAAATCGTTATACACATTGTCATTCATTGATTGAATCGTCATTCATTCATTAAATCAAAGGAGCGTTATTTTCCTCCACTCAGTACTACTTATGCTGTCAAAGTCAACTAACTGGGGTCCTAGCCCTCTTTGGCCCTCAGTTGAATCTATGTTTCAAGTCCTAAATAGTGTCGAAGATTATTGCTTTGTACTGTTATGCTCTACTGGGAATTTAATTCTTTGATCCGGTAGTTCTCATAGAGGGTAATCTAAGGGCATAAAGTTCTCCAATCCACTAGTCGTTGCCAACGCGTTTCGACCGTCTGTTGTTTAGGACAAAAGAAGATTTCAATATGTGGTCTTCCTCAGGGCTGTGTACTTTGGCTGTAGGACATCATGGTACACCTGAAATGTGTAATAATACATTTTCAGTATGTGTGTGTGCTGTGGGGCTTTAGAGCAGCTGTGTGCGATTTAATACTATATGGTCACGTACCCTTATTTATCTTCATCCATTCTGTGCAATTCAATCCTGCCAGTGCTGGGTTTTCTATTTTCCTTTGTTCAGGTTTGCGGTATCTTTTCCTGTAGGGGTAAGAAAAGAGGGTATGATATTTGTACGGGTTGTTTTTCGAGTTGCACCTGAGTCCCTTTTTGCATATCTTGATTTGCTGTGAACATGGAGGTATTGTTGTTGTTAAATTAGTGTTATAGATTCTAGCCTCTGAGGTCCTAAACTGAATCAATCCCCTTACTATATGCCCAAACTTCGTGTAGACAACTGTCTACGAGGGAAGTACCTGAATTGACTTCAGACAAAGAAAGAGATTCAGCTCTCTTAACATTGGAAGATTAATCCCTTCAATGTAAAAACGTTTTATATTGGCACCACTTTGTTCTAAATAAATAAAAAAATACTACATAATCGCCTCCTTATGATCACGTACCCAAACAATTACATCCATTGGTGAACCCCGAAATCATAACTGTGCCCAAATGTGTGAACCAAAAACATTAAGTATTAGAGAAGAGGACATTGAAGCCTTACTTAGACGACCGTCGACATTGAACCCAGGAAATACAGCAATCAACTCCAGCCAAACAACCGAACTAGAAAAAATAACTCGCCTGAAGAAAAAACAAATCCGAACATCACTACACGGAGAAGTACTATTGTAACATTTGAGGGCAGGAACAACGCCGGTAGGCCTTCAGGTCAAAAACGTTCCAGTGATCTTCACTGAAGATCCAGAATATCTACAAGGTTTCAGCCATATTGGCACAAAGTGCTCCAGAGATTGGATGTTCCACTCCATCAAAACAGCAGAAAGGTTGGGCTTGAAGGAACAAGAATTGATCAAAGAAATGGAAAAAGCCTTCCTAAACAATCGGGCAGTAGAAAACGCTCAAGCACTACTTGCAAAATTAGAGAAAGAAAATCAAACCTTCCAGAAAATCACTGAAGACACCAAAAGACAGAAATTACAAAGAGATATCCTCAACTACTCAGAAAAGAAAACGTACCCATACCTGGAAAAAGACTTTTACAAACAACCACAAAACACAGGGGCATTGAGGACATATGGTGGAAGAAGCCGAAGACAGTTTTTAACCTTCTCAGACGCTTCCTCACTGTCGGAGAATTCAAGTGACACTGAACTACCTACAAACAACAGAAACGACCAACAGCGCCAATTCTACCAACCGGCACCTTTTTTAGACAGAGGCACAGGCAGAGCCAGGGGTCGACCACGAGGCAACAGATGGTTCAACCGCCGATCCAACCAATTCCAAGGAGAAATCACGACCAGACGGAACACCTACAGATGGTAACAAGCAGTGAAGGAGCAATATTCAACCTGTCTAACCACATTCTATCACCCCACGAGATCAATGTATTAAATAAGGGCTTATCTTTTGTTCCTACGGTCAAACCAGATCTATGCCAGTCCAAATTGGAGATAATCCAACTGTTCCGCAAAATGCGCCTTAAAGTATACTTTCAGGACCAGGAGTTCAGGACTTCTCGTAACTATTCCGGCCTAAAGAATGCCTCCACATTCTTTCCTCAGACAAGTACGATGCCCATAGAACTCTTGACATTTGAAAGAAATGTACTGAGAGACATCGACAATCTCGACAATAAAAAGAAGTACTTCACCAAATGGAATTTACGAAAGGAAGAAAAAAAGGCCCTGGAACAACTGAAGGAAAACAAAGATCTTGTAATAAAGCCGGCGGACAAAGGCGGTGGTATTGTGATCTTACCCCACGAAATGTACGAAACAGAGGTGCAAAGACAACTAGCAGATGAGAGATATTACCGCCAAACAGAAGAAGACTGGAACATGAACATAAAAGAAAAGTTGATTAAGCTAAAAGATCTTGGAGAACAAGAAGGATGGCTATCCAAAAAAGATGGGAACTATCTCATTAACCAAACACCAAGAACACCGATCCTGTATGTCCTCCCCAAAATCCACAAAGACTCAAGGAATCCGCCAGGACGCCCCATAATTTCGGGAGTGAACTCAATATTAGAGCGCCCAGCTAAATATGTGGACACGTTTTTAAAACCCTTGGTGTAATCTACAGTAAGCTACATCAAAGATACGATGCAAGCAATCAACTTTCTGGAACAACAACCATTTGATGAGAAAAACGAAATACTGGTAACTATGGATATAGTAAGCCTATACTGAAACATCCCCCAAGAAGAAGGCCTGGAGGCCCTGGAATTCTTTTTAGAAAAAAGAGAAAGACCACATAGTGTTCCATCCGACTTCTTGCTCAAACTAGCAGAAATATGTCTAAAGTATAATTTTTTTACCTTCAACAACGTACAGTACCTGCAAGTAATGGGAACCGCGATGGGTTGTCAATTCGCGCCGGAGATGGCCATTATGTACATGGCACTGTATGAAGAACAGTGGATTTATAACAACAATCCCTACGACGGCCATATCAAAATATGGCGTCGTTACATAGATGACGTTTTCATGCTTTGGAGAGGGAGTGAAGAACAACTAAAAGAATTCACGATATGGCTGAACAACAGGAATCCCAACATCAAATTTACATTATCCTCTAACAAAAGAGAAATAAACTTTTTGGATCTGATGGTAAGACACGAAGATGGCCAAATTCACACATCCTTGTACTCAAAGGAGACAGATAGGAATACATTCCTACACTTCTCAAGCTTCCATCAACATAACCTTAGGGAAAATCTACCCTTAAGCCAGTTCTTTAGACTTAGGAGAAATTGCTCCAAGAAAGAAGATTATTTTACCAACGCAAAAGAACTTTCAAGGAAACTGGAGGAAAGGAAGTACCCAAAAAAGCTACTAAAAAGAGCCATGAAAAGAGCCTGGTTCACTCCACGTGAGTCTCTCCTAACCCCGAAAGAAAAAAAAGAAGATACACCCCTGGTGTGTGTCACTACATTCTCGAGGCCACAAGCGACATCAAGAAAATTGTTCGAAAGAACTGGAATACGGTGAAAGGTCTGAAACCCCTTGAAGATATACCCATCTTCGCCCTAAAAAGGAATGGAAATATAAAGAACAAGCTGGTGAGAGCAGACACGTCCATACCAAAACAAGAAATGTCCCTCAGGTCCATGTTGAGCTTACCACCTGTCCAGGGGCATAGAAAATGCGGGAATTGCATATCATGTGCCAGTACCATAGAAGGCACTAAGTTCGTATATGGAAACAAGTATATACGACACAAAGATTTCACCAATTGCAACACACATAATGTCATATACTGCATCATATGTCCCTGCGCAATGGCGCACATTGGGAAAACCAGCCAACCTGTGAAAGCACGAATTTCACAACATCGCTCACGGATTCGGTGAAAAATACCCAATGCACCCATGGAAACACATTGCTCAGAAAGAGGCCATAGACCAGAAGATCTCAAATAGACAGTGCTGAAACACATCAAAGGAAGAAACATTGAGAACACCCTATCAAGACTGGAAGCGAGAACTATTCTGTACTTGGGGACAATGAGTAACGGATTAAACGAAATGTCAAACCTAACAAACTACAGATAATAAGACCATTGTCGGATGCTCAGCCCGTAGATCCCCGGCATTCCTGCTCAAGGCAGCGGTAAACAAACCAAAAAGAACACATCGACAAAGCATATCGCTAGATACAAGAACGTGTTGCCTAGCAACTACAGCCAATGGGCAAGCACGCTACATGAGGTAACACCGCAACGAAACGGAGCACCAAGAATGCCCTATCGGAACGAAGATAGCTTCGGCCAATCACTAAAGGTTTACCACCGTAGAAAATGCTAGCAACATCAGAGCTCCGCCCGTAGACGCCACTACACCCGGAAGCCGGTACGGAACAGAGAACAGAACGGAACAAGACTAAACAGGTACGAAAACCCACACCGACTGTCACCCCATTTACCAACTTGAGGAAATAGTCGGCGTCCTCCGCCGAGAGAGAATACAAACTGAGGAGGGGGAAAACTAAGGTGCCGTAAATGTAAAGAAATAAGCCGCTCTTTACTAGCAATATGGCCGGGACCCAATCTCAGAATGAGAGTTTTAAGACACTTGGGATAAGTTGAACAGACCCCTTAAAGACCCTGTGAGCACACCAACAAAGCAGCAGGCACTTAGGCTCCATGTTCACAGCAAATCAACATACGCAAAAAGGGACTCGGGTGCAACTCGAAAAACAACCCGTACAAATATCATACCCTCTTTTCTTACCCCTACAGGAAAAGATACTGCAAACCTGAACAAAGGAAAATAGAAAACCCAGCACTGGGAGGATTGAATTGCACAGAATGGATGAAGATAAATAAGGGTACGTGACCATATAGTATTAAATTGCACACAGCTGCTCTAAAGCCCCACAGCACACACACATACTGAAAATGTATTATTACACATTTCAGGTGTACCATGATGTCCTACAGCCAAAGTACACAGCCCTGAGGAAGACCGCATATTGAAATCTTCTTTTGTCCTAAACAACAGACGGTCGAAACGCGTTGGCAACGACTAGTGGATTGGAGAACTTTATGCCCTTAGATTACCCTCTATGAGAACTACCGGATCAAAGAATTAAATTCCCAGTAGAGCATAACTGTACAAAGCAATAATCTCCGACACTATTTAGGACTTGAAACATAGATTCAACTGAGGGCCAAAGAGGGCTAGGACCCCAGTTAGTTGACTTTGACAGCATAAGTAGGACTGAGTGGAGGAAAATAACGCTCCTTTGATTTAATCAATGAAAGACGATTTAATCAATGAATGACAATGTGTATAACGATTTAATTAGTTGTATTTATAGTGTATATGTATATGGTGTACAGTCAATGTATTGTGTATATAGATGTTAAATGTTTTTTTCCCTCACAGGAATATATGATTTGTAAAAAGGAGAGTAGATGAAAAAGTTCTTTGAAATGAAGGTGGATACCAATATATAAAAGAAATATAAAGAATGCAAAAATCAAATGTGTAATAGCCCAGAGTCAATAAAAGGGACTATTGTGGCAAAAAGAAAAATTGTTATCTATGGTGTCAGAGGTATTGTTGTTGTTAAATCGTAGAGACTTTAAACCCACCACTGAATAGCTCTGCAAACTCAGCATTCAGTATCAATGGGGCCATCCCTTTGCGCTTATCTTTCAATGGAAATCCAAACGCAGAGTGCTGCAATCCTTTCAAGAGGCTGCTCATCTGCTTCGCCTCCCAACCTCCTCCCCGCCATATAGCCCTTCACGTCTTATTCCTGCAGGTCGAGCACCCGCAAAGCCACAATGGGCCAGAGTGCCTAGACCGCTGCGGATGCCTAGGCGCGGGGAGCGGTCATCCTCTCAAGCCAAGCAAGACATCATCCAGCACCTTCGTTCCCTGGATGAAGAGAAATCTCCCTCACACTCCTAGCCAAAGGAGGATTGAAGGACCGCTCGCATTCTAGGCAGTCATTTGTTCGGTCGTTAACAGTTTCCTGTAGAGGCAGGGCTGGATTCCCATGTACACTGCTTCTCCTATTCTCGCCCTGACTTTGGTGTGGCAGCGGTGCCGGCGTGCATACCTCGACTGCAGTGCTGATTTTCCGAGACTCGACCACCTTCCTATTCCTAAGAGAGAGACATCTCTGAGATGGCTCGTGCTATTGTGCATTGCCTGCTCCTAGACTGGAATAGGACTTGTTGGCTATGTTGGCTGTGGTTTAATCTTGCAGCTTTGTTCTCCTCTATTCCTTCTCTTTCCTCTTCTCCCCCTTTGCCTTTTTCCATGCCTGGAGGGTGGGAGGATAATGCTACTGGGAGTGTGTCATTTCTTTACCAATGGTTCTCATTGTGTGTATTGGCGCCTTTCTATATATTGCTAGGATTTGTGATGCATTCTAGCCATATGTACTCCTTATGGTGGTTTGATGGGGAAGACGGGGAGCCAAGGGTCATGTCTGGGTTCCCTTGATAGCCATTATCAAAAATGGGGTGACCCAGAGTAGTCCTGGACCTGGGTACAGTATGGTGTCAAAAACAATGGTCCTAGACCAAAATTTGTTGCAGAATAACAAATTTAGGTCTAGGGCCATTGTTATTGGGTTCCCTTGATGGCGGGTTGCTGCAGTCAGTTTGTTTCATGACTTTTGTGTCTTGTTTGAAACTCCTTTCCCTCAATGTAAAAGGCCCTAACTCCCCTAACAAACTTCGTCAAATCTGGCGCTATTTTCTGCACCAGTACCCAGACATTGTCTTCCTAAAGAAGACTCATCTTTTGAAGGCAGATACTTTTCGTATGGCCCAACCTAAATCTCCCCTTCAATACTAGGCTTCTGCGCTTGCAAAAACTGCGGGAGTAGCTATTTTCTGTAGGGTGGGCATTCAACAGGGGAACACCAGAGTGGTCTGTGGCAAAGATGGCAGGTTTCTCAAGCTAGAGGTGAGGGTTGGGGGGCAGTCACTCACACTTTACAATATCTGTGCCCCCAATCAAGCGCGGGATTCCTTCATCAGGGAACTCTTACGGGAACAAATCACACATGACGATCATCGGCTCATACTGGGGGGTGACTTCAATCTGGTGTTGGATGCAGGAATGGACCGTAGGACTAGTATGTTCCATGGAGCCGGGCCATGTCTGCTTCTCTGACGAAACAGTTTACTGATCTGGGACTGCTAGACATTTGGCGCTACCACTCCCCCAACCACCTGGGATCATTCCTGTTAAACCCACGTTCATCGATCGTACTCACGTAGTGATTATCTGTTTGTTTACCACTCCCTGATACGCGATGTTCTCTCTGCCTCTCTGTCCGATATCTCCATCTCGGACCATGCATATGTGGAGCTTCTGCTATACGATCGTACGCCTCATTCACATCACTCTCCTCTCTGGAGACTTCCCCCTCGGGTCCTCCGGGATCCAGTAGATGTTTCTGAGATTCGTGAGGCTATCCTGTCCTATTTCTCGTCTAATGATCTCCCAGAAACATTGCTTCCTGTGGCCAGGGACGCCTTTAAGTCCACAATCTGGAGCCACACTACTTCCATTGTGATAGTCCTGACTCGGGAGGGACGTTTGTTTGAGGATAACCTGTCGAGGGACATCAAACAATTGGCAAAACTTGATCAGGAGTGTTCTCTTGCTCTTCACAAGCAGCGCTAGTTTGCTGGGTGGATAGTTATGGGTACATAGGACTAATAGGGAGGAACACACTGTCCTGGCACTAAAACAGACCTACTACGAGGGGGGGGGGGATAAGGTGGGAACAGTGCTAGCGCGTCACCTCAGGAAGCGAGCGGCAAAGGCACACACCGCTAAAATTGCATTAGACAATGGCACATGGGCTACCACTGAATCTGCGAAGCTAAAAGCCTTCCACGATTACTATACCTCTCTTACGCGCAAGTGCAATCCAACTCGGATCAGATTCAAAGCTGCTGGGGGAATGCAGTTGGACCCCGATTGATAGGTATGCAGAACTCCTCGAGGATCCACTTGCCCTTGATGAACTTACTAGTGCGCTGAAGGACTAACCCCTCAGTAAATCTCCGGGCCCGAATGGTCTTACGGTCTCTTTCCAACGCATGTTTCTTCCGCACATACAAGAATATCTGCTCTGCCTCTTTAATTCCTTCTCTGATACGGGAGGCCCCTCTAACTCTATGGTGCTGGCTGAGATCACATTGCTTCCTAAATCAGGAAAGGACCCTACGCTGTGCTCCTCTTTTTGCCCCATTGTGCTTTTAAATACAGACCTCAAACTTTACACTAAAATTCTGGCTAAGCATCTGGATCCACATTTACCCGGGCTTATTGAGTCTGATCAAGTCGGCTTAATTCGCCATCGGCAAGGCGCGGACAACGTGAGGCCATAGCCCATTTAGTTGGGAAAGCCCACCACTGGAACATACCTGCCTGCTTGTTGTCACTCGATGCTGAGAAAGCATTTGACCGAGTGGGCTGGGCCTTCCTCTGGTCCATCTTACCTAAGATAGGGCTGGGACCCTTGATGATTTCCAGGATCATGGCACCTTACCTATCACCTCAAGCTCAGGTCCGGGTTAATGGACTACTTACGGACCCTATTCACACCTACAGGGGCTCCTGTTAGGGATGCCCTTTATTATTTGCCCTTGTTGTAGAACCTTTAGCTATTCTGATCCACCAATCTTCCAACATTATAGGCAAAATTTACGGTGGCTTGGATCACAAAATTGCCTTATTCGCTGATGATCTTCTCACACTGACTCGATCGCGTTCCTCTTTGCCTGCCCTCCATACACTGCTTCAGTCCTTTGAAAATGCCTCAGGCCTCAAAATCAATCATGCTACATCGTGGGCTTTGAACCTCACAATTCCTTCATCCGAGATCCTCGAGCTTCAGTCTCTGGTTCCATATCAATGGGCCTCACTTTCCATTCGCTATCTTGGTCTTAATTTAATCGCTGACCTCGATGCGTGGTCTCAAGCAAACTGGCAGGACTGAAAAACAGCCGCCTTGGAGGATTTACAAACATGGAGATCTCATGGAGAGCGAGAAGGTTTGGTTCCATATGGATAGGGCTGTGGCCTGCCGACCCATAAGGGATCTTTCTTGGCTTTCACGGGAGGCTCGACCGCATAGCGCTTACATGGTTATTCCAACCAAAACTGTACTAGATATTTGGGATAAGCTGGTGTTGTCCAGGGGCCTCACCTCCTTCCCGTCTCCCCACACTCCCATTGCTTGCACCCCACACTTTCCGCCTGCTCTGCATCCACAGTCATTTCTGGCCTGGTCTGAAGGGGGATGCCTGACGCTTCGGGACGTTTTTGAGGGGGACACTTTTAAATCTTTCGAACAATGCAAAAGGGACTTCCAACTCTCAGAGGGGGTTCAATTACAATATCTCCAAATTCAGCACTGGGTACAGACATCGTCATCCACTCAGGGAGCAACCCACCCTTTCACCCCCTTTGAACGTCTGGTGCGTTCCTTTAACGAATCCCGGGGTCTGATTTCCCACACATACCATATCCTACAACATGCCTCCCAACTTACCCCTCATGCATATCTGTCAAGAATTCCCCCGCACCCCTATCGCTTGCGGAAAGCAGCGCGAGAGAGTCACGAGAACGTCAGGAGCAACCGGCACACAAATACTACAGGCACCAGCATGCCTAGCGCGTGTAGCACGTAGTCAAGAAACGCCCATAAAAAGAGTTAACGACTGAGGGAAGGCGTCGGATATTCTGATCATTGCCGGCCTTCTTGTTCCCGATTCCTATGGAACCATGCCCTTTGTAATCTGACGCCGACCTGTTTCCAGCGTCATCATCATTACGGAGGTGAGAGAAACGGATAATCTCTTCACCACCCCATTGTGAGTCACTCAGCAGAGACGCACACCACGGAGGTGTTTGCCACGTCTCTGCTTGTCTCGTTAAATAACTTTCAGTCTCAGCGGGGACGCACACCACGGAGGTGTTTGCTGCGTCTCCGCCTGAATTCACTGATACTCTTGGCCACTGCAATAGCGGTGCGAGGGTCGCAGGTAGCCTTGCCATTCTGCAGTGGCGTGGGGTACACAGAGGTCGAGCAGCTGCTCCCATGGTTAACGGCCCAATCACACGTTCGAGTGCCCGGCTGGGCTTTCCCGAAATTACTTCCACTGTAGAGCGCATCCTCGTACGAGGTACTCTGATCACACGGCCAAAGCCACATTAGCAACAGCCATCGAACGGCATTTTCGTCCGTTACTCAGCACAGTGCCCTCTGTTGGGAAATACCGGGACCGGTATTCATGCGGAGGACGGTTGGACCGTAACATTACGTGTGGAGCTGGCTGCTAATCGGTATCGTTAATATAACTTTATTATTTATGCTTATCGTACTGAAGGCTGTGGACCTACCGCGAAGTAGCGGACCTACATTGTTTTCCTTCCTCATTTCTTCTATATAGTAAACCATTAAACCTATATTCGAAAGCACCGTAGTGAAGCCTTCCTTTTGTGTTCTGTTCGGTCCTTCCCCGATCCCGAGACTTGGTTGATTACATAATCAGACATGCAGGCAGTCTGGCGCCTCTGATGACATTACACCTAAACAATGGAAACACTTGTGGCTCGACATCCCGAGGGTTTTCCGTAGCATCTCTTAGAGGGAATCGGTTTACAAAGTCATGAAACAATGGTATTACACTCCCCACAAGTTGCACAAAATGTTCCCCAATTCCTCCCCCCTCCGCTGGCGTTGAGCGGTCCTGGGGACTTCCTTCACATTTGTTTGCACTGTCTGCTGTTGACTGCATACTGGAAGGAGGTACTTAGCCACATTAAAAGGGTGATTGGTTATCCTCTTCCCGAAATCCAGATCACACTCATTCTGGGAATCAAACCAGCAAACTTAATCGCTATGACTCATAGGGACTGGCACCTCACTCTAGACATGCTTGGGGCGGCCAAACAAATAATTGTGCTGTATTGGAAGAAGGCTGAAACACCCCCAGTGAATGTCAGGTTCACTCGCCTGTGGTATATCATGGCAATGTAACTGCTCACAGCGCAGCTTCAGCATCCTGACACTAAATTCACGAAAATCTGGCAACCACTGGTTGATTACTTTTGGAAACTTGATCACACTCATCTTCAACATCCCAGGCTTTGAGCTCTTCACCTTTTTGAAGACAACATACTCCCCACTGATTCAGATAGACTCTGGGGGCTCAATAGAGATACTGCTTAGCCCCTCTTCCAAATGGTACTGGCCTCATACGTTCTCAGGTCTTTCCTCTGACCTATTTCCACTCCGGGCTCATCCAATCACAGGGGCTTTGTCTCTTAGTGTGAGTCACTCTGCCCATTCCAACTGTAACTCATGCAGCTCCTCTCTCCATGTGAGGACCAGCAGTTCTTGGCCTCTCCTCACATGTTGGATACACCTCTCCTCCCGGAAAACCCCTTTCTATATATGCCAGACTTATAATGTGCCTTTATTTAGTATTTTGTGATTTTGCTTGTTGTGATTCAGGAGATGTCAATGATGTATCATTCCCCTCTCCTCTCCTTCCTTGGACCTCTCTCTCCTTTTTCCTTTTCATCTTTCTTTTCTCTCTTTTCACGACATTCCGATTTTTGTATTCTTTTGATTTGTGTTTTCAATAAAAATAAATTTGAAAGAAAAGTACATGCAATAAAATACATCTAAGAAAATAACACATAATTTACAATACCAAGTATTTGGAGCAAGTCATTTCTAGATTATAGCAAAATGCTTTTCCTTGCTTTAATCAATTTCCGGATGGACAGGGCGACATAACATGTTAGCCGATCCTCTAATGTCACCAAAAATGTCATAGCTATTTTATGGGACCTAATGTTGTGGGCAACAAACAGGGGCATAAGATAAAAACATCTGAAATTACGATAAAAATGACAGTATAATAGAAAGTGCAATGTGCTTTGTTTGCTCTTATTGTCACACGGACATGGTACCAAATCGAGGGGGCGTGATTTCATTTAAGGAAATGCGACAAGATAATGGGCAATACCACATCTCAATCTCAATAACACAAAACGGTGCTGTACAAAAGTCACATGTGACAAATAGTTATTGGCTCCCTCCTCTAACATAAAAGATTTATATAAGGCCACGGTTGGTTTATTTTGCTCCGATTTTGCTCTCAAATCCCCCCTTTGTGACAGGAAGGAGTCTTTGATCTCTTTCTTGGTAAAGGACAATATTTTTGCATGGTCTGACCATACAGATAAACTAAACAAGTTTCCTAATGTGGCATTAATATAAGATAACCATGGAATTTTTAAAACATCATTAAAATGTAATTAATCTAAAAGGATTGACCTGGTAAAAGCCGTCTCTTCTCGTCTCCAAATTGATGCCCATAATACCAATGGCCCAGCCATTAAGGAATCCACAGAAAATTGAGGCCCCGTCTCATGGTGTACAATGGTAATTGAAACAGAGGTTGGTAAATGCAACAGGCATTTTAAAAAACAATTTTCTTCTGTTTGCAGGGCCGAGCTATTGGTGTAACCTCAAAGGCCTGCCCCATCAAGGGCTATGCTTACTCCTTTAGCTTTGCACATGGTTACCATTTCATTAGTTGGCCGATTTCCTAGTTTCTAAGAAAATTAAAAAATCCCTTGTTGGCCCTACTCATTTTTGCTCTCGTATTTAAAATATGTTGGGTCCATGCACCATTTCCTGAGAATAAAATACCCAGGTAGCAAAAGGAGTTCACTGTATGTATTGGGGTGCTGTCAATAAAAAAAAGTTTTACAAGATTTCTGTTTGTCCCCGCAAATCATAGTGAATGTTGTTGATTTGTTAATTACCATTCTCCTTTGTGTCATAAAATCTGAGAAACCCTCCATCAATCTTTGGAGAACTAACGGGGTCCGTGCTAATAGTACTGTGTCGTCCGCATGTAACAATATGGGTATCAGACGACAAGCCACCCTTGGAGCATCAGCCTGTACTGATTGCAAGTGATTATCAACCCTGTTAATGAAAAAGGAGAATAGGATTGGTGGTAACACGGATCCTTGCTGTATACTCCGCCCTACTTTGAATTTAGATGAACATTCGCCCTGGGGGCCAAAGCGAACTTGACGAGGTAAGTTCTCATATAGGCAGAAAAGGAAGCCAACGATCGCCCTGGGGGCTCCCATGGAGATCAGAGTTTTCCAGAGTAGATTGTGGTCACTAAATCAAATGCACTACTCAAATCGGCAAAGCATAAATACCTGGTACCTGCCTTTGCCCTGGTATACTTTCCGATAAGTAGCTGTAAATTAATGCGTTGTTCAATTGTCCCCAGACATTTCCTAAACCAATATTGCACAGGGGTTAGGATAAAGCACTCCTGGGCCCATTCCTCCAGTCTCATTAGTAGAACCCTGCTCATAACTTTCAAAACAGTATCTAGAAGTGAAATAGTGTGATAGTTTTTAGGATCAGTTTTGACCCCTTTCTTGTATATGGGAACAATAATGGAATCGCCCCATGTCTGAGGTATTGTGTCCGTTGCAGCTGAGTTAAACACTCTAGTTAAAATAGGTCCCTATAATTTAGGTGCGGATTTGAAAACGTCAACGGGACACCATCAGGGCCTGGTGCTCATCCCCCAGCACTCACCTGGACGGCCTGGCAAACTTCTTCAAAAGTAATGTTCATGGCATGGGGCCTCCCTTCATAGGGCTCCAGGTCAAATCCCCCCAACATCTCCCTATTATTAATAAAACTCCTAGTGAAATGTGCCACCCACTTATCAGAGTAAATAATGGAACAAAACTCTGGGATTTCATCACTCTTTAGAAATTGTGCATTTACTGTATCCCTGAAGAGTTTATTATTCCTAGTTTTTGCTGAAATAGTCATATTTTCCCACACTTCTTTCTGTCATTTCTTTTTCCGGGCAGCTATGGCTAATTTGTACTCATGTCGTAGGGATTTAATAACCAATATATCTTGCGGTGTTTTAGACAATGCATTCTTTAACACCTATAGTGCTTTGGTCCAAGTACCATCAAACCATTCCTTCTTGTTATTGCCTGGTGTACCAATCAGCCTGGTTAGAAGTGATTTAAAAAAAAATACATTTGTATGTAACATTGTTACAGTTTTAATTAACCAAACAATAAAGATGTCCTTCTTCTTCTAAAAAAGTGATTTAATAGATGTTGTAATACAGTGGAAGTTTGTGATCACATCCTAGAGAAAATAGGCAATTTCTCGCTGGTTAGACATTGTTATTTGCTGCAATATCAGATATGGGTCGAAACCTGTCCACTTTATTCTAATACCATTTGTCCTAAAAGGGTTGATATGGTTGGCTAAGTCATATACTGCGCTCCTTGAACCACAGAAAAGAAAATGTACGGTGAGTAAATTGTGGTCACTGAAAATAAAGGGAACAACGCTAGGGTTGCCACACCTGTATGTAGCCGGGGCAGACACTAGTATATGATCAATGACAGAATACCTACTTCTCCCTGTAAATGTTGAAAGTAGATCCCCTTTGGCTCCACAGCACCCCCTAAGTAGATGAAGGTCATATTTTGAGATCATCCAATTTAGGGCTTCTCCCTGCTCATTATGGTGAAAATGATCATCTCCCTCATCATCCACAAGTGTGGCTGCATACCTGGTTATTAGGCATATCACATGCCTGTAAGTTGAAGTCTCTCGCCCATAACAGAACGTAATTGGTGCAAATTGGGGCTAAAATATTTCAAGGGTCCAGTCAAGGGTTGTTACCATGTTGCTATGTCTCGAATCAAAGACATTATTATAAAAATGTACTACTATTAGGTCTTTCCCTCCTTTATTACTTAGCCATAATATCTGTGCATGGGGTCCCACTGATGTAGCTTTTTTTTACCCTAACAGGAATTTTGTTAGAGCTAAGTGTGTGTAAACCCCCTTTTGCTCGACCTGCTTGTGACTCGATGGCTGCTAAGAAATATGAGGAATATCCTTCAATGTGTACACGGTTTATACACAAAGCTACCTGTAAGCATATGATATCATAACTAGATGTGGTGTTAACCCAGTCAATATTCCCAGCCTTATTTATTAACCCATTCACGTTCCAGGTTACAAACTCAAACCCGTCCATAGGGATTGACCTACCCGTTCAGTATCTGTTATGTTTGTGGATATAAAATTGACTCTAAGAGGGTCTTTGCCGAGTACCTCACATACCTCAACTACCGCGGCTGCCACAGCTTCTGCTAACCCACCAACAGAGGGTGCCTCCCTTGTATATTGGGAGTCACTTGGCCATAACTGGCTTATCTGGCTAGCTGTATGAGATGTTATGGGATCCCTCGCTGGTAACTCTTGGGATGCTCAGCATTACCGTGATCAAAATTAAGGCAGTCATTATCGTTTAATCTACTTAACGTCTCATATCTATTGGGCGCTGCAAAATCCCAGACATATTGTGGGAGCAAGCTTGTGGTATCCCTCTGTCTCTGGGGGTTTGCTCCAGTCCTTTCAAATGACAGTAAAAAACCCTAATGGGAGTATACCCATGGCCTGTTTGTCTATAGTTGATACCCCTGTCAATTTATGAATACTGCTAGCGGTTCTCGGGCTACTAAAATTAATTATTACACCATCACCAGACAGATCTTTTTCCAGTGGCCCAATCCACCCCACTCTTCTTGTAAACAGAATTTCCTGCGCTCTACTTGGGGTGATTAAGTGCCTAGTGTTAAGCCAATGGACCACATTGTTTTTCTGACATTCCGTGGTTTCTATGGCTCCTGGCTTCAATGGGGGGACATTAACTAATACTGCCACATATGAGCAGGTGGCAAGTTAATGATGACTATGACTTGTACGAACAGATTGGTGTTGTGGGTTTCTATATTTATGCTTATTTTCTTTTTTATTTGGGGCTGTGTCATTTTGACTTGAAATTTTTATAGAAACATTGCTCAGGAACAATTTGTCAAAATGGACCTAATCTCAAAAAGAAGCACATTTAATGATGCTTATGTGCACTTTGGGATCACTTGCACAACAGAAAATGACTTCCAAAAACCCCAGTGCATTTTTTGTATTGTTGTGTTTTTCAACTGAAATCTGAAGCCATCCAAGCTTCAAGAGCACTCCAAGAGGAAGCATGGTGGACCTGATGTTGAAGGACATGATGTTGGGTCACTGAAAACCAAAAGGGCTTTTTTGACTGTGGAGGAACTCTTCGAAAGTTGGGTTTTGTTTCTGTTAAACAACCACTACTTCTTGCTTCATACCAAGTAGCATACAAGGTTGCCAAATCCAAGAAGCCTCACACAACTGCAGAAGATCTCATCAAGCAATTTGCAATGGAAATGGCAAAAATTATCCTGCGCAAAGAAGCGACATTTTTTTTAAACTAGTGCCTTATAAAATAATGTCATTCACAACCGAATTAGTGATTTGAGTGAAGATATTTTGACCAAGTTATCTCAGATGCCAGAGCTAGTCCTCTGAAAATCTCCATTCAGTTGGATAAGTCAACTGATGTCTCCAGTTGTAGTCAACTCATGACATTAGTGAGGTAGGTCAATGATGGTAATGTGAAGGAAAATTTCCTTTTTTGTGAAGATCTGAAAGCAACCACAACTGCAAAAGATGTGATTCATCTGATGAAAGACTACTTTGCCATATATGATTTAGATATAAAAGTCAGTGGTTCAGTGTCCACTGATGGGGCACCGGCAATGCTTGGAAATAATTCTGGCTTTGCTGCATTGATGAAAAAGGACATCCTAGACTTGCAATTTATCCTTTGTTTTCTTCATTGGCATCCTCCGGCATCAAAAACATTGCCTCCAAATTTGAAGAAAGTCCTTGATACTTGTGTGAAGATCATCAATTGGATCAGGTGGCATGCTTTGAACCATTGTGTCTTCAAATCATTTTGTGAACATTAAAGAAGTGAGCATTCACTTTAGCTTTTACGCGCAGATGTCCGTTAGTTGTCATGAGGACAAGCTTTAGCCTGCTTTTTTGAATTGCGGAAAGATTCCTAAGTTTTTCTTGAGGAGCGTGAATATGTTTTGGTTGGGGCATTGGGATCTCAGGAATTCAAACAACATCAACATTCGGGGCTTTTTTTGCCCCAAGCTCAGTGGCGACAGCTTTTTTCCAGATTTCGCATTTGCCATAATTTTGTAACCAATTCTCTTTTCACTCTTCATTTTTCAACATATTTTCTTCGTTCATTTTCAAATTTTTAAATCACTTTACTCCTCCTGCAAGATTCTGCAATTTTCAAAGTTTCTCATGTTACGGCAGGCCATCCGAACCTCTCTCCAATAACACGTACTGAGGCATAGTTCATTAAAACGCAGTTTATTTAACCCAATGCATTTCAGACCACTCGGGTCCTTCGTCAGGGGTAACTGTAACAACGATAAAACATGTTTTTCAGTAAATCAGCAATGTGTATACAGCAAAGGGGGACAGAGGAAATGTAGACATTGTTGCATTGAAACGGGAGGAAGATTTAGATGAGTCAGTAAGGAGAGAGTGTGAGAAAGGAAGTGGAGAATAGAGGCTTCATCTCGAGGGTGGGGAGGATGTGCTAACGACGGGTTGGAAAAGGAGGCCACGCAATGGAGAATATAGAGGGAGGGGAGAGTGCAGGCACCGAAGGATTTAGGTTTACTTGATTTGAAAGGAGTCAGATAGCTTATGGTGAGCAGTGGAAGAAATATGTGTTTTTTTAAATGAAAATGTTTATTTAAAATGAGTATACACATTGCTGATTTACTGAAAAACATGTTTTATCGTTGTTACAGTTACCCCTGACGAAGGACCCGAGTGGTCTGAAATGCATTGGGTTAAATAAACTGCGTTTTAATGAACTATGCCTCAGTACGTGTTATTGGAGAGAAGTTCGGATGGCCTGCCGTAACATGAGAAATTTTGAAAATTGCAGAATCTTGCAGGAGGAGTAAAATGATTTAAAAATTTGAAAATGAACGAAGAAAATATGTTGAAATATGAAGAGTGAAAAGAAAATTGGTTAAAAAATTATGGCAAATGCGAAATATGGAAAAAAGCTGTCGCCACTGAGCTTGGGGCAAAAAAAGCCCCGAACGTTGATGTTGTTTGGTTCATTCACGTGCTGTTTCAGGCTTAGCACGTCAGCAGTGAGCACGCGGAAGATAAACATTTTGAGTACTATGTGGAAGAGAAAAATTGTGAGAAAAATGGAGTGCGACACGTATTTGTATGAATCTCGGGAATTCACCCAAATTATGGCTTACTTGGCTTTCATTTTCACTCGTATGAATGATTTGCGTGTTTCTCTTCAGGGAAAAGGGATAAACATAGTCAAGGCTTTAGAAAAGTTGAATTCCTTCAACGAAAAGTTACCTTTTGGCATCGAAGGATTGAAAGAGTCAATCTCTCAAATGTTTCTTCACTTGAAGAGATGTTTGATGATGTTAAATTCATAACTCCTACTGTGCATAAAGAATTGTGACTCATTTTGAAATATTGTTAGAATTATTTGATGGATATTTTCCTGCTGGAGACATGAAGATTACAGAAGAATGGATTATGAATCCATATTCCTACAATTTGCTGAAAATGTCAGATGATGTAGAGCTAAAGAAAGATCTTATTGACTTGCGGACAAATTGAGCTCTTTAAATGCAATTTGAAAACAAGACTTTGGAGGAGTTTTAGTGTTAACACTGGATATGTTCCCAAGACTTGGTGGAACAGCACTCTGTGTTTTCATTCCATTTGCAACTACATACTTGGGCGAATCTGGAATTAGTTCTATTTTGTCAATCAAGACAAAATCTAGGAAAAGAATAAATCCAGAGGCAGACCTGCAGATCGCAATCAGCAAAATCAATCAATCAGTTTTTATAAAGCGCAATACTCATCCATTACGGTCTCAAGGTGCTGGGGGGGGGGGATGCAGCTCCGTTGGGGTCATTCAAAGAGTCAGGTCTTATTGGCCATCCCAGTTGGTTGCTATCAACCAATGGCTCCATAACCCCAAGAGGACTCAGCATATCGAATTGATGGATTATGGGTCAGGGATTATGGGGGCGCTTTGCAACAGGACAAGAAGACACATCCTCACAGGCCCAACAGCACGCATGATACACGTCTGGATCGAGGCACAGAGGGCACTAGGATGGCAAGGAGTAATTACACTGGCTATGCCACTATATGATACAAAGAGTCTGGGCATACTGTGCAATACCAAAGGTTTTAACAAATGGGATTTGATAGGAATATCAAAAGTCAGAGATCTATGGAAGAAAGAGGAAAAGGTCACATTTGCCCATTTGCAGTCCACCTACGGATTAGCACAGACAGAAATATTCCGCTACATGCAGGTCAGGCACACACTTCAGTCTTTGATGCCACCGGGAACACAACCTGAAAAATCCTCTCCGTTAGAAGAAGGCTTTTAACAGACCACCTTCACAAAAAAGCTATTTTACAAACCTAATGGAAAATTGTGAATAACCGACCGCACCGCACAGCAGCATTGAAGGCCGGATGGGAACTAGAAATAGGGGACATAAATGATGCTGACTGGCAGGAGGCACTGGCGTCCCCTAGAGAGGCAGCAATACCATTGAGGCTTAGATTAGTGCAATTAAACATTTTACACTGCACATACTATACCACAACGCTATTACACACAATACACCGAGCAGTCATGCCGCTTTGTCTCAGACAATGTGGAGAATCGGGTACATTTTACCACAATATCTGGCTTTGTCCAGAGATAGCGCGCTACTGGAGAGCGCTGATGTGTACGCTCTCACAAGTCACGAGTGTCAAGATTCTCCCAGAACCAAAATGTTGTCTCCTCAACATCTGGGACCTACGAATTTAAGGGGAGGGGGAGCTCGTTCCACGTCTTGGCTGCAAGGTGGGAGAAGTACCTTCCACCCTTTCTGTTCCTACAAAAGCTTGAAAGGTGGCTAGGGAGATGTTGACTCATTGTAGGTTTCTCTTGGGCGCGTGAGAGGTGAGGCGGTTGTTGAGGTATTGAGGTCCAATGTTGTGGAGGGCCTTGCATGCGTGTGTGAGCAGCTTGAAAGTTATCCTTCTTTCGACTGGGAGCCAGTCGAGGTCGTGGAAGTGTTGGGCTGATGTGGTTGTGCCTTGGGATATCGAGGATTAGTCTGGCTGCGGCGTTCTGAATGGTCTGGAGTTTGTAGAGGAGTTTCTTGTTGATTCTGACATAGGGAGCGTTGACATAGTCCAATCTGCTAGTGATAAAGACATGAGTGACCGTTTTCCTGGAGTCGGGGGGTATCCATTTGAATGTTTTACATAGTATGCAGAGGATGTCGAAGCATGTAGAGGAGACTGCGTTAATCTGGCGATTCATTGTGAGCAATGAGTCCAGTATGATGCCAAGGTTGCAGGAATGGTCTGTCGGGGTGGGTATCTTTCCGAGGGCGGGGTGATGGAGCAAGGACTCGTATAAAAAAGACTTGCTAGGACACCATCCTCTCATATAAACCCGTAACGTAGTATTAATAATGTATTGCGATACCAATATGCACCACATTTTATATATTTTTAGTCAGATGAAGCTTGCCTATGTGTTCTACTAACGAGTAACCTGAGTGTGACTTAAAATGGCTGCTAAAGTGCGAAACTGTGTTGCGCATGTGTCAGCTGCATCTATGGAGAATGATGTCTTTACGCTTGGAAGGAAATTACTGCCTCTGCGCAAATGCATCTAAAATGGCCGCTTGGAAACTCACATGCTAAGCATCTGCTTTGCTGAAATAAAAATTAAGTATATACTAAACACTAATGCGGGGAGAGTCTTTATAAGCAAATGGGATTAGAGTAGAGATAGGTGGTATACAGTAAAATCATTTTATTTTGATGATAATACTTTTCCTTTTGACATCTCTATTAGTTTGCATTTGGGCCTCTGAACGATGCTAAAGTCTGCACCACACGTGGTTCCTCATGTAGGCACAATGATGACAAGCCAGAAACACTAATGTCAAATCTTGAAACTCGTCCAAGGCCATTCTCTATACATGTCCTGGGAACTAGCTGGACATCCTGAAGACTCAATGGACAACGGTAAAATGTATACATTGTTGTTGATAAAATTGAGAATACGGGTGGGAAATAAAGCTTGGGAGAACAAATTAATTGGCGGGAACATAAAACAAAGAACTAAAGAAATTTATTAAAAACTTAGCATGGTGTATGATCATCCCCTCAGCCTGTTCAATCAGAAATAGGAGCCTAATAAAGTTGAAACATTTAGGGGAGGTACATGTTATTAGGAAAGAATAATTGAGGTAGTTAAAACAATGAGCAGTCGCAGCAAGACAACGCTGAGAGACATGGATGCTGTCCGAATGCTGATCAAATATCTGAAGAAGCAGACTTAGACTTTTAAAAACTAAAGAATTAGAAGAAGATCGCAGAAGAATCGAGGAGGTAATAGAAGTAGAAGAAGATTGCAGAAGAATTGAGGAGGAAGTTAGTGTCAGAGAGGGGTGAGACGCAGGAGTCGAATCCAGAAGAGGTCATCTATACTGTCCTGAATCCTGTTCTGAAGTCCCTGTCACCTGTTCTTTCCAGGGGATCCATTAATCTCTTGGCCAGAGGGGTCTGATTTCCACACCATCCTAGGTAAATACATATCTGTGTATGGTGTCAATGTGCTTCTCTCTCTATCCTCTTTTTCTGAGGTACTTGTTGTGAATATCTCTTTTAAATAGAATACTAAATTTGGTATAATGATCTTACTTCCTTGGATAAGACAGAGTTAACACTGTAATTTGTTCTGCTCTTATGATATAACAATATATAAAACATTTAAATGTTCCTGAGTCTGTGGTATTTAATGGATAAGAGATAAATGAACTATGTCATATCACCATTTACTAATTCCAACTAAATAGATTCATTGACTAAAAAGAAAGGTCTTTATGATCAGTGAAGAGATTAGTAAGATGAGATAGGTAACTGATCCAATTTAAGCTTTATAAAATGTTGACCCCGAGCGTTGTTAACTAGCCTATATTGAGCGAGTGTGTATATGGGCCCAGATGACTATCCCATGCTGAAGGGGTGGAGCCTAGGAGTGTTAAGGAGCTGTTCTTTATCCAGGTTGTGACGGCTTTCATCCCTTCTTGGAAGTTGTTCCTAGTGATCTTGGGTTCCTTGGTGAGGGAGAGCATGAGTTGGGTATCATCGGCGTAGGAGAAGATGTTGAGCCCATGGTTTCTGGTGATGGTTGCGAGGGGGCCCATGTAGACGGCGTTAAAGACGGTGGGGCTGAGGGGTCCACAGTTCCACATTTGGACAAAATCATTAAATGAGAAGCAAGAACAAAGAAGTCATTACATTTTATGTTCACCATTGGGATTGATTTTACTGTTTACATTTTTTTCCTAATTGCTCAATTTATATTAACATTTTATGCCCTGAGTCTGAGAAGCTGTCCTGGTATATGATCTACACTTATGTAAGTGGACACCTTGCACCAGTCCATACAACCCTTCTGGTGATTTAAGAAGTCTTAGACAACCTTAGAAAGCTCTCTAAGAGGTAGCTGTGGAGAACCGCCTTCAGGCTTAGTCCAGAAGGAGTGTAAAGCAGTTTGTTTTACCAGAATCGAATCTTATAATGTAGATTATGTGAATAATAACCAAAAGGTATTTATATAAATATGTATTTATTATATATACACTCTAACACATACAAATATCTCCTACCCGGAGATATGCACAATGCACATAATACTTTGCAAGAAATCACAGTAAATTGCACAAAATATACAGTGGGCCCCAGGGGGGGGGGGGGCAAACCATATACTAAGAAAGTAGAATATGAACCACGACTGGAGTCAAGACAATGTTGAGAGGATGTAGAAGTTCTGGGGACCCAAGGAACCACCCAAGGTGAGTAAGTAGGAGCCCCATGGAGAACATGTGCAGTGTGAGTACACAACTGGGAGCTCCGTACAAGTTGTGGATTTTTAAAGATTAATGACCCTTCCCAGTGGACCCTGAAGAAACCCCATGGAGGACAGAAGGTTGGAGAGCCACCCCACCTGTGGATACCCTAGTACCCCTTGTTACCTACACAAGGGAAGCTGGGGGCATACGTGTGAAGTGGTGTCGGAAACCACCATCGTTTCCAATGGAGGACTTCAGGAAAGTGCCGCTGCTGAGAGAGGAAAAAGTGTCCAGTGGAGTCCATAGGTGGATTCTAGACGAGAAGTACCTGCAAGCAGAGGGGACAGAATCTATGTCACTGAGGAGTGACCAGGAGACTTGGAAGACGAATGCCCTCTGATGTCGGGTGTTGCAGGAGAATTGATGAGGACCGCGACTCTGAAGAAGTCAAGGAGCCGTACATGAGCGGTCCCTTGTCAGATGTTCATTGCAGAGAGTTCGGTGTCCAGAGGATCACCATCAAGCCTTGGCAAATACAACGCACACAGAAGTTGAAGGTGCAATGTCGGGACCAGTAAAGTCCAGGGGACTCCCCAAAAGCAGTGGAGTAAAGGCAGGCCCTGAGCAATCAGGGAGCCCAACAGAAGTAAGGGTGACCCTCAAATTGACCCACAGGCAGGAGGCACTGGAGTCGCGAGAGGACCTCATGCAGCTGACCAAAAGATGCAGGCCACGATGCACATGATATGGTGTGGCTGAAGACCCTGGTCACAGGAGATGCTCGAGGTTGGGACTACTTGAAGCCTGAAGATATTCTTGGAGAGAAGTCAATAAACCTTTGCAACTGTAGGTTCACCCATGCACAGGAGTACTGTTATTGTAACCCTCCATGAGGGATACTGGCCTCAAACTTGGTGAGAGGGCAGGGCAGGCCTCAGGAGCTGTGGAAAACAACCAACTGTGTTGCAGAGCCGTACGAAGTCCGGAGGAGCTCAGGATCAGCAGACTGGTCAACTTAGTGATGGTGCCTGCGAATGCAGGGGAGTGACTCCTTCCCTCCAAGGGAGATTCCTTCAGGTGTCTTTGATGCCCACGGCCTTGGAAGGTTCCTGTATGGTGCACAGGCACAGACGATGCATCAGACTGTAAGGGGGACGAAGTCGAGCCCAAATGAAGTCCAGTGAAGTCCAGAGTGCCCAGATGGTAGAAGTAGAAGTATTATTTGATCTGAATATTATCCCACGCCGTTTTTAGGGACCAACACCCAGGTAATCCCTTAAGTGCCCTATGAAAAGGGTTGGGATGATTCAGGGGACCCTCCCTGGGGAGGGTCTAGACAGAGGGGCGATTACTTCCATGTCCTTTGTCCAGTTTAGCACCAGAACGGGAGCCAACGGCTCCCAGGACTGGTTTGTACTGGACCATGCATGGGGACACCAAATGTGCCCCACATGCACACTGAGTGGTGCTGTCAAGCGCACCCACCATGCCCCAATACACTAAATCCTGTCTATGAGGTGGTCACACCTCCCTGTGACAGGATGCCTATTGTTCTGCATTCTCCTGCTGGAGCTTGGCTCAGCAGCAAGAGGGCAGAATCGTGTCTCTGGTTGGCAGCAACCATTTTGTGCTGTCCGGGTCTGGAAGACTAGTACCAGGGACATGGGGAGCCTAACAGAGGGCTCTTCCAGTGCTTGGAATCATACTTCTCACACTGTTTATGGTGTGGGGGTATGATTCCAACATGTTTGATACCAAACATGATAGGTTTCGTTGCAGCCAGTTTCAAGATGGCCATCGCGTAATTACGTGGTAACCCCTCTATATGGTATATGGCTGCTTCACTGACAACCCGGGAGAATGGACTCCGTAGGCTGCAGGGGTGTTCTGCTCATGCAGGGGCACCTTCTCACTTGGATCCAAGCGCCCTGTCTTCAGGATTGCTAAGGCCTGCTATAGGGGTGACTTATAGGTTTTAAGTGCAGTGATATCTAGAGAGAGAGTACCCCACTGTCACCAGGGAACAGGGTACACTGACAATCAGTCAAAAGGAAATCCCTGGGTGCACATTCGTGTATGGCCTTATTATATCTCCATACCTATCTATCTAAACACTCGGTCATCGGGTTTGGAAAACTACCCAAAGAATTTTAATTTCCACGCTAAAATAGGAACGTTCACAGTCTTTTTAATAAAAAACATAAGACAGTTAATACACAATGACAAATTAAAATTTCAAAGAGCGATCTTTGAAAGGATATAATAAAAACAATTAATCATAACAATTACTCATAACAATTCATTACATTTCATTACACATACACAAAAATTTAAATCAAATATTAGACATCAGAATCATATAAGGCAAAAATCACAGGCAAGAATTACATTGAGTCAGAGTAAGAAATATAATATAAAACAATCTTCAACAACCCCCTACACAGTGTGGCTTAATGATATTATTGCCACTCTTAATTACTTGATCCAAAGGTCATTAGTTCATAAGAAAGTGACGCCAATAGTACCACTTTTATGTGCGTATCAATTTTTCACTGGACCTTGTTTGGATTCTACCTAGAACAAAAGTGCGTCGACGCGTTTCGGTGCGGAGAAAAAAAAGATACTGTAGCACCTTGCCCAGGACTGACGTTTCTTTGGGGTCACCGGCTTCAAAGGTTATTGCTAAAACACCCTTACATATAAGTTTAAGGACAGGACACCACTGTAGGTGTAGTTTAGAGATTCAGGTCCTGGCTTCTGATATAGATTTGAATTTTCCTTTACAATCTAAGTATGGGTGGTGGGGCGCCTCTTCTCCTCCTTGTTTGTATGTCCTGGCACCTTCACTTTTCTTGAGCCAGCTACATAGAAATCTTTATGTGAATGTAGAGTATGGAGGTAGTGAACCTCTCCTCTATCTTAGCGGTGTATAATGGTACTTCCACTCTTCTTAATCCGTTAGGGTTTTTATTTCAAAAGTTAATAAAACTTCTTGAACGGGCATATATCCGCGCGATTTCGTCAGTGAACTGGATACATTTTTGTGTATGTGTAATGAACTGTCTTATGTTTTTATTAAAAAGACTGTGAACGTTCCTATTTTAGCGTGGAAATTAAAATTCTTTGGGTAGTTTTCCAAACCCGATGACCGAGTGTTTAGATAGATAGATATGGAGAAATAATAAGGCCATACACGAATGTGCACCCAGGGATTTACTTTTGACTGATTTAAGTGCAGTGACCCTAGATATAGGAAACCTTAATCTTTAGTACGTGGTGCTAGCATCAACTTAAACAGGCTGCAATGGCAGGCCTGTAGTTCCATTTTGATTGGTCTCCCATGGTTGGCATAATGCATGCTTCATCCCATGGGAGACCTCTGGGGTACCTATTGCCCGAGTACCTTAGTACCATATACTAGCGATGTATAAGGGTACCCTTTTTTTAGGTCAATTTGTTCACCCGCTGTACTGAATGTGGTTCAATCTGTGGTTCAAAAAATAAAAATGTTACTATTCATTTTCAAATATGATATTACTTTTGTGAGGGGTGCGAAGGTTAATCTAACATTTCCTACGGGTGCAAGACATACAACAGGTTAAAAACCCCTGGTCTACTATGAGTGAATAAACAGTCAATCTCGATATTAATGTTGAACTTAATGGAAAAAGCACTGATCCAAAACCAGGGCCATAGCGTAGTCAGTGAGATTTGTGGGTGTCAATCCAAAATTTCTCAACTAAAAAACCAGTGGGTCACGGGGTGAATGTATGAGATGACTAAGGTTTGGGATCGACTGTTCCAATGAGGAGTAGGCTCAGTGCTGATTTGATTAGGTGGGCATTTGGTGCTGGCTTAGTGTTTGGCCAGTCAGTACTCTGTTGCAACATCGACAGAGTACCCTGCCCACCAGACTCAAAGTCCGCCATAAAGTAAAATTTACTCCACTAGAGTAACACTTACTTCGATGGCCCGACAGAGTAGGCGCCATTAAAAAGACGCCATCCGACCACCCTCCTTATTTAGAGTGGACGGTGACATGGGTTTTATTTTATTGACCATCACCACTAGTTATATTCTGTTGGTGAGGGTTTGTACAAAAAAAAAGAAAATTACCTCCACTCCATGGAAGAATAATGGTGTGGTGGTTATTAGTTTTTTTTTATTTTTCAAAAACAAACTTCCCCCTTGGGAGTTTGTTTTTGAAATATAAAAACTTTGGAAACATTTGACAGCCTCCGGTCATGTTTGATGGAACCCTCCATGAAGCGTTTGCTACATCGACGGCGGTTCCTTATCATGTATAGAGATGTCAGCCAGGCTGTAGGACATTTCTAAATTTGGTGGGTAGAGTAAAGCCAATAAAGATCTCTCCCACCTTGTCTGCCTCTACTCCGTCTGCTAAATCCTACATCAGGCCTTCTGTCTAGGGTAGCGCAGTGGGTGGAAAACAAAGTTTTGGAATGCTACTCGAGGGATTGCCAGTGGTTAAACTGTTTGCATCATCTATTGTGTGTTTGGTTGCCAATTGTGTGCCTGCAAATCCGAGACTGGCACAGCTTTCCAAACCTAATACTGCCAATGTTTGCGAATTGTAAAAAAGTGACAAATTTGCATTCATTCAAGTAGTACTTCTCTGCGTGTAGGTTTGGTACTTTTTCAACTAATCACTAAGATCATATTTACAAGAAGTGGTACAACACAACGCAGCAAGTAGAGTTGCAGTTCTGCTTTGGATTACCTTCAGAGGCAAAACAGTGTCATCTCTTTAAAGAAATGGTGCATGCCTGCTCTCTCTCCAAGCACTGGCACACTTTGGGCTGCCTAGCACCAACACAGGCACCTTTATGACATAGTCCAAGAGTGCCTGCATTATGGTCAGGATAGATTTTCAGTTCACCTTCCTCCACAAAAACTATACTTGGAGGCTAGTTCCTCTTTGTATGTGTGCGTCAGAAAGCGGCACACATGCAAATAAGAAATAACAAGGAGAAGTAGATATTTCTACTTATTACATTAGCCTTAGGCATGCACTCCATTTTGGTGCAAACCCAAGTCTACACTTTGTAAAAATGGGTTTGCTTCAAAATAAGTGGATGGATGCAAGAGAATGCCCATTCACCACCCATGGAATGTGTACCAGATGCAAAGTAATGTGCTGTCTTGCGTTACTTCTCATTTCAAAGCCATGCAAATTGACATTTACTTGGCTTAGTAAATACTATAAAGGATTTTGCATGAGGGTGCATCTAAAAAGTGGCACAAGCCAGACACAAAATCTTTGTAAATCTGAGCCTAAATACATAGCCTCTTCAAAGGGAAAGAAAATAGAATGTACAGCTAATAAAGCTACATGGTCTCTGAAAAGTGGGTGCCACAGAAAAAAAGATTAAAGAAATTTAAGGGCCTGATTTAGATTTTGTCGGATGGGTTACTCCTTCACAACAGTGACGGATATCCTGTCAGCTGAAATATAAATCCCATTTCAACCTATGGGATTTATTTTATTATATATATATATATTTTTTTATATGGGATTTATATTTCAGTGAACGGGATATCCATCACCTTTGTGACAGAGTAACGATTCCGTCGAAATCTAAATCTGGCCCTAAATCAGACAAATATAGAACAAAGAGAATATTATAATAATTATATTGATTTAGAACTAATGTTCGCATTAAAACTGAAATAATAAAGAAAGAGCAACAGAGTGAAGAAAAAGGAGTTTAGAAAGGGATGACAAATGGCAAGAGCACATACCATGAGCCATCAGGATAAATTTAAACGAATATCAGAGTCAAATAAAAAAGGAACAGTGATGCTTAGCTTTACACAGGGCTTTAATGACTGAACATTTATTGTCAACCCCATGGGACTGATAGTGGAAAAACAGCCCCAAAGCCTTCTAGACGAAGTATACTTTATATAATGAACTGGCTCCTTTAGATAAGCACACAATAAAATACTCTATGTCTTAAGATGTAATAGATACATTCCAATAATCGAGCTACTTGTCACCTGTGCTAGATTATGCTAAATTCAAAATATATATATAAGTTTAACAAAATAAAACATCTGTCATTAATTATTCAGCACTAAAAGAAACACAGACCAAGGTTGGGTCTATCCTAACCCTGCACATTATCTGAGAAACTTCAATGGGCATATGCACTCTGAGTCCAAAACATTTCAAACATGTTGACTGTCATCAGTACAGTACTTGCATGTGAAGTTAACTTGTTTTATAATCCCATGCTGGCATAGTAAAATAAAGATGGGTCTGTGATATCCCAGACAGATATTTTATTGTAAATTATTTTAGATGATGCAATGCTACAATTCAGACTCATACGGATTCCTTTACACAGTTGGGCAAGATACGTATGAGCCTGCTTTAAATTTCAGGCAGTGCAGCACAAGGTGGTGCAAGCATAGTCTTGCCTTTAATTTCAGGCGGTGCAGCACCGTTTGGGGTCAGGCTGGGGTAGAAGTAGGAGGAATATGCAGGGTAGGTTTTGGCTTCCCCTTTTACCACCATTTGTTCCTATTTGGTGACATCAACAATGAGTAGGTTTGGATCTGGAAAAGGTTAACTCTGCAGGTGCTGCTCTGTTTTGCACATAGGCGTGTTAACAGGACAGTTTTTCTGTAATATATAATCAACTTGACAGGAAAGAAGTTTCTCTCCTATAGGCTGATTTGTTTACTAGCTGCTTATCCATTAGAGTTTTTTGGGTGTGTAAATATAGGTGAGGGTAGTACTGAATGGTATTTCTCCCACATCCTTTCTTAAGTTAAAATTCTGTTACTAATAATCATCATGACCAGAAAAAAAGTATCAGACAGTCTTCTGGTAGAGATCCAGAACCATTATTTACTGTGTGCCTATAAAAATTAGATTGGAGGAAATCAATTCACAATTATTATGTGAACTGGAAAATAATAAATTAAAAAAGACAAACTCTATGTAAATATAATAGAACTGATAAATATTAACATTCTCAAAAACAGTTCTTGGAAAAATACAAACATGGAAGACATTTTCAAAATAATTGCGCCCAAATATGGGTCTTTCTCTACATCATTCTGTGAGAAAGCACCAATATCTACAAAGTCATAATACAATCAGACTTTAAAGATCAACAGAACAGAAGGTATCTTTTTCAGGGAGGGGACAAGGTTAACCCCCTGCTGGTATAGTACTCACTGAGCACTGCACACCGCTAAATGAGGAGGAGCAGGTTTTAGAATCAATACAGTCCATGGTCTGGATCACAAAATGTTTTGATTAGGATCATTTCATGTACTTGGAGGTAAGTTAAGGCAGTGCTCTGTGCAAACACCTTACCGCCCTATTATGTAAGTAGGAGTCTGAAATATAATGTTTCCTGAATTTATTTCTGCATTTTGGTATGTGGCGCGCAGTGTGGTTTCTTCCCTCTCACTCCACTGGCTGGTGTCTTGCTGTGCCCTGTTGGACCACCTGTGTCAACTACAGCTTTCCATACTGCTGTTTTACAAACATGTTTCTGAGCCTGACGCTGTGAGGCTTTCAATCTGTGGAAATATGACTGCCAGGAGCTGCCTACTTACAGGTACAACGTTTTCAGGGTGAAGTAGTCCCTGATACTATGACAGCTGTTGAAGCTTCCAGCTCCACAGCCTTCCATTTACTCAGCGCGACTTCTGAAATCTCTTAGCACCACTCATTTTTTCACTGACAGAGCTGTTTGCATTACTGTGAGGGCGCCTACTGTTTTTCAACCTTCCTCCTGCATACTACAGCCTCTGAAATCTCCTGATACTGCCTTCTTTTTCCCATGATAGAAGTACGCAGGTAACACTTGCAAATTCCTTGCTAATCGCTCCACCTTGACTCTGCCACTTTTGCCATCCTCTTGTGCTACCTGCTTTCCTGAGATAGCGGGCTCTATACGTCTACATTTTAGTTTTTCGTATCTGTTTGAGAGGAAATGATCACACTAATCCATTTGCTTCAAGTGCAAATGGCTGCTTTATTGAGGGCAGGCAGAGATCATACATACCCCTATGGCTGAGCCGCACACTCTTTCTATTCAGCTATGACTACCACTTACACTAACCGAACACCCCTTGCGTACATACTCCAAACACCCCACCCTCTTGTGACCTCCTAGAAATAATCAACAGAAAACGAAGGCTTCCCCTTTCTTGGTTGTAGATGATAGGTCAGACTACAATTAAGCAGTCCTACTATCCAAGCGTAAAAATAAGCTACAGCTGGGAGTATGATCAGGTATAGGGTACACCACACAGTAACAAATTTACACTTAGGCTCTAATCAGTATCAGTAAGATTCTTATCTCCCGCCCAATTTTAGACACAATATGTAGATACATAGGTAGTCAAGCAAGAAGTAATGATCAGATAATAGAGGTTCTGTTAAAATTGAGAAATTTATTGTCACAAGAGATAATATTTGACATTCATTAACATTTTATAAAAACAAATTATCACATATATTTTATTAAAAAAACATCATGAAAGAAATTATTTAAAAGAAAAAAGCACAATAACTGTCCTAGAAATAATCACACACAACATTATAAACATTAACATATGTACTTGTGTTCCTCACCCAAGAACCCACTGTTTCCTTGCCGAGCCTGCCCCCTCCTCGGACCAGGCCTTCCTGCTTGAATCAAGTCGTACTCCATTCTTCTTTACTCCTACTTACATTCTCCAAATTTCACTTAATCAGCTCACAAGTATTCCTTTTCTTCACTTGCTCCCGCGACAATACAACTCTTCAAATAACTCTGCTCAACAAATTATCATAACCAAAAATCCTGTGCTCCCTTTCACCCCGTGTACCAGGGTGGGAAGTGGTCTTCCCTTCGATTGCAGCAGGCATGAGGAAAAGTCCCTGTGCCCCATCAAAACTAAGGTCACTTTGTACGCCAGTTGCAACATCATCGCACCAACCTTTCCTTCCAAACCTCCTAGGTGTGGCAACATCTCACCCTTCTGCCGCCCTGGGCCATGATTGGGTGGAAATGATCACGCTTCTCCACTTGCTTCGATTCGAGTGCATTCGACTGCTTTATTGAGAGCAAGCAGAGATCCTGACCCATCCGCAGGGACACTCTTTTCTGACAACTTTAACTAACATTTACACTAACCAACCTCCTTTCCATGTATACACTCCCACCCCCTATGTGACCTCCATGAAAACGACCACACACAGCATTTTAAACATTAACATGTATTATTGTTGTCCTTGTTCAGGAATCTACTATCTTTGCCAATCATGCCTGTCCTTGGATAAGGCCCTCCTCCTTGAATCAAGCCTTGCCTACATGCTCTTATTCCTACTTACATCCCCCAAATTGCCCTTAATCAGCTATACAGTTTGCCTTTTCTCCGCCACCAAAAAGACCATCCCCAGATGTGTAATTTCTGCCCTATATATAACACCTGCGCGCCTTCACCCATTCCTCCAACATGCGTGTCAACATCTCCAGATACAATTTGTTCCCCAGCTCGGAGAAGTGAAACCTATCATGACGGAACAAAGACAGTGACTCAAAAAGTAACTCCTTATGGACAATCACCCTTACTTCCTTAGCACTGCAGAAACAACGTATTTCTCTAGTTGTCTCCTTTAGTGCCCTACTGATCGCTGCTGATTTCTGGGCTCCCCACCACACTCTCCTAGCTGAGTCCGATAAAACAATGTCTTCCCCCAATCTGATCTCAAAAGTCCCTTTCATAGCCTTGATAGCTGTGTCAAGTCGTTCACCCCTAGGTTGATCCAAGCTTCCTCTGACTTACCATCTTGCCTTGAATTCCAATAAGGCCAGCACCAATTGTGCCCAACTCATGCCCTCTAGGCACTGCCAGTGCACCACTGCAGCATCATGGCAAGCCCTAGCTGGTAACCTCCAAATTGCTTTTTAGTCTGTGCCTCTGCCCATTTCACCAGGGACTGCCTGTGAATCCAAATACCCCAGTGATGGAACTCTGCATTCAGCACAATAGTAAAAAAAGCACATCCATTTAATCCAAATTCCTACCCACACATAGTGCTACAGACAATTGCTGTTCCACCTACCCAAACTTTTCAACTGGTCCTCTCCCATCCCAAGCTGCAGCTGCCCCAATTCGGAAAGAATGAGTGCCAAACTCCTGTGCCGGTAGACATGCTACAGCCAGGCAATTACAGAAACTCATAATATCTGCTGTGCCCGCAAGTCCTCCTTCCTCTCTCCTGAACACTTCAATCTCATTTTGTCACCTTTCCCTATCTGGACTTCCGCAGCCAAACTTCCAAATCCTCATCACTTTATCCCAATAGTCCCCGACTTGCTCTATCACAAATACCAACATATCCTCTCCTCTTTCCACCAATCCTCAAAAATCTTTCCTCCGGCAACTCCTGTCATGACATATGCCAGACTTATGCATAATGCCTCCATGGGACTACTAAATGATGCTCAAAGTTCAGATACTCCAGTAGCTTCTGCATGAGCCCTAGCTCGCGTTTCCGCCGACAGTCCCTCTTACAGCAAACCATTTAAAGTCCTAAACTTGTCTTCTGTCAAGCATCAAAACCATTTTCTCCGAATCCATCTCAATGCCCAAAAATATTAAACTGGTTGTAGGACACTGAGATTTGTCTTTTGTCAAAGGGATCCTAACCTACCTGCCACCACTTCCAACATCTCAAACTGGCGCACATTGCCCCATCACCAGGCTCGATCTACCAGCAAAAAATCATCTATATAGAGAAGAACTTGATCCGAGTTCACCACCCATTCAATGAACATGTTGAACTTCTGAAACATTGCACACGCCACTGAATACCCTATGAGCTTGCACTTGTCCATGTAATAATGTCATTGGAACTGTATTCCCAGCAAGTGAAAGTATTGGAATAAGGCAGAAAGTTGATTTAATGTTCACCTTATCCATTACTGAACCCACGCCACATGACCTGATAGCTGTATGGCTGAGTCCAAATTTAAGTAAAATACTGATACATTACGCCTGATCAATGAAGTCACGGACTTACGCCCCTTCTGGCCAGGACAGGCAGTGTATCAGCCGATACACCCCTGACACTTTCTTCAGCACCCTTCCAAATGGGAATACCACGGGGTCTAGTAGTGGAGATTCCCAAAATGAACTCTCCATCCTACCATGCGCCACTTTTTTCACCAACTTCTCTTGCCCCAACACCTCCATGTCCCTGCTGGGCTTCAAATTGTCCTGTTGACGGCCATGCCGTAGCCCCATATAGGAATCCTGATTCCCCCAACTGAAACACTCCTAAAAAAAAGTTTCTGCCGCTCCATCTGCATTCACTTTCAACCAGGGTAGCAAAGCTTCTAGCGTAAGCGGATTAGCCACCCTTCTCTACCACACCTATGGCCTCCACTATGCTCCTTTCTGCTGGTGCTGGACCCACTTCTGCATTGCACTGCAGTACCCAATACTCCCTCTGAACCTCGAACACTCATGCCCGAATTTACATGGGTGATGGTAATACAAGCCATTATTGAAGTTCCATCATGTCCTAGTTGGGGCCTGCCAGCTTACACCCCTCGTAGGTGGGGCTAATAGGACGGGCTAATATAAATGGGCAAGGCGCTTGCCTTATGGCAGTCTGCATTGGTCTTGTAGGTATCATGTAGCGTGACCACAATTTGGGATCCATGTCCCCCCATGATTTCCCTTGCGGTGTGCTCCACCGTACCCTGAATTGCTCATCATACCTCAGCCAAGCCCCTGAATCTGATGCTGGCATTCCTGATAACATCCAGAGACATTCACAATTCCACTCTCCTTTCTGGAGCATTCTCGCAAACAATGCTGGTGTAAATCGTAAACACTACCCAAGGTTTGTCAGGACCTCAGGCCGTTTTGCCAACTCCCATTCTTCCACGTTTACCCTCTCTTTACACTGCGTTTCCCAATGAAGCAGCTTGAAGATATTTACATATTCGTTCGCCCAAAGGTTCTTCTTCGTCACTTGTGTCAAATGCCCCAAGGGGTCTTCTATTTCCTTGTAAGGAAAAAACACCTCCCATGCTTGTTCTTCTCAGCTGCAGGGGTAGCTGTTACTACCAACTTCTCCCCCACCCCAGATAACCCATTCAGTCTCACTTTCCCCTCACTCACTATACTCTCACCTCCAGCCCCCAGCAATGCTGGCTACTCTACTCCAGTTCCTTATGTGCCTGCATTCATTTCAGCATCGGCACTGACATACTCCTTTATGATTCTCCTCACCAGACGCTGTCCCTTTTGACCGATAAATCTTTCCCATGACTCCCACCACACATTCGGCATACGCTCAAATTCAGACACACCACTGTCCCAAATATGAATACTTCAGTCCACTCCCATGGTTCTTTCAACCCCTCCCCATTTCTCTGTCTCCCCAGGTATCCCCTAACCCATGTCACACTGATAGTCAGTTCTCACTCTCCTGGGCCTCTAGCTCTCTCCACTTTTGGACCACTTGCCGCCATCCCTTCTACAGTCCACTTCATGTCGTTCCCTGACATGCTTCTTGATGCATTGTCTGCTCTATTCATTCAGGCTACCTTCCCTGCTATCCGTAAACTCCCATTCGTTTCATGTTCTCTCCGGACCATAGCCTCCATTCACTTCCCTATTGTATTGTCTTCCCTCCCCCAATGAAGATGCTAAGTTCCTGTCACTGTCTGACTCCTCCATTACCTGTGGTCTGACCATCAGTCCCAAGGGCTCCACTTACTAAACTCATCACCTCTATCGGGTCCTGCATTTGACACAAGCGTTTCTTGCACTGATCTAGGAATGCACCTGTGCCCCACACCAATATGGCCCTGGATTTTACCTGTTTCTCATCTGCTGCCCTTCCAAAGGCCCCTGGCCTAAAGCTTGCACTTCCTGCCTCTTCTTCTGCCCGATGTCTCAGGCCCTGTGAAGCAACCATGGTTGCCCATAAAGTGTTGGTAATCACTCTCCTGGAAAGGCACCCTCATTTGGGCCCCTGGTGAAAAGAGCTGGAATCCCATCCACACTCTGACTTCTGTGGGGCCTCCCTCTCTCCTTTGGGGGCCACGCTCTGCATGCATCCTACGTGAGCTGCCACTGGCTACCTGTCCCATTCTTGGACTCTGCAACTCCCGCTTGCCATCCTCTCTGGAAATCACTGCCGGCTTATGCCTCCTCAGCAGTCCTGTGGCTCCGGCCTTGAGAGCGTGTTCGGAGGATGCGGTTCTTGTGTGTATGGGGCCGCGCAAGTGATGCAGGAGTTGCCCAGAGCGGCATCGGCTGCACAGCTGACCCGCACGGGCACAATGTATAGGTGGGGCCAAGCCTGGCGAGTTGCCTCGCGTGAGGATCGAGCTATGGCAGACTGTAGGACAAGGAAAGGGCAGGGGAGGGAGGGTTGGGAGGAGAGGAAGGCACTGAACCGGTGTGCTGTGGGCTGCCAGGGGAGGCGAACGGCACCACTGGCAGAGTGTTAGGTGTTAAGGAGGGGTGGGGTTGAGAGCACGAATCAGAAGAGGAGGGTGGCCGTGGGTTAGTGGACAAGGAAAGGCCAGGGAAGGACATGGCTGGGGGGAGGGGGAAGAGGATGAAATGCCTGAGGAGCAGGAACCAGCTTGGGATCCCAGGGCATGGGAGATACTGACTATTTTTGAGTCCTGTGGGAAGAGGTTCGGGGGGACAGGGTAGCACAATGTGATGCATATTTGGCAAAAGGGGGGTCCCTTTAATGGGATAGAGGAGCTCCAAGTTCAGAGGGAGGGTTGGTGGGGGTAGTGAGAAGAGGTTCAAGCAAGCTGGTAGAGGAACAGGCAGCAGTGGCTCAGAGGCCAGCTTCGGCGTTTATTGCAGCAATGTTAGAATGGAGCAGGGAGGAGGAGAGCGGAGATGTGGAAGGTGAGCGATTGATGGAAGTAGTGGAGGTGGAAGGTGGTAAGCAAGGGAGGCAGGGTAGGAAGATGAGGGAAGGACAGACAGGTATGTGGCAGGGAACTAGCTAACCAGTCCAGCCTTGGACTTGCAGGGTGGCATATGGCGCAGGGAAGCCGACTTGGCAGAGTCGGGAGCAGCTCACTTGTGCCGAGGTGAAGAGGGGACTGGGCCCAGAGTGGCATGCCTGTTATTGGCAGGGTAGCTCATCGCAGCCAGCACAAGTAGGCCCAAAATGTCCTCGCTGGCCCCAACATCTGGCAGGTCTGGCACGGCCTCCGGAGAGAAGGTGAAGGACGGACGGCACGTGGGGGTGCTGGGGAGGCACTGCACCGTACAGTCTACCCGCCCAGATATAGTGGACAGGAGCAATAAAGGAGATAAGAAAGAGGGCCCTGAGAGTAAGGAATTAAAGTCCAAGTATCTGCCTTATATGGGAGTGACAAGACCTTTAAGGCGCACTGTATTCTAGCCACCAAAGAGCGCATATGGAAAGGGGAGTGTGTAGAGATGCTTAAAGTGTTGCATTAGGAGGTGAGGTCGAAAGAATGGTCATAAGAAGAAGAATATGAGTTGGCCAAGAGACCGAACGTGCTCCTTACGATCGAAAATTGGATGGCGGCATTCCTGATTTGCGCAAGCATATATTGCAAAAAATACCTGGAGCGGTGCGTCGCTCTGTTTAAATATATGGATGTTATCAGGAAGGCTCAAATCACGGGGAGAGGATACTCGTGGACCCAGTAAGATGAAGAGTTCAGGGCACAATTGGCATGGGATCCTGAAGCAAAATGGGAGGAATTAGATAGCAACCTGTGACAACACACGTTGGGGGCAGCGAAATGCTGTAAGACAATTTTCAATGCCAATAGTTTACCGGCCCTTTTAGGGGAGACCCACCAGGGGAGGGGTGGGTGTAATGGGGAAAAGTAAGCAGGGGGTCGGAGGGGAAATGCTGGGACTTTAATAAGGGGCTGTGCATGCAGAGTAGTGTAAGTTCTGCCATGAAGGTTCAAAGTGCGAAGGGTGGCACCCCCTGGTCATTTGCTTTGGGGTGGGGGATGGTTACCATCAGGGAGGAAACCACTGGCAGCAGCCGAGGGAATTTAGGGGGGGACCAGCAGCAGTTTATGGGCTCTCATAGAGGTAGGGGGTTGGGCCAAAGGGCTCATACTCAAGTTAAGTTAGACAGGTTGGTGTTCTGGCTAAAGCACTATGCGCGACGGGAAGCAGCAAGGGTTTTGCTGGGGGGGTTTCGGGAGGGGTTTAGGTTGGGTTACACAGGGCCGTGGATCAGGAGGTGGGCGGATAATCTACACTCAGCAAAAGAGCACAAACAGGCGGTACAGCACAAACTTAACAAAGAGGTGAGGGAAGGTTGGGTGATCGGCCTCTTCTATGATTGGCCCATGGAGAATTTGATTATGTCCCCAAATGGTGTAGTCCCCAATAAAGAGGAGGGCCAATTCAGGCCGGAAGGGGAATCAATTAATGATTTCATTGCAGAGGATGCAGCCACTGTGTCTTATTCCTCATTTGACGTAGCCATGTCACTAGTGGTGAAATCTGTGTTTCGGCTGCTACCAGTCCACAAAGACGATTTCAGCTCTTCGGTATCCACTTTGAAGGACAGTGGTACCTAGACCAAGCATTGCCGATGGGTTGTTCCATCTTGTGCACACTGCTTTTTTCTTGGTGAACAGGGCACCAATCGGTCACACACTATTTGGACAATTTCTTCTTTGTGGGTCCACCTGGCTCCGCGGGCTGCCAAGACATGCTGGAAAGTTTCCAAGAGCTGATGGGAGATCTCAGGGTGCCATTGGCACCGGAGAAGACAATGGGCCCTAGCACAGAGCTGTCATTTCAGGGAATTGAGATTGATTCTGTGAAAATGGAGGCTCGATTGTCTCAGGATAAGAAGGTCAAGATGCTGGCATTGTTGAGGAACAGGCTGCCACATGAGAAAGTCAAGGTCAAGGAGGTACAGGTTCTGTTGGGGCACCTTAACTTCGCTTGTAGAGTAGTCAGGGCAGGGAGGACATTCTGCAGGAGGTTGGGTCGAGCATTGTTGGGAACAGAATTACCTCATCATCACGCCCGGCCATCAGACTGGGTGAAAGAAGACTTGCGGATGTGGGTTGTGTTTCCACAGTTTTTCAATGGGGTTCCGCAGGCGGGGGATGAAGACATGGAGTAGGATGTTCAATTTTTTTTCGGATGCGGCATGTAGCATAGGCTTTGGACTTTATTTGCAGGGGAGGTGGTGTGCCGAACCCTTGCCTGTCCACTGGCTTAACCGTGGAAGGAATTTTGCATTCTTGGAGCATTTTACCCTGGTTTTCACTGTAAGACTCTGGGGGGAGGAACTGGCACCCAGGAGAGAGCTGTTACGGGTGGATAACATGGCAGTAGTAGAGATTGTCAATTGTCAATCCGCCAGGGATGTGCAAGTTCTGAAACTGATGATAGTATTTGTGCCGGGTTGCTTGTGTTATAACTTTTCTTTCAAAGCTTTGCATGTGCCGGGTGTGGGTAATAACATCGCAGATTCTTTATCTTGTTCACAGTGGGAGAGATTCCGTGGGCTGGCCAAGGACGCCGACAGGATTCCGACAGCTATACCTCAGCATCTGTGGTACATAGGCACACTGCTTTTTTCTTGGTGAACAGGGCACCAATCGGTCACACACTATTTGGACAATTTCTTCTTTGTGGGTCCACCTGGCTCCGCGGGCTGCCAAGACATGCTGGAAAGTTTCCAAGAGCTGATGGGAGATCTCAGGGTGCCATTGGCACCGGAGAAGACAATGGGCCCTAGCACAGAGCTGTCATTTCAGGGAATTGAGATTGATTCTGTGAAAATGGAGGCTCGATTGTCTCAGGATAAGAAGGTCAAGATGCTGGCATTGTTGAGGAACAGGCTGCCACATGAGAAAGTCAAGGTCAAGGAGGTACAGGTTCTGTTGGGGCACCTTAACTTCGCTTGTAGAGTAGTCAGGGCAGGGAGGACATTCTGCAGGAGGTTGGGTCGAGCATTGTTGGGAACAGAATTACCTCATCATCACGTCCGGCCATCAGACTGGGTGAAAGAAGACTTGCAGATGTGGGTTGTGTTTCCACAGTTTTTCAATGGGGTTCCGCAGGCGGGGGATGAAGACATGGAGTAGGATGTTCAAATTTTTTTCGGATGCGGCATGTAGCATAGGCATTGGACTTTATTTGCAGGGGAGGTGGTGTGCCGAACCCTTGCCTGTCCACTGGCTTAACCGTGGAAGGAATTTTGCATTCTTGGAGCATTTTACCCTGGTTTTCACTGTAAGACTCTGGGGGGAGGAACTGGCACCCAGGAGAGAGCTGTTACGGGTGGATAACATGGCAGTAGTAGAGATTGTCAATTGTCAATCCGCCAGGGATGTGCAAGTTCTGAAACTGATGATAGTATTTGTGCCGGGTTGCTTGTGTTATAACTTTTCTTTCAAAGCTTTGCATGTGCCGGGTGTTGGTAATAACATCGCAGATTCTTTATCTTGTTCACAGTGGGAGAGATTCCGTGGGCTGGCCAAGGACGTCGACAGGATTCCGACAGCTATACCTCAGCATCTGTGGTACGTAGGCCATGCCAGATGTTACAATCGGTGGTAGGGTCACTTGCAGGGTCACGCAAACCTGGCCTGGAGAGAGTTTTTGCATTGGGGTGCGGACCGGCGGGATAAATGGTGGTTGCAGGCTGAGGACGTCATCTGATATATATTAGATCTGATTGAGAGAGGTCTGTTGAGGGTTACCATTGTAGGGAATTTAGAAGGGGTTGCTTTTATAGGAAAACTAATATGGGGCTATGCTACATTGGAAGGTGAACTGGGAAATAGGTTCCTGGAGGGTTGGGCGCCTGAATAGGGCACAGCGGCGAAGGCCAGGATGCCAATTTCGTGGCAGCTATTGTGCCATCTGCTAACCGTATTGCCAGAGGTGTGCAGGGATGAGGAGACCTGCAATTTTTTCACACTGATGGTTTGGATGTTTTTCGGGGCGTTTTGGGTGTCGGAACTGCTCGGGAAAAAAGGGATCGGAGGAGTGTCTTTGGAGGACGTGGTCACGCATGAGGGTAGGTTGGAAATATAGCTGAGTCAATCAAAAACAGAACAGCGGGGCCAAGGTAGACAGGTTATTTTACAGGCAGTGGAGGCGCCAGGGTCCTGTCCACTTTGGTTGGCATCACAATGGTCGGTTTTCTGGGCAATATCTAGAGGAGCAGTCTTCAGGCATAGAGCGGGGGATAGGGTGACAGTATATCAGCTGTTAGAGCTTCTCCAGAAAGCTCTGCGGCGCTAGGGGGTGGATGGGTCAGAATATGGGACACATTCTTTCAGCATCCATGTGGCATCAGAGGCAGGCTCCGGATGAAATGATGTGGCTTGGCCGCTGGTCGCCACAGTGTTATAGGCATTATGTGAGGGGGTTGGGGGATGAAATGTGAGTGGTGGACAGTACTACGAGAAATTTACTGCCTTTTTGTTTTTTGCAGGTTCAGTGTGTGGTCCAGAGTGGAGGAGATGGGCATTTTTGGTGATGGGACACTTGTTTGTAGAGTGCAAGCTCTTCGGAGTTACTTTGGACAGCATTTAGGTTTCAATTAATGTTTGTTCAAGATCACATGGAAAGGGGAAGGAGGCATGTGTTGGAGAGAGCTGGTCCCTTGCTTGAATAGTATGTTGGTTGGTAGACGGTGTCCAGATATATTGGTTCTGCATTTGGAGAGAACAATCTTTGTAAGGAGAAAAGGGTTGAGTTGATGTGTAGCATGAAGAAAGAATTAGCTCTTGTTAAATAAAGGTGGGCAGGGTGTTCATCCTGTGGACGGAGTTTGTGCCTAAGAGGGCTTGGAGAGGTGTGCTAAAGCTGGGGGCGGTTGATAGAGCATGTAGAAAGGTTAATAGCTAGATGGCTTGATTTTGTAGGAAGATTGGGTTTGGAAGGATCCGTCATTCCGATATTCGGTTCAACATAGTAGAGTTGTTTTGGGGCGACAGGGTTCAACTAGCCAGATTGTGTATGGATCTTTACTTGTTGGAGATCAGAGAGGTGCTGGCTAGAACGCTGAATTCTAGCACCAAAGAGGGGGCAGAAAATGGTCGTATGCCACCCCCTTTTTCTAGGTGGTGGGGGCATGCAAAGCTTGCCTGGGGTTGACATTGAAAGTTAGTGAACCTTGTGGAGGGAAAGGGTAGGCAGGTAGTTCAAGGTTCAGTTTAGGATGTTTGGTTATTTACAGTTTCATACTTGCAGGCATAGGTTGTAGGATTAATAGAACTTGGTAATTTTAAATTCAATACATTGTAATGTTCTTAATGTGTTAATTGCAGGGTGGGGCAGGTTGGGGGGATTGTAGGGGTGGGTCAAATGGTAGTCTAACGGATGTATAGCGAGGTTTTAGTTTTGTAAGGCAGTTGCCAGGTTATTTTGTTGTGATGTGCACCTGTTTTAATAAAGGGGACTTTTTCACACATATTAAGTGATCAGAGTCATGATTGTACCATCTCTCCCAATAGGTGTTTGGGGGGCAGCCGACAGGAGGGAGGACAGCCCCCGGGCAGATTGGGAGGATGGTACAGTCCAGGGGACAGCCATTTTGTGAGTATTTTGGGCTCCATCATTATAGCTCCCATTCCTCCCAAAAACCCTGCCTGATGCCCTAAATAGAACTGTTTCCTCCCCCTTGCTGACTTGTTCATTCCGGTTTCAGACATTTGCACTTTTAATCAAGTATTGTTTTATCTGCAAGTAAATTTAAGTTTGAATGTTGAATTTTATAAGGATCATAATGGGATTTTACATTTCCTCAGTGATGCATCAACTCTGTAGAGTAACTGCAAAAATTGGTGTTTGTTATTATCAAAAGTTTTTGTGAACCTTTCAACAGTCAGATCTCAGTTTTGATGTACTTTTCACTTGTATATCATTGTTGTCTCTTAGGATGGCTATAGGTAAAATGTGCTACCCGCCCCCTTTCTTGAATGATTCCGGTGAGCAGGTGTTACTTTGAAAGGAGTGGTTCAAATTAGTTAAATCATCTCTCTTTGCTATTAGAGGGGAGAAATGTCCATCACTGCGTAAACAACATGTGCTACTACATTACCTGGTATTGAGAATAGGAAAGTGTACCCGTACCTTCTTGAACCTGAGGATGATGGAGGAGTAAGTGAACCTAGGGACTTGTACCAAAATACTTTCACAAAGATAAAGGCACTCTTTGTGGGACAAATTAACATGGCCCTTCAAAAAACATACCTTTTTAGATGTGCTCAAGGGGAAATGAAAAGTTTACCAAGATATATTGATGTACTGAGGGGACTTTCCAAAACATTTGAATTTGGTGCTTTAGTCTGGTGTATCAATAATGATCACATTCAAGTGAAAAATCTTGCTCATAATCCAGGACTGGCTGAAGCCATAGAACTGCAAATCATAAAGAACACATGATAACTGTGCAAAGGAAGGGAAGGATACAAGTGAAAGGTTAGGGAAGAAAAGGGAAGGTCGTTTTAGAAATACCATGAAAGTTAAACACCATGGTGATTACATACAAAGGAAGTGTTTCAGTTTCATCAATATTTGTCTCTTGTCTAATTGAGAATATTATTTTGCAGAAACTATGGTGAAATAAAAAGTTATCCAAGTAATGCAAAGAAAGTAAAAAGAAGTGAATGAATGTCACTAAGAATTTGTAGGAAGTTGAAAGTAATCAGTCTTCATGGTCAACTAAGAAAAGGACAAAGTAGAGTTACTAAATGTGACATTATGTTGGTTAATCTGATGCTTACATTATTAGCTAATTTGTGTTCTTCTTACACATTAAATCTGAAAAAGAATATTATATAATGAAAGAATCTGATGTCAGACCAGGTGGTTACAACAAACTTTCCATCCCAATCAGAAGGCATACAAGAATGTGCATCTCCTTCAAATCGAAATCCATGTTTATGAAGGTGGAAACATCAAAACGAGCTTGATGTAAATCCCTGTTCAAATGAGGAGGCTCCAGTACTACTAACTAAAAGTTTTCCAAGTAAAAATTACATCGGTGCAGCATTTCTGGATTTTTTGGGCCATATGTATCAAGGTACCAATTTGCGATTCTGCAATAGCGATTTTTAAGAAATCGCTATTTCAGAATCGCAAATTGGTATGTATCAAGAAAATCGAAATTTTTTTGCGATTTCCTGATATTCCTTAATTGCGAATTCGCAATTAAGGAATACTTTCCCATTCATTTCTATGGCCCAGGAGGCCCATAAGAAGGAATGGGAATTCATCCTCAATTTGCGATTCGCAATTTGCTAATCGCAAATTGAGAATAATTTCGCAGGGGTGTCCAAAGGACACCCTGTTGCACCCCTGAAATAAGCATGGGTGCACATGTGGTGCACATACATGCCCTAAGGGCATGAATGTGCGTCACATGGCACTTAGAAAAATGCAAAAGTTGGCATTTTTCAAGAGATTCACAAATTACCACCAACTTGAAGTTGGTGGTAATTTGCGATTCCTTAGGGACAATTTGCGATTTTTTTTAACTTAATACATTGCATTTAAGGCATCGCAAATTTTATGATTCCTTATTTTGCTTGGGATTTTCAATCATACATCTCATTTAGCAAATTCGCATTCGCAAAGGCCGAAATTCTGAGAATTTAGGCCTTTGCGAATGCGAATTTGTATGATACATATGGCCCTTTGTTTTCTGAGAAACTGGGGCATCTTAGAAAGTTTCAGGACAAAATTAAGATAAAGGAGGTAGCCATCCCTCCAAATTGATGAACCCAAACCACTGGAAAGTTTTGGTGAATGACAATTTTGGCCACTAGACACAATTTAAGAAAATAATAGGAAAAATCATTGGATGGCTGGTATTAAATAAATAAAAAATAGGATGATGACATAAAATATGATAATATATTGGTACAGACTAAGCATAACAACTGACTTTTGAGATGCAAACAGGACCATCACGTATGGCTCATTGTAAATAACATTTGGTGCTTCATGTAGAAGACAAGGGTTTGGTACACTAGGGAATTTGGGATACGTATTAAAACATTACATTTTTCATGTGTGTGGTAAATAGAAATTCATTATTACAATCTGCGTTTATAATTGGGTTTTTGATTAACTAGGTTTGGAGTCAGTGCTGGACTGCATGGCACAGAGATTGATGGGTTTGATTAACAGGAGTATAAATAGTGGTATAAGTACAGCACCATTCCTTACAATTTTTTCTTTGATGTAAGGTGAATTTGCATTTTGGTCCCCGTTTTTGACCTTGTGGCTCAAAGGATAACAGATTTTTTAAACAGATTAGAAAAAGTGGTCTAAAGATGGCAGTTTTGGGGAGCGCTAGGTGGTGCGCGACCAAGATGGCCGCACATCAGTAGGGCTCCTGCTGAGCCGGGTGGATTAACATCCATCTTCCCTATCCTGAAATGAACTAAAGGGCATGAAAGCATTAAACGAGCACCGGAGCTGTGGCTGATACCTGCGGTGAAAGTATAATGTGGGGGAGTAGACTGGCGGGAAGCGGCGACCGGAGAAACCCTGGGCCGAGCACTGAGCCAGACGTCTGGAGCTGAGTGACTGAGACAGAAACCAGGAGAGTCCGTGGTCGGGCAGGACATCGCAGGCCCGGCCCTTGTGACGGCTGAACCGCTGCGGCTGCGACATTCGAGGCAATGTACTGCCCCATTCACCCGAGGTGAGCGATCAAGGGGAAGGGGAGTGACGGAAACGCTGCACTGGCGCTGCAGCTGACGACGACCTGTGGAAAACAAGGCGCACCGGGCAAGATCATCCAGTGTCCAGTAAGAGAAATAGCGCGAGTCCTGGCAGACGGTAGCCGCTGATGTGAGCGCGGATTGTGAATCAGCGCTACTGGACATTGGGAGTTCTGTGTTGCAGCATATTGTGCGATCCCGCGATGTTGGGTGCCTCGCCACTGCAGCAAATAGCACAGCACTGCGCACAGCGCGACCGGGAGGTATGGCCACCGTTTTAGCAGGCAGTCACGGGTGGAGATACACGGGGGACCTGGCCGGGACACAGACAGCTGCCTATATACTAAAACCTTCAATCCTGTGTGTTGAACTCCTAAGCCTGAGAGGTACGACTGTTGCCACTGGGGTGGACTCTAGCGCGCTCTGACCGGTTGACTTGTAATAATGGTGAGAACACGTGGCTGGCACTGAAGGCGGCCATTTCGGGACACAGAGTGAGGAGTGAGGTGCTGCACCAGGCAGATTTGACCAATGAACGGCGGTAGACATAGCGTGAGCACCAACGGCTGATGGGAGACAGCGGGAGTACCGACAGTGAGCTGGTGATTCTGAATACTAGGAGATATTTGCAAAAGTATATTGCGTGATCCCACAGGGCACGGCACCTCACCATAGCAGTAAATAGTAACTTACTGCTTGTACCCCAAACAAGAGGAACGGTCGACACAGTAGCAGTTTGGCACGGCTCGAGACACACGTGGGACCTGGTCCATCCATAATTAGTTACTTTAGTGTTAATACCTTCAGCCATGTGTGAATGAATCCTGGAGTCGAGAGTCTACAGTCTCATTACCGAGGTGGTCTCTAGTGCGCCCTGGTCTGACAATCTAGTGAATTGGAGATATCACGCGGCGGTCACTGGGGGCGACCATTGCGGGGCGCAAAGTAGAGGGAGGAGAATGGCTATAAATCTCACCTTGAAGAGCCTAGCACGCAACAGACAGGCAGCATGGGGAGCACCGACACAAAGCAGACAAAAATACCATTTGAGTCACGCAAAATGCCAAACTCTGGTTCAGGGGAACTGACAGAGTCAGATACAGCTGAACACCAGGAAAAAGATTGGAAAGCAGTATTACTTGGCGGGAAACAAAGCCTGTCGTCCATAGATGCGAAAATGGAAACTGTGACCGCACGGTTGGACTCTGCGGTCAACAAACTATAACATCATGATCAATAAATTAAAGAGACAGAATCCAGGATTTCTGAACTGGAGGATGGGGCTGTAGCGAATAAAGAGTGTGTATTACAAATGGACAGAATCCTTAAGATAATAGCAAATAAGAATGAGGACTTGGAAGCTCATTCCAGGAGGAATAACGTCTGCATCCTTGGCCTGGCTGAGTCGACCAACACGGGCCGCATGGAAGATTTCACTGAAAAGCTTGTTGTTGAACTATTTGGGAGAGACTCCTTCTCTGAGCGCCTGACAATGGATAGAGCACACAGATCCCTAGCGGCACGCCCGCCCCCAGGAGCGCCGCCGCGCCCGGTGATAGTGCGCTTCCTGACCTACCGGGACAGAGACACAGTTCTGCACCTGGCCCGGGAGAAGAAACAGGTCCCCTATGAAAATACCACCTTAGCGTACTTCCCGATTTCACACAGACAGTGCAAGAGGCACGGCGCAAATTTGCAGCTGTAAAGAAAAGAGCCTCTGCCTCTTTAAGGCTCTCAGCTCAAAATCAAAATTAAACTGATAAATTGATTAGACTTAAGAAAAAACAAATTCGTACAGACTTGCACGGACATTTCCTCCTTCAACACTTACCGGCAGGTACAATCCCTGGTGGACTTCAAAAAAAAAATGTCCCTGAAATTTTTCCAGAGGACTCAATTTACAAGAAGGGCTACAGCTATATAGAAACAAAATGTAGCCGTGACCTCATGGTCTAGACTGTAGAAACTGACCAACGACTATCCAAAGTTCAACTTGAAGAAATTGTTAGTTTGGAAGTTGGAATTTCAACAAACAACAAATAGCGGATGCCAAATCCTTATTGGAAAAAGTAGAAATAGAAATTGGAGAGTTCAAGGACTACACCATAAACCAAAAATCCAATCAGTTTGAAAAAGATAAGAAATTTCAGTTTGGAGAAAGCTTACCCCTATTTACAATCTGATTTCTACACAAGACCAGAATCAAGGAAACATCTACAGGATTATCAAGGGAGGTCAACAAATAATTTCATCACTTTTTCAGACACATCATCCTCTGGAAGTAGTAGTGAAGGAGAAAATTCAGATCTCCGTAGAAATAACAGATGGGGCTCTTACCAACAGCCCCCACAGGGCGCTTTTTTAGGATGAGGCCAAACGAAAACAAGAGCAAAAGTAAGATACAATTACAAACCATGGGAAATGTCGACTCGTTGACAGAATTACAAGAATTAACATCTTCCTCTATATTCAATCTTACCCCAAAAATTTTAACTAAGGAGGAAGAAAGTGTTTTACAAAAAGGATTATCATTCCTTCCAAACAAGAATGACAAATTTTGTAAAATTGAAAACAGAAGTGATTGAATTTTGTCGTAAACTTTGATTGAAAACATTCTTTAAAGATAACCCATTCGAATCTGGAGCAGAAACAACAGGACTCCGTAATAAATCATCTTTTTGTCCTCCTACAAACAAGGTGCCCAAAGAGGTTATTACCTTTGAAAGAACCATTCTTTCTGCTGTCACTGATATGGAAAAAAAGAAAAAATGGATCAAACACAATATTACAAAATTGGAGTCAGAGGCATTGGTAAACCTAAAAAAAGACACGTCTGTTAGAATTAAGCAAGCAGACAAGGGGGGTTCGATTGTAGTCTGGGACCGGACCCTCTACATAACAGAAGTCAAAAGACAACTAGATGACTTTACTTGTTACCGTAAAATCAATAAGGATCCAACTCTGGAATTAAAAAAACAACTCCATGCAATTATTGATGAGGCAAATGATTATGGCTTTCTAGGAAAAAAGGAAATGGAATATTTGAAAAATAAAAAACCCCGGATACCACTGTTTTATGTCTTACCAAAAGTACATAAAAATGAAACTACACCTCCTGGACGACCGATAGTATCCGGCTGTGAATCTTTACTGGAACCCATTGCCAAATTCGTTGATTTCTTTTTAAAGCCTTTTTTACCAAAAGTAAAATCGTACATAAAAGATACAACGGATTTCATCAACAAATTAACACACATTAATTTTGAAGAAAACAACAATTGGTTGGTTACCATGGACATAACGTCCTTATACACAAAAATTCCACAAGACGAAGGATTGCTTGTATTGGAGTTGGTCTAGAATCAAGAGACAAACCACAAAAGATACCCACAGATGTTATCATGAAATTGGCAGCTTTTGCATTAAAAAAGAACTATTTTAATTTTGATGGGGACTTTTTCTTTCATACTGGCGGAGTGGCCATGGGATGCCCCTTTGCCCCAGAATTGGCTATTCTTTTCATGTCAAGCTATGAAGAAACCTTCATTTATCAAAATAATTCATATGAACAATGAATTAAACACTGGAGTCGTTATACAGACGAAATTTTTTGCATATGGACAGGCACGGAAGAAGATTTATTGAAGTTCTATGACTGGGTCAATAATAGAATGCAAGAGATCGAATTCAGCTTTAATCATTATAAAAGACGAATGCCTTTCCTAGATGTAGAAATCTACCCGTCAGATGGAGGTCTTGCAACTACACTCTTTAAGAAACCCACAGACCGCAATAAGTCCTTACACTATTCAAGCAATCATCCCTGCAGCCTGAAGGAAAATCTTCCGTACGGGCAATATCTCCGAATTCGTCGGAATTGCCAATACAAGGACGAATATATGAAACATGCAGCCAAACTGACTGAAAATGTTCTTGCAATTTGCATACCCGAAAAAACTACTTAAAAGATCATTGAAAAGGGCATGGTGTACTCCACGTGACTGCTTGTTGGAAAGAAAAACTAAAAAAGAACGAGACAGGATGGTTCTTGTGTCAACATACTGCCCAAATTCAAATATGTTAAAAAAGGTAGTGAATAATAATTGGCATTTAATAAAGAATTTAGACACTTCCTTATACAATCCACCACTGTTTGCTTTCAAAAAGGATACCAGTATAGCGAACAGACTTGTTCGAGCGGCCATACCCAAAAAAGAACAAATCACTCTGAGATCAATGATTGGCTTACCTCCAATACAGGGACATCACAAATGTGGAGATTGTATTTGTTGTCAATCTACAGAAGAAGGTATCATTTTCAAACATAATGATATCACATAGAAACACAAGGCTTTTACAAATTGTAAGTCCCGTTTTGTCATCTATGGAGTGAAATGCCCTTGCAACCTATTATATATAGGAAAAACAAATTAGGAAGTACGAACTAGAATCCAACAACAGGAATCAAAAATAAAAAAGAATGTGCAGACTGCACCGTTGGTAAACCACTGGAGGTTAAATAATCATTCTGAGACAGATTTACGATGGTCAGTAATTTCGAAAGTTGAACAAGATTGGAGAGGTGGAGACCTAGAAGTGAAATTGGCTAAGAGAGAAGCAATGTTGATAGTTAAGTTCAATGCTGCAGTCCACGGCCTTAATGAACTCACTGAAATCTACAAACTGAATTGAGCAAATGATAAGTAATATTAATGGCACTGGGGGTAGAAATCCGAAAGAAACTATAAACCAATAGTGGGATAACACTAAGTACCATTAAAACGCCGGCAGCAACATCAAAGAATTACAATCATGAAACATTAGAATCCATTATAAATACTATGTCTCATGTTATGAGATGGACTTACACGTCAATTTATGGACGCAGGGAAATGTAAAAGATACGAATTGTCCCTTTTGGATACCGGTTTCTCTACACTTACAATATATATATGTAGCTAATACACAAGCGATTGGACCTTCAAATATGGCGACAGTGAATAACGATTCCACCGTGCAAGATGTGGAAGCTGTGATTTTGAACACATAATTGTACAGATGTAATGTATACAACTCCGAAAGACTCTAACAGAACTTACACCGAGGACTGTAGAACACGTAAAATAAAGAGGGATTAATATATTGAATCGCAAGAAAAACTACTCTTCCCATGAGTCATAGCTCTAAAGCCGCAGGAGCTTCCGTCTATGAAAAGGATGTCGCAACAGACGCTGACACTTATCACAGCCGGATCGCGCAAAAAAACAGAATCCACTCTTTTGGAGGATTGCTGTTTCCTTGGAGGTAAGCCCACATTCATGACGACTAAAACGTCTCACGAGGCAGCTCACAATACAGCAAACTAATAAGAAACTTCTGTCTCCCCCGCAGATGGCCAATTAATCAATTCTTTTCGACGAACACACCAAGGAAAACAACAATTCCAAGTAAGATAATTTTGTAGGACTTCGGTCTCAATAGGCAAAAAAACGTTTGCCTTGTCTTTATAAAATGGGCACTGATGCACCATCCTATTTCTCCATCTCTAGGCTCTAGATAGCAACGCAACTTCTTAAAAAGCAGCGGCAATACAGAGAATGGCATAAGCCTGATGTAAGTCGTATGATTGAGTTTAGTACAAGTACAGTCTAAATGCATAATTATGTGAGGTTAAACTAGGCTCTCTGTTCATTCCCTCTAGCTTTCTATTTGTTCAGCGTCGTGGATGATTCACAAGCCGCTAATAGTGAGGTAAGAAGTATGTGGCTCTTGTGGGTGAGCTAACTAAAAGTAGACAAAAAGAATAATACACTAAAGAAAGGTTTTTTCTCTTTCTTGGTTCTACAGCATGGTCCTGATGAGAACTCCTAAATTATGCTGAGTTCGAAACGCGTGGACCGATTCATGAACCATAAGACTTGACACCTACCTACCCTGCACTGAAGCGGAAAGCTCCACTCTAGCGGACAAACAGCGTACCAGCCTCCCAGCCCACCTCTCGCAGCACCCGCTCCGCGGGTGCCGCTTCGTCGGTGGGTGTTGGTAGAGGCAGCATCCAGAGGACCAGAGGCGAGGAATCCAGGACAAAGGCAGCAAGGCGGTAAGGGGCGCGAGGGACCAGCGGGGCTGCGAGCGTGCGGGGACTTCATTTCCCAGAAGTCCCTGCAAGACCACGGAAGAGCTTCCGGTCCGCTCTCCCTGCTGGCCCCGCCCCCCGCCCATCTGAACCTGCTAAAAACGTCCCTTTCCCTCCACCTTGTGGGACACCTACCTACCCTGCACTGAAGCGGAAAGCTCCACTCTAGCGGACAAACAGCGTACCAGCCTCCCAGCCCACCTCTCGCAGCACCCGCTCCGCGGGTGCCGCTTCGTCGGTGGGTGTTGGTAGAGGCAGCATCCAGAGGACCAGAGGCGAGGAATCCAGGACAAAGGCAGCAAGGCGGTAAGGGGCGCGAGGGACCAGCGGGGCTGCGAGCGTGCGGGGACTTCATTTCCCAGAAGTCCCTGCAAGACCACGGAAGAGCTTCCGGTCCGCTCTCCCTGCTGGCCCCGCCCCCCGCCCATCTGAACCTGCTAAAAACGTCCCTTTCCCTCCACCTTGTGGGACACCTACCTACCCTGCACTGAAGCGGAAAGCTCCACTCTAGCGGACAAACAGCGTACCAGCCTCCCAGCCCACCTCTCGCAGCACCCGCTCCGCGGGTGCCGCTTCGTCGGTGGGTGTTGGTAGAGGCAGCATCCAGAGGACCAGAGGCGAGGAATCCAGGACAAAGGCAGCAAGGCGGTAAGGGGCGCGAGGGACCAGCGGGGCTGCGAGCGTGCGGGGACTTCATTTCCCAGAAGTCCCTGCAAGACCACGGAAGAGCTTCCGGTCCGCTCTCCCTGCTGGCCCCGCCCCCCGCCCATCTGAACCTGCTAAAAACGTCCCTTTCCCTCCACCTTGTGGGACACCTACCTACCCTGCACTGAAGCGGAAAGCTCCACTCTAGCGGACAAACAGCGTACCAGCCTCCCAGCCCACCTCTCGCAGCACCCGCTCCGCGGGTGCCGCTTCGTCGGTGGGTGTTGGTAGAGGCAGCATCCAGAGGACCAGAGGCGAGGAATCCAGGACAAAGGCAGCAAGGCGGTAAGGGGCGCGAGGGACCAGCGGGGCTGCGAGCGTGCGGGGACTTCATTTCCCAGAAGTCCCTGCAAGACCACGGAAGAGCTTCCGGTCCGCTCTCCCTGCTGGCCCCGCCCCCCGCCCTTTACGCCTCCTACATAACAACATCCCTCTCCCGCAGCGCGGGACGCAGCTCGGGCGAAGACAGGGCAAAGACAGGGCCGTTTGAGGCCGTTCGAGGACGGCCCCGGCCCTGTCACCCTGAGCTCTACGACGATCCCCCTAGCCCCCCTCGAAGCCAAACGCACATTTTCGGGACTTAAGATGCGTCCCAAAACAAGAAGCGCAACTAAGAAAGTGGCTCTGGTGACACAAGTAACCGGCCCAATAGATCTCTTTATATCCAGGGTCAATGATACCATTGACAAAAGCATCATCTTACTGGAGAAAAGAGTCTCCTTGGACCTCATGCAGGCAAAACGATCTTCGCTCGGTTCACTTGCTACTGCAAATTCCCCCGTTCACCCGGTAGCTAATAATTGCTCCCTGCCACTACCAACAAATACTGCTCCTACGCTGACCGTTCCAAACTCTGTCGATTTGTCCGTAACCCAATCGGACTCTGATCCATCATACGTCGATCTCGACGCAACCCCAGACCTAGAAGCCTGCCAATCACCGGTCGAGAAATTAGACCAGAGTGACGACAATAATCTTGTACCATCTTACCCAGAAACGATCCGAGACACAACAAAAATAAGGGAAATTGTCTCCACCAATCTCAAGGCAATGCCAACCAGCAAGGAAAAACCAAAGACAAAAAGAAAGAACCATAACTTGACTACACCCACCCCTAATTCCTCGGCAGGTATCCCCTGCTGGGTGGAAAATATGGTTATGGACTTAAAATCCGACCTTGAGGCAAAAATTACAGCGCAGATTAAACCACTCATATCAAAATTGGACAGACTTACGTCATTAATCAACTCCAAATGTAGTTGTAAACCAAGCAGGAATGGTTCCACCCCAACGCAGGGCGCACAGGAAATACCCCAAAAAAAACCATCCAATACAAAACAAATAACCAGCACAATAAATAAGACTAATTTGTCATCAACCAAAAAAGCGGCAGTAACACATCCATTAGCCAAAAAAGTGACCAACCTGGATGCTCCCAAAAACACCCCGGACGCGGTAGATCTGTCGTCCACTACCCAAATAGATGCAGAAGGTCAAACAAAATCAAAAACAAATAACAGGCAAATGAAAGGAAATCTCACCATTCCAGCAGAGACCCCCTCCCAAGAAAATCCACCAGATCTGAAGACCAAGCAACCTCGGCCCAAAATAATCAACTTACCCCCGGAAGCTTCTCCCTTCGTGGTGGTGTTAACAGCAGTTCCCCCACTGAAGGAGGGCGTAAGAGAAACCTTCGCAGAGCTGAGGAATAAATGTGCTCAGTGGCTCCATATCCACAGACCACTACCCGCCCACATCAGGGGCGACATCTTCTCTGCACGTAGAGGAGATTGGGTTGGTAGAAGCACGAAGACAAAAGCGGGGGACGTCATCAGTATCAAATTCAGGGAGATAGGGGCAGCAAACTACATTTGTAATTCGTCCAACAGAGGACCTGCCACACAAATAAACCCCCTTCCCTTGTCTTACTTCCTACCTCCATCCACAAGGCAAAATTTCTCCTCGTTCGCACACCCAATAAACCCCAACTTTATAAATCCCTCCGACTACAATATGTACTACCCCCAACACCATTCAGAGAGGTCTAGATCCCTGCAAAACTTACAGTATCCAGCCTTTCAGTGGCATCCACCTGCTTTATTTCCCCAATCCACTCCTTTTGTTACCCCACCCCCGGTAAACCCACCTCCATGGTCACATCACAATACCCAACAATGGTGGCAACCTCAGCAATCTACGCACTATAACACCCACTTATGGCAACAGCCGCGGCAAGGATGGCTTCCCCCATTCAAACCATTAGGCCCAAATCACCAAGACAGAGACATGAATGAATGGAGTGGACCGGACCATCGGACAAAGAACAACGACCCCACATGCTGGGACAGCTGGAACGGCCCCCACTTAACAAACAGATATAGTCCCCTGGACGGCGTCGATTGACCACCACAATTTCAGGCATATTCCCAAAACCATACAGATCGTATGGAACCCATCGAACTCCCATCAGTCTCTCTAGACCGAGAGATTCCACCTGCTCCCGTGAAACTAAAAAGAACACAAAGCCCAGATGATAGCTCAACAAACCTGAGCTTGATTTCATGGAACATCGCTGGTCTAAGGACAAAAATAGAGGATGGGACAATCCTGTATCATACGCTTAATCACCAAGTATTATGCATACAGGAAACATGGTCACTACAAGAATATCACCTGCAGGGGTACAAGACGTACTCGTCTCTCGCGCAGTCGGGACATCTAGGCAGACCAAAGGGAGGTCTATGTATTTACCTAGCTAACACTATTCAAAATGTTAGAACAAAGGTTATTGAACTGACAACAAACCTGCAGATCATAGGTCTTTATTTCCAGAAAAGAGAGTCGATGATCATTATTAACTTCTATAATAATCTGGAGGAACTGGACTTAGAGAGAGTTTTGGCCCACCTCCATGGAACATTAACCACCCTTATAATGCAGCAAGGAGCAGGAGGCCCGGCAACAATAGTATGGGCAGGCGACTTTAATCTTCACGCCTGCACCCAACTAAAAAGAAAATGCCCAGGCATGGTGACAGAAGATGGCCTCTTACTTACACACTTTTCGCACACCAAAATGGGAAGGCAAATGAACGATCTCCTATCCGATCTGGATCTCCAGATAGTAAACACCTCGGAATACGGGGAAAACTCACTTGCACCTACCTACATAGGACGAGGTCATCAAACCACGGTAGACTTTATAATTATATCAGCCTCTCTGCAAACAAGAGTAAAGAACTTCGAAGTGCTACCGAATTCTCAGAGTGATCATGCAATACTAACTCTAAAAGTCTTATTAATTCATCAAAAATGTTCCCCAGCAATAATAGCAAATGCCCTGACTCAGGAAAACATCAATTTGGATAAAGCAAATGGGTATACCATAAAGTGGGAGAGGATCAATCCTGATGAACTCACCAAAGAACTAATAAGGTCAGTTTACCCCCAAATTGAAACCTGTTTGGACATAGCTACTAATGACATGGAGCTTTTAACTAACTTCGCCCTAATCATGGAAAAAACAAAGACGCTACTTACAAGAAAACAAAAAACTGACTCATCGCGGACCACTGGTTGGTTCAATCAAGAGTGCACCAAGGCACACACAAGACTAAAGTTAGCCTTAAACAAAAATGATAGGGACTTCAGTACAATAGCCACTCTCAGGAGCGAATACCTAAAAACAAGGAAAAAGAGGAAAGAGGAACTGAAGCAAGCGCTGTGGCACGAACTCCATGCTAGCGCTCAAGAAAAAAATTCAACAGCATTCTGGAGAATTATTAGAACTCCTTTCCTGGTGGACGACTCGGGCCCAAAAATCGAAGTCGCCATAGATGCTGCAACTTGGGTATCACATTTCACTAGCATCTTTCAAAAACCAACTTACGACCCAGAACTAGAAGAAGAAGAAAAAACACTTCCACTATACCCAATAGACATTAAATTCGAAATTTCTGAAATTCTTGTGGCATTGAACTCCACCAAAAAAGGTAAGGCTCCAGGGCCGGATGGCGTCCCAGCAGACTTTTTTAAACACCAGACAGACCTCTGGGCACCAATTTTAACAAGGGTTTGTAGCGCTACGGCAAAAGTAGGAATTTTAGAGTCCTGGACCAAATCCATAATGGTCCCGATTTTTAAAAAAGGTAATCGTATGGACCCCGCCTGCTATCGCCCAATCTCCCTGTTGGACTCGTTGGGGAAAATTGCAGGAAGAGTGATACTAGAAAGATTACAGGACTGGGCGGAAGAAAAAGGTGTCCTATCCGATCTCCAATTTGGATTCAGAAAAGGATTAGGCACTGTTGAGCAAGCCTTAAATCTATCAATAATTGTCGGAAAATATGTGCACGCAAAGAACGCAAAACTTTATATGACTTACGTAGATCTATCCGCGGCTTTTGACTGCGTCTCCCACACAAAATTGTGGTCCCTTCTAGCACAGATGGGGGTAGACCAACCACTCCTGAACTTTTTAAGGGAACTCTACTCCAACCCATCCGCAAGAGTTCGCTTCGGGACAAAGGGAGAACTGACGGAGACCTTCACAGTAGAGCGGGGGGTCAGACAGGGATGCGTCCTGGCACCCTTTCTTTTCTCCCTCTACACCAACAACTTGGAGGTTGAGCTACTAAAGGGTGCCTGTGACCTCCCAAGGGCCAAACATCGCCCGATCCCCGCTCTGCTGTATGCGGATGACGCCGTCCTCCTCGCACAAACTCCCCGTGAACTCCAAAGGTCCCTAAACAGATATTCCCAGTATATGAAAACTCTTGACCTCCACATAAATGTGAAAAAAACTTTCGTAATGAAGGCTGGGGTCGGGAAAAATCAGCAAACATCCATCTACCTCGACAGCCAAAAAATTGCCTCAACAAACGATTATTGTTATCTGGGGGTCACGATAGACAATAAACTTTCCTGGAAACCAGCAATAGAAGCTAGAAAGCATTGTTTTAAAAGAGCACTAGCAGCTTTGGTGTCGTTTTCCCAAAAATTAGGAAAACGTCCACCCAGAGAACTGCTAACCATATATAGAGCCAAGTGCCAATCTACAGCCCTATATGGAGCAGGACTATGGGGACACACGGACGTTACTTCTCTGCAAACCGCAGAAAATAAGTTTTTTAGATTTATCCTATCTGCCCCCAAAACATCCTCCGTTTACGCCTGCCACTTAGAATTAGGGGCACCATATATTGAAGATCTTGCCAAAATCCAACCACTTCTACTCTGGCGACGTATTTGGGTATCAGACACAAACGACATCACAAAAACAATATTGACGGATGCAATGTCTCTGCACTATGCCTTTAAAATCAAATGGCTGGCCTATATCCGGACCTTTCTTGGCGACCTTGGATTGGAAAAATATTATCGTAATCCCGAAAAAATCGGAGAACTCGCAAACGATAATTTAAAGAAGCGAGCGTTGGATCATTTGACAAACATGAGACTTCAGGCAGAAGCTGGAAAACAGTCGGTGCAGCATGCTACGCTGGTCCAATCTACTCTTTCAATGCAGCCGTACTTAAAACTTGACATTGGTACCTTTGAACGCTTTCTCCTGATAAGATTTAGACTGAACATATTTCATAAACTGGTGGCCTTTCCAACGCCAAACGTGTGGGACTCAAATCCACCCCCATGCCCATGTGATGGGACTTCAAGTCAATCTTCTATTCACACAGTCCTATTTTGCAAATTTTATCAGGAACACCGCAAACTCTGGCTATTGACCCTTTTAAAATCTTGGGGTCTTAGACAATGCAGAGCAGCCATGCTAAGTTTGCAGCTTTTGGACACCGAAGCCACATGTTACCATGTCCTTAATTTTCTGAAATGTATTTATAGACATCGGAAAAACCTTTAAACAGTACTGTAATTCATTTTCTGCTTTTTTAACTTGTAAACTAGACCTCTTTGAAAGACTTTTTAAATTGTAATTGTAATGCTTTTATGGATCGTAATAATCCGAATAAAGTTTATATTTGATTTGATTTGACTTGATAAATATTCTTTGATTTATTTACAACAAGAGAAATAATAATTGTTCTATGGTTTCTTTCAAGTGAATTACTGTAATGTATATAATAATTCTTTGCTGTGTATGAATGTTGAAGACTGAATGAATGTGGTATGAAACTGTCCCTGCAATGTATATGACTGTATAGCACTTTTAGAATGTTGCGGATTATATTGAATGTATTGTTTAGGTGTGTTTTATAAAAATGAAAAATTGGTAAAAATTTGACCAAAATCTATGAAAATGAAATAAATGAAAAAATAAAAAGATTTATTCATTCCACAAAAGTGTTGTGACACATATAGTTTAATTCATATGTGATTAGATACAGAGTGTAAGTTATGTGAACAGTATTGGCATTCGTTTTGTTTAGTGGTTAGCCAGTGGCTTGGCCTTGCTGTTGGGAGCCCAGACCCAGTGGTGTTTTTTTGTGTTGATTTGCAGGCAGATGCCTGCGTGGTAGCCCCGAGTAAAAACGGTGGTCATTGTTGTTGTTTGAATTGAGATACCTGTGTGGTAGGTAGGATAAGGTTCCTACGTCGGGCTAGTGGCCACTAGTCTTGGAATAAGAGTGATTGAAAGGATGACTACAGGTGGCAAGTGCACTATGGGGTTTAGATCAGCCAGAGGGGTGAGACAGGGGTGCATTTTGGCCCCCATGTTATTTTCCTTGTACGTTAATTCCCTGTATTCTGTCTTAAAAACTGCTACCCCAGATATACCTATGATGGGAGGATCACCGTTGCCCGTACTGATGTACGCCGACGACACGGTCCTCATTGCCAGAACCCCTAATGGTCTACAGCTGCTCCTTGACTCGTTTGGAGCATTTATGGAAAAACTAGACCTGGTTGTAAATATGGATAAATCACACGTTATGTCCTTAGGGAAAGGAAAGAACACCACCAAAACCCTGCGATGTAATGGAGTGATTTTAACTAAAGTTAAAACTTTTACATACCTAGGAGTCATTTTTGATGACAGGGGCACCTGGACTCCACAGGTGGTTAATAAAGCAATGGCGATCCGACGGTCATTTGGAGCGATACAGAGCTTCGCTAAAAGACTGGGGGGTAAACCAACGGAAGCCATTCTCAAGCTGTATAGAGCCAAGACCTTGGCTCTGGCTAGATACGGGGCAGGGATTTGGGGTTTCAGGGATTTGGCCCTGATACAGAAGGAGGAGAATAGGTCCATGCGTTCATTATTGGGCTTACCACAGTCCACACCCATCTTTTCTGTTTTAATTGAATTAGGGCAAGGTTACATCGAAGACACCCTTAACCTGGCCCCACTACTTCTTTGGGTGAAAATGTGGTTGAACCCAAACCTGACGTTAAACCGCCAAATTATTACTGACTGCATGGGGAGAGACAGAGCTAATTATATTAAATGGCTGAGTTATATTAAGGCTGCTGCTACCCTCCTGGGTCGTGTTGACCTGTATAGCAACCCCGAGAGGCTGTGCAATGAAGATGTTACATGGATCAAAACACAATTTTTAGAGTCTAGGAACATGCGGCGAGAAGCACAAGAAATAGAGAAAACTACAGTGAGGGCTCACTATATTGTTGTATCCACCATGTCCATCCAGCCGTTTTTAAGGGTAGTGAACAGGCCGTATCATCGGTGGCTTCTCACCAAATTCCGTTTCAACCAGATGCACCTTCTTCTGGGAGAATACCAGAAATGGAATAAACCAAGGGATAATACCCCATGTAAATGTGATTCCTTTTCCGACCAAGACCTGACCCATTTTGTATTTTTCTGTCCCTTTTTTGCGGAGGGGAGAAAAAAATACATACTACCACTGATGAGAAATAGGGGATTTATGCAAGTGAAACCTGCATTGCTGTTTTTACAAATTATGGAGACCCCTATTGTGATGTATGGGGTGGCAAGCTTTTTGGTGGCAGCCATGAGAGCTAAACGTCTCAGATCAATGAATTCCATAAATATTGATTGAATCACGTAAATTTAGGTGTAGTATATTACACAACCCATGTCTGTAGATTTGTATAAATAACTTGCACCATATAGTTTTTTAATTGTTTTCTGAAAGTGCCAATGAATGAATTACTTATAGAATATAAATGTGATGTTGAATCAAGGGGTTTGAATTTACTTTAAAAAGTAAAATGAAAAAAGTAAAAAGTAAAAAGGAAAATGAAAAAGTAACATCTGACCCCGATTTCCCCGTCATAATTGTTCTTTTTAATGTCTTTTAAAATGCTTTTATATGTATACCACATCCCTGAACCGTATTGTTTAAATATGAATGAAATGCCATCCCCATCTTTATATTTCTTTATACATTTCTTTATATGTTTGATATGCTTTATATGTGTTGATATGTGTCTATGTGTGTTGTAGTATACTTTTATGATTTTAACTAATCGAATAAAGTATTTTTGACTCTGACTCTGATTGAAAGGATTACCTTTTGATTGATTGTGTTAGAATGTTAGACAATGAAACCTTTGCTTACAGTGAGGATCACATTAAGAATTTATTAGCTGCTCCCCCACTATTTGCCTCTGCCTCTTTAAGACTCTCGACTCAAAATCAAAATGAAACTGATAAATTGATTAGACTTAAGAAAAAATAAATTCATACAGACTTGCACGGACATTTCCTCCTTCAACACTTACAGGCAGGTACAATCCCTGGTGGACTTAAAAAAAAAAATGTCCCTGAAATTTTTCCAGAGGACCCAATTTACAAAAAGGGCTACAGCTACATAAAAACTAAATGTAGCCGTGACCTCATGGTCTAGACTGTAGAAACTGCCCAACGACTATCCAAAGTTCAACTTGAAGAAATTGCTAGTTTGGAAGTTGCGATTTCAACAAACCAGCAAATAGCAGATGCCAAATCCTTATTGTAATTAAGTAATAGTAAGTAATACTTTATTGTACAGTTAATAAAAACCATTACAAAAACCATCAGCAGTAAAAAAGGGAAGTATTAAAAATATGTGTAGCAGCATAGATGATGGAGTTATTCGATTTAAGCTATATTACAAAGTGCAGTTAAAAAAAAAGTTAAAAAGAACGGAGTGTCCGTCTGCCGTTAGGTGCTCGTGTCCTTCTACGGAGAGGGTTTCTTTTGTCAGTCCTGGCCCTCATTCCTATACAAATTTAGGTATTGCAGTGCCTATTCCTTTTTGGAAGACTGGCATCATTTACCCTGAATGTTTGTAACTTTAAGTTATAGTATGCCAGTGTTTTAATTCAGTTTGAGTCTCTGAGCTGTCTTGATGTTTTGGCACTCACAGTATTGAGGGTGTGCTGTCCTTGTCCGTTTGTTCTTTCTTTGTGTTGATTCTGCTTTCTACAGTTCCGAGGTATTTTACCAGTCGGCAAACCATTTGCACTTCGTCGCCTCTGAAGCAAGCCAGAGTTGCTTGTCTCACGTCCTGATTCCTTTTTTTATGAATAGGGGTCTCAGTAGGTTCCTGCGATCTTGCTGCAGCTCTTTGCAGATGGTAATGAGATGTACTATGTTTTCCTCATGAGTTCCACACAGGCGACAGTTTGCCGGTTTTGGGGGCCGCAGTCAAGGGGCCATGTGGTCAGCTGAGGGTAATACTCCTAATCGTAATTTTAGGAATGTTTCTTTTGTTTTTTTAGTGAAGCTGGTCAGAAGGTATCCCTGTGGTGTGAGTTTATTGTAGGTTTGTACTGTCAGCCAGCCATGTGCTCTCTCCGTTAGTGAGGCTTTGTCTTGTAGGAGGGATTCTTTCCTAACTATATTGTGTACAGCTTTTTTGAAACCTGCCAGGCTCCCTTGCAGATCCCATAGTTGACTCGCCCCCAGCTGTTTAATTGCGTCCTCTAGAAAGAGTCTTGCTGGGCAGTTGTCTTTGCTTTGTAGATCTTTCCAGAGGAGTGTGTTGAGGGTGTTTGCTTCCCCTCTGCTAATTTTGTGCCAGGTCTTAAGGTATGCTCCCTTGCGAGCAAGCTCTTCCTTAACCTGCCCAAATTCGAGTCGGATCTGCGCCGGAGAAGTGTATCTCGGGAGGCCAAACATCATCTGCATTGCTCTTGTAATTACTCCTTCTAAGGTTCCGATATCTCTGCCTCTCAATGCTTCACTACCGTATGTAATGGATGGTATCAGTTTGGCTTGTATCAGTTTTAGGAATGGGGTGAGGCTTGGGCCGATGATCTTATTTTTCAAGTTCCTTAGAGATACAGCTATCATTAAGCCTCTCTTTTTTATCTCCTCACATTGCGGTTTGAAGCTCCCCCTATGATCAATAGTCAGTCCCAAGTAACGATATTTATTTGTGACTTCCAATTTATTTTTATCTAGTTTCCAACTGAATGTTGGTTTCTTCTTGCGATAGTTGAGGTGCATAACTTATTGGAAAAAGTAGAAATAGAAATTGGAGAGTTCAAGGACTACACCATAAACCAAAAATCCAATCAGTTTGAAAAAGATAAGAAGAATTTCAGTTTGGAGAAAGCTTACCCTATTTACAATCGGATTTCTACACAAGACCAGAATCAAGGAAACATCTACAGGATTATCAAGGGAGGTCAACAAATAATTTCATCACTTTTTCAGACACATCATCCTCTGGAAGTAGTAGTGAAGGAGAAAATTCAGATCTCCGTAGAAATAACAGATGGGGCTCTTACCAACAGCCCCCACAGGGCGCTTTTTTAGGATGAGGCCAAACGAAAACAAGAGCAAAAGTAAGATACAATTACAAACCATGGGAAATGTCGACTCGTTGACAGAATTACAAGAATTAACATCTTCCTCTATATTCAATCTTTCCCCAAAAATTTTAACTAAGGAGGAAGAAAGTGTTTTACAAAAAGGATTATCATTCCTTCCAAACAAGAATGACAAATTTTGTAAAATTGAAAACAGAAGTGATTGAATTTTGTCGTAAACTTCGATTGAAAACATTCTTTAAAGATAACCCATTCGAATCTGGAGCAGAAACAACAGGACTCCGTAATAAATCATCTTTTTGTCCTCCTACAAACAAGGTACCCAAAGAAGTTATTACCTTTGAAAGAACCATTCTTTCTGCTGTCACTGATATGGAAAAAAAGAAAAAATGGATCAAACACAATATTACAAAATTGGAGTCAGAGGCATTGGTAAACCTAAAAAAAGACACGTCTGTTAGAATTAAGCAAGCAGACAAGGGGGGTTCGATTGTAGTCTGGGACCGGACCCTCTACATAACAGAAGTCAAAAGACAACTAGATGACGTTACTTGTTACCGTAAAATCAATAAGGATCCAACTCTGGAATTAAAAAACTAACTCCATGCAATTATTGATGAGGCAAATGATTATGGCTTTCTAGGAAAAAAGGAAATGGAATATTTGAAAAATAAAAATCCCTGGATACCACTGTTTTATGTCTTACCAAAAGTACATAAAAATGAAACTACACCTCCTGGACGACAGATAGTATCCGGCTGTGAATCTTTACTGGAACCCATTGCCAAATTTGTTGATTTCTTTTTAAAGCCTTTTTTACCAAAAGTTAAATCGTATATAAAAGATACAATGCATTTCATCAACAAATTAACACACATTAATTTTGAAGAAAACAACCATTGGTTGGTTACCATGGACATAACGTCCTTAAACACAAAAATTCCACAAGACGAAGGATTGCTTGTATTGGAGTCGGTCCTAGAATCAAGAGACAAACCACAAAAGATACCCACAGATTTATCATGAAATTGGCAGCTTTTGCATTAAAAAAGAACTATTTTAATTTTGATGGGGACTTTTTCTTTCAAACTGGCGGAGTCGCCATGGGATGCCCCTTTGCCCCAGAATTGGCTATTCTTTTCATGTCGAGCTATGAAGAAACCTTCATTTATCAAAATAATTCATATGAACAATGAATTAAACACTGGTGTCGTTATATAGACGATATTTTTTTCATATGGACAGGCACGGAAGAAGATTTATTTAAGTTCTATGACTGGGTCACTAATAGAATGCAAGAGATCGAATTCAGCTTTAATCATTCTAAAAGACGAATGCCTTTTCTAGACGTGGAAATCTACCCGTCAGATGGAGGTCTTGCAACGACACTCTTTAAGAAACCCACAGACCGCAATAAGTCCTTACACTATTCAAGCAATCATCCCTGCAGCCTGGAGGAAAATCTTCCGTACAGGCAATATCTCCGAATTCGTCGGAATTGTCAATACAAGGACGAATATATGAAACATGCAGCCAAACTGACTGAAAATTTACTGCAACTTGCATACCCGAAAAAAACTCCTTAAAAGATCATTGAAAAGGGCATGGTGTACTCCACGTGACTGCTTGTTGGAAAGAAAAACTAAAAAAGAACGAGACAGGATGGTTCTTGTGTCAACATACTGCCCAAATTCAAATATGTTAAAAAAGGTAGTGAATAACAATTGGCATCTAATAAAGAATTTAGACACTTCCTTATACAATCCACCACTGTTTGCTTTCAAAAAGGATACCAGTATAGCGAAAAGACTTGTTCGAGCGGCCCTACCCAAAAAAAGAACAAATCACTCTGAGATCAATGATTGGCTTACCTCCAATACAGGGCCATCACAAATGTGGAGATTGTATTTGTTGTCAATCTACAGAAGAAGGTATCGTTTTCAAACATAATGATATCACATGGAAACACAAGGCTTTTACAAATTGTAAGTCCCGTTTTGTCATCTATGGAGTGAAATGCCCTTGCAACCTATTATATATAGGAAAAACAAATTAGGAAGTATGAACTAGAATCCAACAACATAAATCAAGAATAAAAAAGAATGTGCAGACTGCACCGTTGGTAAACCACTGGAGGTTAAATAATCATTCTGAGACAGATTTACGATGGTCAGTAATTTCGAAAGTTGAACAGGATTGGAGAGGTGGAGACCTAGAAGTGAAATTGGCTAAGAGAGAAGCAATGTTGATAGTTAAGTTCAATGCTGCAGTCCACGGCCTTAATGAACTCACTGAAATCTACAAACTGAATTGAGCAAATGATAAGTAATATTAATGGCCGCGGAATGGAAATCCGAAAGAAACTATAAACCAATAGTGGGATAACACTAAGTACCTTTAAAACGCCGGCAGCGACATCAAAGAATTACAATCATGAAACATTAGAATCCATTACAAATACTATGTCTCATATTATGATATGGACTTACACGTCAATTTATGGACACAGGGAAATGTAAAAGATACGAATTGCCCTCTTGGATACCGGTTTCTCTACACTTACAATATATATATGTAGCTAATACACAAGTGATTGGACCTTCAAATATGGCGACAGTGAATAACGATTCCACCGTGCAAGATGTGGAAGCTGTGATTTTGAACACATAATTGTACAGATGTAATGTATACAACTCCGAAAGACTCTAACAGAACTTACACCGAGGACTGTAGAACACGTAAAATAAAGAGGGATTAATATATTGAATCGCAAGAAAAACTACTCTTCCCATGAGTCATAGCTCTAAAGTCGCAGGAGCTTCTGTCTATGAAACGGATGTCGCAACAGACGCTGACACTGATCACAGCCGATCGCGCAAAAAAACAGAACCCACTCTTTTGGAGGATTGCTGTTTACTTCGAGGTAAGCCCACATTCATGAAGACTAAAACATCTCACGAGGCAGCCCACAATACAGCAAACTAATAAGAAACTTCTGTCTCCCCCGCAGATGGCCAATTAATCAATTCTTTTCGACGAGCATACCAAGGAAAACAACAATTCCAAGTAAGATAATTTTGTAGGACTTCGGTCTCAATAGGCAAAAAAATGTTTGCCTTGTCTTTATAAAATGGGCACTGATGCACCATCCTATTTCTCCTCCTCTAGGCTCTAGATAGGAACGCGACTTCTTAAAAAGCAGCGACAATACAGAGGATTGCATAAGCCTGATGTAAGTCGTATGATTGAGTTTAGTACAAGTACGGTCTAAATGCATAATTATGTGAGGTTAAACTAGGCTCTCTGTTCATTCCCTCTAGCTTTCTATTTGTTCAGCGTCGTTGATGATTCACAAGCCACTAATAGTGAGGTAAGAAGTATGTGGCTCTTGTGGGTGAGCTAACTAAAAGTAGACAAATAGAATAATACACTAAAGAAAGTTTTTTTCTCTTTCTTTGTTCTACAGCATGGTCCTGATGAGAACTCCTAAATTATGCTGAGTTCGAAACGCGTGGACCGATTCATGAACCATAAGACTTGATGAATAATCTTTGATTTATTTACAACAAGAGAAATAATAATTGTTCTATGGTTTCTTTCAAGTGAATTACTGTAATATATATAATAATTCTTTGCTGTGTATGAATGTTGAAGACTGAATGAATGTGGTATGAAACTGTCCCTGCAATGTATATGACTGTATAGCACTTTTAGAATGTTGCGGATTATATTGAATGTATTGTTTAGGTGTGTATTATAAAAATAAAAAATTGGCAAAAATTTGACCAAACTCTATGAAAATGAAATAAATGAAAAAATAAAAAGATGTATTCATTACACAAAAGTGTTCTGACACTTATAGTTTAATTCATATGTGATTAGATATAGAGTGTAAGTTATGTGAGCAGTATTGGCATTCGTTTTGTTTAGAGGTTAGCCAGTGGCTTGGCCTTGCTGTTGGGAGCCCAGACCCAGTGGTGTTTTTTTGTGTTGATTTGCAGGCAGATGCCTGCGTGGTAGCCCCGAGTAAAAACGGTGGTCATTGTTGTTGTTTGAATTGAGATACCTGTGTGGTAGGTAGGATAAGGTTCCTACGTCGGGCTAGTGGCCACTAGTCTTGGAATAAGAGTGATTGAATGGATTACCTTTTGATTGAATGTGTTAGAATGTCAGACAATGAAACCTTTGCTTACAGTGAGGATCACATTAAGAATTTATTAGCTGCTCCCCCACTATTTGCCTCTGCCTCTTTAAGCCTCTCGACTCAAAATCAAAATGATACTGATTAATTGATTAGACTTAAGAAAAAACAAATTCATACAGACTTGCACTGACATTTCCTCCTTTAACACTTACCGGCAGGTACAATCCCTGGTGGACTTCAAATAAAAAATTTCCCTATAATTTTTACAGAGGACTCAATTTACAAGAAGGGCTACAGCTATATAGAAACAAAATGTAGCCATGACCTCATGGTCTTGACTGTAGAAACTGCCCAACGACTATCCAAAGTTCAACTTGAAGAAATTGCTAGTTTGGAAGTTGCGATTTCAACAAACCAGCAAATAGCGGATGCCAAATCCTTATTGGAAAAAGTAGAAAAAGAAATTGGAGAGTTCAGGGACTACACCATAAACCAAAAATCCAATCAGTTTGAAAAAGATAAGAAGAATTTCAGTTTGGAGAAAGCTTACCCTATTTACAATCTGATTTCTACACAAGACCAGAATCAAGGAAACATCTACAGGATTATCAAGGGAGGTCAACAAATAATTTCATCACTTTTTCAGACACATCATCCTCTGGAAGTAGTAGTGAAGGAGAAAATTCAGATCTCCGTAGAAATAACAGCAGAAGGGGCTCTTACCAACAGCCCCCACAGGGCGCTTTTTTAGGAAGAGGCCAAACGAAAACAAGAGCAAAAGTAAGATAAAATTACCAACCATGGTAAATGTCGACTCGTCGACAGAATTACAAGAATTAACATCTTCCTCTATATTCAATCTTTCCCAAAAATTTTTATCTAAGGAGGAAGAAAGTGTTGTACAAAAATGATTATCATTTGTTCCAACAAGAATGACAAATTTTGTAAAATTGAAAACAGAAGTGATTGAATTTTGTCGTAAACTTCTATTGAAACCATTCTTTAAATATAACCCATTCGAATCTGGAACAGAAACAACAGGACTCCGTAATAAATCATCTTTTTGTCCTCCTACAAACAAGGTACCCAAAGAGGTTATTTCCTTTGAAAGAACCATTCTTTCTACTGTCACTGATATGGAAAAAAAGAAAAAATGAATCAAACACAATATTACAAAATTGGAGTCAGAGGCATTGGTAAACCTAAAAAAAGACACGTTTGTTATTATTAAGCAAGCAGACAAGGGGGGTTCGATTGTAGTCTGGGACCGGACCCTCTACATAACAGAAGTCAAAAGACAACTAGATGACGTTACTTGTTACCATAAAATCAATAAGGATCTAACTCTGGAATTAAAAAACCAACTCCATGCAATTATTGAAGAGGGAAATGATTATGACTTTCTAGGAATAAAGGAAATGGAATATTTGAAAAATAAAAATCCCCGGATACCACTGTTTTATGTCTTACCAAAAGAACATAAAAATGAAACTACACCTCCTGGATGACCAATAGTATCTGGCTGTGAATCTTTACTGGAACCCATTGCCAAATTCGTTGATTTCTTTTTAAAGCCTTTTTTACCAAACGTTAAATCTTATATAAAAGATACAACAGATTTCATCAACAAATTAACACACATTAATTTTGAAGAAAACAACCATTGGTTGGTTACCATGGACATAACGTCCTTATACACAAAAATTCCACAAGACGAAGGATTGCTTGTATTGGAGTCGGTCCTAGAATCAAGAGACAAACCACAAAAGATACCCACAGATTTTATCATGAAATTGGCAGCTTTTGCATTAAAAAATAACTATTTTAATTTTGATGGGGACTTTTTCTTTCAAAGTGGCGGAGTGGCCATGGGATGCCCCTTTGCCCCAGAATTGGCTATTCTTTTCAAGTCAAGCTATGAAGAAACCTTCATTTATCAAAATAATCCATATGAACAATGGATTAAACACTGGAGTCGTTATATAGACAAAATTTTTATCATATGGACAGGCACGGAAGAAGATTTATTGAAGTTCTATGACTGGGTCAATAATAGAATGCAAGAGATCAAATTCAGCTTTAATCATTCTAAAAGACGAATGCCTTTTCTAGACGTAGAAATCTACCCGTCAGATGGAGGTCTTGCAACGACACTCTTTAAGAAACTCACATACCGCAATAAGTCATTACACTATTCAAGCAATCATCCCCGCAGCCTGAAGGAAAATCTTCCGTACGGGCAATATCTCCGAATTCGTCGAAATTGCCAATACAAGGACTAATATATGAAACATGCAGCTAAACTGACTGAAAATTTACTGCAACATGGATACCCGAAAAAACTCCTTAAAAGATCATTGAAAAGGGCATGGTGGACTCCACGTGACTGCTTGTTGGAAAGAAAAACTAAAAAAGAACGAGACAGGATGATTCTTGTGTCAACATACTGCCCAAATTCAAATATGTTAAAAAAAGGTAGAGAATACCAATTGGCATCTAATAAAGTCAAAGTCATCTAATAAAGAATTTAGACACTTCCTTATACAATCCACCACTGTTTGCTTTCAAAAAGGATACCAGTTTAGCGAACAGACTTGTATTAAAGCCTGATAAATCCCCGCTTTACTTGAGTCCTACTGTCCCCTCTCATTACTGAATTGCGACACTTAGATCCTTGCTAAAGTTCTGGCGACTCGTCTCAGTCTCCTGATGGAACGGTTGGTGCTGCCGGATCAAGCGGGGTTTATCCCAAACCGTGCCACATCACACAATCTCAGAACACTCTTAGCAGTAATGCAGGACATAAACCCCAATAGTTCGGCGGTACCAGTATTTCTTGATGCCACTAAGGCGTTTGATTTCGTGGAGTGGGACTACCTGATAGGAACTCTGGGATATATGGGGATGCCCCCTGTATTTTTAAACTGGTTGCAACTGCTGTATAAGCTGCCAGTAGCCACAGTATTGCTGAACGGTGCCAGATCCACCAACTTTGCTATTTCCAGGGGCACAAGGCAAGGCTGCCCGTTATCCCCGATTTAATTTGCTTTAGCGATTGAACCCCTAACCGCTAAAATAAGGCAACACCACAAAGAGAGGGCATTGGTTTACCAGTCTCGGCAGCTGCTTATTTCATTATATGTAGATGATATGACTTTATATATGAAGAAACCCCAGGAAAACCTAAAACTGGTGCTGCGGGAAATTACTCAATTTGGGGCCATCTCTGGAATACAAATAAATTGGGTTAAATCCGCAATATTTCCCCTAACGGACAAGACCATCCCATACTAACTGGACTACCCCCTGGTATGGAAGAATGACAAATTAAAATAACTGGGTATACACATAACCAGGGATAAAGACGCACTAATGCGTACAAACTATAGCTCCGCAATCGATAAGGTGACAGATATCCAAATGGATGCAACTACCGCTCTCTATGGCAGTGAGGATATCCCTTATTACCACCTTGGCTGCTAGGGGTTTTCCCCTCCTGTTCTGACATTCTATGAATCCCATTATTCATGACAAGGTCAACTCGTCATAAGCACAGCGCAGGTAACACCCATGACGAGTTGACCTTGTCATGAGCATGGAAGGGGTTAAGATGGTAATCCTACCAAAATTATTATATCTATTTATTAACATACCGTATCATCTTGGAAGTTTTTTTTTTAACACGCTCAATACGCAGCTTACGAGACTCATATGGGGAGGTAAACAGGCACGGCTCAACCTTACAACACTGATGCTGCTGTATCATCAGGGAGGGTTTGAAGTCCCTCATTTTGAATACTACTAACACTGTGCCCAGGCACACTTTGCTGTCTGTTGGTTTCATCCCCCTCCGTTTATGCCACACATGGCGGTGGGGGATGGATACATGGCTCGGACTCCTCCCGCGGACTACCTGTTCACGGCAGTGAAGGAGCAGGAGCGTGATCTGTCCACGGTAGACTGTACCATCGCTGCGTGGCGTCAAATTACTAATAGATTGGAGGCCCCCATGATGTACTCCCCTAGGATATTGGTTGCAGCGCCACCGTCTGCTGCAGATCACATATGACGGGATATGTTCTAGGTTGCTTGATAGTCTCCACTACAGCACCTGGGGGGACCTTTATGTTGAAGGACAGTTTCGCTCCAGGGAGCAATGTTTTGGTGCACACACGCCTACCACAATGGATCTGTTCATGTATATACGACTTAGACAAAGCGTTAAAGCTGCAACCCTGGCGTTCCCTGCTGAACCGATTACTCTACCACCTCTACACGCACTATTGCAAGACGACGCTCCTAAGCACGTCACGTCCCTATTGTACAAGCACATACAGACTGCACCACCTTCCCAGGCCCCACATGCTCAGATGGAGTGGGATAAAGATCTAGAGACCCCTCTGACGGATGAGCAATGGGAATTCAGTTGCACGCAGACAGAGGCAGTTACAGCTAGCAGTAGATTACGACTTATCCATTTTTAAAAATTTTACATCGATTATACCTTTGGCAATGCCCACAAGTGATGGAATATTGGGTACAGGTTTTCGAAGGCATGTCGAATATGATAGGAGTGCAGATACAGCTGACCATATTGGTGGCTCTCCTGGGCCTTACCCAAGATATAAGTACAGTTCACGAAAAATATCTCACAATGGGCCTTTTTCTTGCGAAGCTCCGCATAGCCAGTAGGTGGGGAGGGGGCAGTGTTCCTAAGTTCAAGGACTGGATACATAATTTATCCACTTGGCAAGAACATTTGCACTGTTATGCTGAACTTTTGCCCCTGAAATCGCGACCAAAGGATATTTGGGGACCATTGAATGCATACCTTCTAGCACAAGGGTAGGACATGGATAAGGTTCGGGAGGTGGAGGGGAGTGCAGCTGAAGCGGAGGCAGAGAACGTGGAACGCACTCTGGTCCCTCGGGATGTGGTTGCAGCTCTTGAACCATGAAGTCTGGAAGGGATGAATGGGAGTTGGAAATGGGCTGGGGGTGCCTAGAGCTAGCTATTAACATAGGAATGAGATTGTAACCCTATATACTCAAGAGCTTTATGTGCGGACCTACCAACCAAAGGACATTATGGAATCCAATTTCTGGAAATGTGTGCTGCTGTACCCTATACTACACTGTTATATTGCTATCTGAAGGGCGGGGATGGTATTTGTTTTAGGGGTTGGGCGGTGGGAGGGGGTTGGTAGTATTCTTCGAGACCTTGCTGGGTAAAGATCAAGGCCTAGATGTATCAAGCTGTTTGCGAATCGCAAACGGTCTTTTTCCATGTTTTGGAATGCAACAAAAATTCGCAAATTAAGGAATCACAAAAATTTACGATTCCTTATTTTGCCATAGCATTTAAGGAATCGCAATTTTGCGATTCCTTAAAAGCTATGTATGTAGCATTTTTCATTTGCGAATTTTGATTAAGAAATCGCAAATTACTACCAACTTGTAGTTGATGGTAATTTGCGAATTCTTTTAAAAATGCACAATTTTACATTTTTGAAGGTGGCATGTATGTGCGCCATATGCACACAAAAGTAAATTTCAGGGATGCAGCAGGGTGTCTTTGAGACACCCCTGAACCCTTGAAATTATTCTCAATTTGCAAATTCGCAAATTGAGATTCGCAAATTAAGAAATATTTCACAAACATTCCTATGGGCCTCCTGGCCCATAGGAATGCATGGGAAATTATTCCTTATTTGCGAATTCGCAATTTCCGAATTCGCAAATAAGGAAGACTAAGAAATCGCTAAAAAATAGCGATTTTCTACATACATTCCATTTTGTGATTTCTAAATAGCGATTCCTTAAAAATCGCTATTTAGAAATCGCAAAATGGAATCTTGATACATCTACCCCTAAGTTATAGAGATAGAGGGATGACTGATCTTGGTGGTATTGGCGCTTTACAATATATAGGCTATTATTACCATTCACACCGATAGTTATATATGTAGTTGGGTGCCTAGGCATGGGTTGTCATCCTTACCCAAAGTAATCCACAGATTAGGTATATATATACAAAGCCTGTCACACCAACAAGAATTATCAAAGGGAAAATTACGACAGTATTTCAAGTTCACAAATATAATGCAAGTTTGATAGAGATTAAACTTCATTTAATTTTTAGAGGTTTTCCTCCAGTCCAGCCAACACGTGTTTCGTCGATTGGGATGGAACCCACGACTTCATCAGGGCTGGGAAAAAATACAATACAGAAAATATTGGAGTTGTGAGATACATTATCCCATCTACATTAATTATACATGAGTCATTGTATTTCTACAGTAGCAAGTGGGCAATAAAAAATACCATATGTATCCCTTAGCAGTGCGGGATCATGCCTTAGGAGAGAAAAAATGAGGCGGGAGTATCAGTAATCTCCCATGGAGAGAAGGTGAGAATCTCTCATTGTCGAGAGATAGTGCGGGTACCCCACAGTTCGAGAAGTTTCATTCTATTATTGTGCTATATTATATAGTAGAAATAAAGTTCATGTGCTCATCCCAGTTTTTTGTGACCACGTAATGTGCTACCTCCCGTGAGTACTTGTGCCGGTTCTGATTGATCTATAAACGACTGTGTCCAATTTGTGCTCTATCAAAACTTGTTTGGGTGCTGAGTACATGATACTCAGGCTTACCTGATAGTGGACGTTCACACAGTTTACGCCTGAAATCACCAAGTAGTAAGGAGATATTCAAATTGTCAGCTTATTAAGACATCACATTTTCCAAAACATGATATAGTTACCATTAGTAGTATACCAGTATCATGAATGTACCTTCCGACTGGTTATAATTCCGACCCAGCCTTATGTGGCATGGGTAGTAGTATGCTTCTGGATCTTGATCGTTGTATTTACGAAATCTACAATTTACATAAAAGATTTTGTTTTATACTAATGTATAGTTTGGGAGGATAAGTATTCCTCTTTTATCTCATAGTTATTCAGGTCATGAGCTTACCTTCTGACATCTAAATATTATGTTCCGTTATGGCCTAGAGTCTTCACTGGAACCCGGATTTTGTCTAATCTGTCCTTCCTCCAACGTTTATTATTTGAAGCGAAGTTGCTCCCTGCTGCCAAAAGTCAGAGACAAACGGAACTATTATAGCGGCGAAGTCTATGTGATGGGCGAGCGATTATTCTCGTATTCTATACTTTCCTCGCGGTTAGGTCATTGATTTAATCTTACCTCCTCAATATTGGAGTCCCGGGGCTGCGAGAACCAAACCGTCCGTGGCGCGGTCTTCCGTGTTTTGGAAGTGGATACAACACTGACACCACCTCTGTATTTAGAAATGCCATACATATTGTATTGCACACATTAGATGACCAAACCGTCCGTGACTAATCAGTATAATTTTGACTGGATTTAGTCAATAGCACATTTTCGTCTGCACAGAATTTTGCTAATATTAAGAGCACTACCTGACACGTTATGATTCTGGTGTTACATTGCAATGGATGGACACCGCTTAATAATGGCGGACCGGGACGACCTAAATAACTCGGGCGCGAGTCAAAATAGAAACCGGAAGTATATTAATAACATCCGGGTTACTGACGCGGACTTCCAAAACACGGAAGACCGCGCCACGGACGGTTTGGTTCTCGCAGCCCCGGGACTCCAATATTGAGGAGGTAAGATTAAATCAATGACCTAACCGTGAGGAAAGTATAGAATACGAGAATAATCGCTCGCCCCTCACATAGACTTCGCCGCTATAATAGTTCCGTTTGTCTCTGACTTTTGGCAGCAGGGAGCAACTTCGCTTCAAATAATAAACGTTGGAGGAAGGACAGATTAGACAAAATCCGGGTTCCAGTGAAGACTCTAGGCCATAACGGAACATAATATTTAGATGTCAGAAGGTAAGCTCATGACCTGAATAACTATGAGATAAAAGAGGAATACTTATCCTCCCAAACTATACATTAGTATAAAACAAAATCTTTTATGTAAATTGTAGATTTCGTAAATACAACGATCAAGATCCAGAAGCATACTACTACCCATGCCACATAAGGCTGGGTCGGAATTATAACCAGTCGGAAGGTACGTTCATGATACTGGTATACTACTAATGGTAACTATATCATGTTTTGGAAAATGTGATGTCTTAATAAGCTGACAATTTGAATATCTCCTTACTACTTGGTGATTTCAGGCGTAAACTGTGTGAACGTCCACTATCAGGTAAGCCTGAGTATCATGTACTCAGCACCCAAACAAGTTTTGATAGAGCACAAATTGGACACAGTCGTTTATAGATCAATCAGAACCGACACAAGTACTCACGGGAGGTAGCACATTACGTGGTCACAAAAAACTGGGATGAGCACATGAACTTTATTTCTACTATATAATATAGCACAATAATAGAATGAAACTTCACGAACTGTGGGGTACCCGCACTATCTCTCGACAATGAGAGATTCTCACCTTCTCTCCATGGGAGATTACTGATACTCCCGCCTCATTTTTTCTCTCCTAAGGCATGATCCCGCACTGCTAAGGGATACATATGGTATTTTTTATTGCCCACTTGCTACTGTAGAAATACAATGACTCATGTATAATTAATGTAGATGGGATAATGTATCTCACAACTCCAATATTTTCTGTATTGTATTTTTTCCCAGCCCTGATGAAGTCGTGGGTTCCATCCCAATCGACGAAACACGTGTTGGCTGGACTGGAGGAAAACCTCTAAAAATTAAATGAAGTTTAATCTCTATCAAACTTGCATTATATTTGTGAACTTGAAATACTGTCGTAATTTTCCCTTTGATAATTCTTGTTGGTGTGACAGGCTTTGTATATATATACCTAATCTGTGGATTACTTTGGGTAAGGATGACAACCCATGCCTAGGCACCCAACTACATATATAACTATCGGTGTGAATGGTAATAATAGCCTATATATTGTAAAGCGCCAATACCACCAAGATCAGTCATCCCTCTATCTCTATAACTTGTTATATTGGTGGGGCAGCTACAAAGGCATCAATAAGTGCATATATCTGACACTATGGACAGAGGTAAAGAGGCCGCAGAACTCTTTGATAGCTTAGCTAGGGGTGAGACAGTTACCACCTCTCTAGCAAGTGGGAATACAAACAAGAAGAACGAGGGATTGCGGGAAAAATTCGTTAAATTAGAAAGATTGAAAATAGCAGAGAACTCTAAATGGTGGGATGGAGCAACCCTAGAGCAATATGTACGTCTTAAGAGAATTCCTAGGGGGCTCCGCTCACAGATACTACCAACTTATGATGATCTTGATGAGGATCTCCTGTTAGCCTGGGAAAAGGAACTAATCTCCAATTCCAATAACCTGATGAACATTCTAATTGAGAATGCTTCTCGTAAGGTCAAAAAACTGCAGGGGGAAATTGCGTCACTGGAATTGGAAATAAAGGAACTTAACCTCCCTGAAGCAACTGAGAAAAACTATGAAATCTTAAAAGGGATTTTAGAGAAACACCAGACAGACATCAAACAGCGCAAAGCCCGTAAGATAAAGAGAGATGAGATAGATTATAAACAGGGGAGGGTCTTTACTTACGCTAGAAAATATGACCATCTGATGGATAAAGGCACTAAGGGAGCAACAGAACTAGCTCAAAACTTAACCCCAGCTAGTTCTGTTTCGACATCACTGGAGACCTTACCTAGTGAAAATGAAGGAATCTCATCTGACGATACGGCACAGTGCAGTGCTTTTTTAAGGGAGGTGAAAAGGAAAAAACGGGGAGACAGGGACCAATCAAGACAAAAGGTAAATACACCAAAAGGACAAGGAGGGGAAAAAGAGGAGGATCCAAACGCAGGAAGACAGGGAATGAGATTGAGGTCTTGGAGGAAGTAACAGATAATATGAATGAATGTACTGGGGTGCAAGTGGTAAATCTTAGTGACAAAATACTATCTCCTGATATGATCTCTGTACTTGAACGTGGCATGGGTTTTTGTCCGAAGGAACAGGGGGATATCCACAAAACTATGGTAGACCTATTTAAATTTACCAGAAAATTAAAATTGAAAAAACATTTTGATGGTATTCGAACTATGAATAAAAGCATAGAAACAGAATCTGTGAATATGACTTGTGTAATTCCTACAATACAAGATATCAGAGACTGTGAGATTTTGTTATCTATAGTTGATGATGATAGGGACCATATGTCCATAGATGAACTGTTATTGGACCATGACATAGAACCAGATAATACCATTTCCAGTGGTCTACACAATAAGTCACGATGGACCCCCACACTACCGAGTGGTAACAGTGTAGATATGTTTCACAAACTGGTCACTGAGGATTTATACACCCACTTGAAACATGATAAGAAACACAAGAGATGTGCTGACAATTTAAATACAAATGAACGTAAAGCACTAATAGAACTATGTAAAATTCCCGATGTCACCATCAAGGAGGCGGACAAGGGTGGGAACATCGTGGTCATGAACACGAAAGATTACAATACTGAAATACTCACACAACTAAGGGATGACACTTGCTATGAGAGACTGACAGCGAATCCAATGGGACACTTAAAGGTTAATATCAACACCAACTTAGAAAAATGGTGGCATGAGGGCCTCATCAGTAGGGAAGAACTAACATACTTAAAAGTAGATAAACCAAGGTTCCCCTGCATCTATACTTTACCCAAGATACATAAGAACTCACAATATCCACCAGGGAGACCGATTATCTCAAGCATAGGGGGCCCCAAGGAGAGACTTTCGCAGTATGTAGATAACTTCCTACAGCCACTGGTACGTACCTTACCAGCATACATCAAGGACACCAAGCACATCCTTAGTATTCTGTCAGATGTAATCTGGGAGGATGGCATGATTATGGCAAGTCTAGATGTCACCTCCCTATACACCAATATCAGAACGGATCTGGGTCTCCTGGCAGCCAGGAAAATTCTAGAAAAAAGACCAGCATCTCAGTGGGCCCACACCGAGATGCTATTAAACATGATGAACCTGATACTACAAAACAATGTCTTTTTATTTGACAATACCTGGTATCGTCAAAAACAGGGGGTAGCCATGGGCTCCAGATTTTCTCCTTCGTATGCAAACCTGTTTATGGGTAGGTTCGAGGAGGAGTGGATCTGGGGCCCCCATGGCACTAAGTGGAGTGAACACATCATCTATTGGGGTCGCTATATAGACGACTGTCTGTTAATTTGGGCTGGAGACATGAATGGTCTCCTCGAATTCTGTGAATATCTAAATTCTAATCTGATGGGAATACACTAAACTCACTCTATAAGTACTACCCAAATAGAATTTTTAGATCTGTTACTGCTTATTGAAGATAACAAAATACAAAGTAGACTTTACAGGAAACCAACTTCATGTAATTCCCTTTTACATGCTGGGAGCTCACACCCAAGACATCAAATTCAATCCATTCCCTTCGGGGAATTTACTCGAGCAAGGAGAAATTGCAGTAAAGATGAGGACTTTGAAAAATGCAAAAATAATATGAAGAGTAGGTTCACATCTAGGGGGTACAATATGGATATGATTACCAAGGCAGAACAGAGAATAGACAAAACCCCTAGGGAAAAGACTCTTGGTGAGAAACAGAGAGGGGATATCACCAATAATAAAATCAGACTAATTACAAATTATGATGATGCTGCAACGATATTGAGAAACAGCATGAGAAAACATTGGTGGATCTTAAACAATGATAAATCCCTTAATCAGTATATCACAAGAAATCCCCTTATAACATAAAGAAAGGGAAGAAGTATAAAATCCTGGATAAGTCCGACCTACCCAATGAACAGGAAAACAGTTCCTGACTGGCTGACACAGAAAAGCATTGGCTTTCACAAATGTGGAACATGCAAGCTATGTCCCATGGCAATGAACAAAACCAAAACATTTCGCAATTACAGGGGCAAGGAATTTGTGATCAAACAACTACTGAACTGCAATAGCTGCTTTGTAATCTATATGATTAATTGCAAATGTGGTAGCTTTTACATAGGCAGCACGATAAGACCTCTCAAAGAGAGGATCTTTGAGCATGTAAGAGCCATAAGACATCAGGACACAAGATACAACACTGCTACGCATGTCAATCAATGTCCTAAACAAGGCAAACAGAAAATCATTAGCTTTTGTGCAATAGACCAGGTAAAGAACGACCCAAAAGGAGGTAACAGAGAACTAGCCTTGAGACGCAGGGAAGCGTCATCGATACTGACTATGCGTGCGGTTGAGTACGGCATGAACGCTGATCAGGAACTACACTATTTTTTGGGTGACTGAGATATAATAGTGGATACAACACTGACACCACCTCTGTATTTAGAAATGCCATAAATATTGTATTGCACACATTAGATGATCATCATATATGCAAATGTACCCTCTAGTGATGATCTTTATTCCTTTTATTCTTTATGTTAAAAATGAGATTTTGTGAATTTTGAAACAACATCCGAAATATCCAAGGAATGTAAAGAACATATAACCTTTTAACTTGTTACATGCAATGCTATGTATATTCATAGTTGAGATGATGTATATGTCGATGGATACTAATATTTTTTATATATGTTAAAGGATACATATATAACACCATGTTCTCGAGACCCCACAGTTCAAATGCGTTACTTTTGGGTAAACTTTCACCTTATTGTTTTTAATTAGATTTACTTTGACTAATCAGTATAATTTTGACTGGATTTAGTGAATTGCACATTTTCGTCTGCACAGAGTTTTGCTAATATTAAGAGCACTACCTGACACGTTATGATTCTGGTGTTACATTGCAATGGATGGACACCGCTTAATAATGGCGGACCGGGACGACCTAAATAACTCGGGCGCGAGTCAAAATAGAAACCGGAAGTATATTAATAACATCCGGGTTACTGACGCGGACTTCCAAAACACGGAAGAGTCGCCACGGACGGTTTGGTTCTCGCAGCCCCGGGACTCCAATATTGAGGAGGTAAGATTAAATCAATGACCTAACCGTGAGGAAAGTATAGAATACGAGAATAATCGCTCGCCCCTCACTTAGACTTCGCCGCTATAATAGTTCCGTTTGTCTCTGACTTTTGGCAGCAGGGAGCAACTTCGCTTCAAATAATAAACGTTGGAGGAAGGACAGATTAGACAAAATCCAGTGAAGACTCTAGGCCATAGCGGAACATAATATTTAGATGTCAGAAGGTAAGCTCATGACCTGAATAACTATGAGATAAAAGAGGAATACTTATCCTCCCAAACTATACATTAGTATAAAACAAAATCTTTTATGTAAATTGTAGATTTCGTAAATACAACGATCAAGATCCAGAAGCATACTACTACCCATGCCACATAAGGCTGGGTCGGAATTATAACCAGTCGGAAGGTACGTTCATGATACTGGTATACTACTAATGGTAACTATATCATGTTTTGGAAAATGTGATGTCTTAATAAGCTGACAATTTGAATATCTCCTTACTACTTGGTGATTTCAGGCGTAAACTGTGTGAACGTCCACTATCAGGTAAGCCTGAGTATCATGTACTCAGCACCCAAACAAGTTTTGATAGAGCACAAATTGGACACAGTCGTTTATAGATCAATCAGAACCGGCACAAGTACTCACGGGAGGTAGCACATTACGTGGTCACAAAAAACTGGGATGAGCACATGAACTTTATTTCTACTATATAATATAGCACAATAATAGAATGAAACTTCACGAACTGTGGGGTACCCGCACTATCTCTCGACAATGAGAGATTCTCAGCCTTCTCTCCATGGGAGATTACTGATACTCCCGCCTCATTTTTTCTCTGCTAAGGCATGATCCCGCACTGCTAAGGGATACATATGGTATTTTTTATTGCCCACTTGCTACTGTAGAAATACAATGACTCATGTATAATTAATGTAGATGGGATAATGTATCTCACAACTCCAATATTTTCTGTATTGTATTTTTCCCAGCCCTGATGAAGTTGTGGGTTCCATCCCAATCGACGAAACACGTGTTGGCTGGACTGGAGGAAAACCTCTAAAAATTAAATGAAGTTTAATCTCTATCAAACTTGCATTATATTTGTGAACTTGAAATACTGTCGTAATTTTCCCTTTGATAATTCTTGTTGGTGTGACAGGCTTTGTATATATATACCCCTAAGTTATGTGAACACCTAAAAGATGTATTTGATTGATGTAGAATCCTTCAACGCTGTAATGTGGAAGCAATCAATAATGGTTTTTGAAACTTAAAAAAATAAATAAAAAAACAGATTTGTTCCAAAAATTGTTTCTAATGGAATGAAAAAGTACCGTTCCAGTTCTGGGTCCGACCACGCGGTAATACGTTGACAGTCTTGCAAAAATTGTATAAATAGTGGTTGAAACACGGTGGACCCATTTTCACGGATAGCTGATTCATTGGGAACCACATTATGAGGCTCTCCTGGTGTGAAAAATGCCTATAAGGATAGGGTCTGGGTTTAGTTCTAAAGGGGAGGGAATAATGATATTTTGGTCTTAGAAGTTTTTTAATGTCTCCTCAGAATTGATAGTTACAAGTAAAAATGATATGTAGCATTTCACATATTGATTTCGGGGGATTTATCGTATGGTTACATCCTAACAAGTAAAAAGACAATCCTTTCATGGTGAGTGTTTAAATTAAATTATAGTGGAGATTAAAGCAAGTTTTGCCTTATGTGATTAAATAATTAAGAATGGAGACAAGGAAATTGGAGTAATAGTTACAGAGAGTAGAATTTGAGGTTCAATGGAGAGTGATTCATCACCAAGCTGTTTAAAAGGAAAAATAGATGGCAGGATTTAATAATCAAGATATCTATGTCTATATATATATATATATTCATGTAAAAAAAACAAAGGTTACAGAGACAATATAGTTAGGCTGAAATTTCACAAGTACAAAACCAGAGAAATTCAGCTGTTACAGTTAGCTGAGCTACCTAGAACTCGCGCCCCTGCAATGCACTGCTGATGACGTCAAATATTACCTCACTCATGACATGGTCAGTGACATCGCTGATGACATCACTGATGCCATCTCATATGACATCACTGATGACGTCATACAATGACTGTGAGTGTTTCTAAAAAGTTTAAGAATGTATACATATATATATATATATATTCACTGAAAAAAACATAGGTTTAACACCAGTTATAGTTAGCTGGAAATTTTACTGACATAAAACCATTGAAATTCCCACGTTATAGTTAGTTGGACTCACTATAACTTGCACGTGTAATGCACTGATGACACCATCCAGTGAATGTGTGTCTTTCAGATAAATAAATATGTTTTATATATGTATGTTAAGGTCGATGGAAGAATATTTGTTTAAATTATTGTCTTAATGGATGTTTTTTTTAAAAAAAATAATTGGATATCTGCCTTATTAAGAGTATCTTAGTGAATACATATATTAGCGAGTGAAAGTAGGTCAGTCTCTCTGTCATCAGTGATGTCATGAGTGATGTCACTGACCATGTCATGAGTGATGTAATATGTGATGTCATCAGCAGTGCATTACACGTGCAAGTTATAGTGAGTCCAACTAACTATAACGTGGGAATTTCAATGGTTTTATGTCAGTAAAATTTCCAGCTAACTATAACTGGTGTTAAACCTATGGTTTTTTCAGTGAATTTGATAGGTTTTTTAAATGCTAATTCCTAACTATAACTGGTGTGAAACCTATGGTTTTTTCAGTGAATTTCATAGGTTTTTAAATGCTAATTCCTTTCTATATCGAGTTTCTAACCTTTTTTTTTTTTTACAATTTGCTGTTTTTTTTTAAGTATTCATTTTTTTAATATATTTTTTTTCTTTTGCGCTCTGGGTGCGCGCTCCGGGAAGCTTTCAGCTAAGCTCTCCTGTAAGCTTTCCGGTGAGCTCACCTGAAAGCGCACCCAGAGCGCTACTGTCGTTCGTGAAAAAAAATATGAATGAAAAGTTAATAATAATGCAAAACATTTCATTCCATACAAATAAAATCAGTTTTTTTTTTATAAGGAAAATGATTATGTATTTCTGTAAAAGTTTGATGACGTCACTTTGGCGCGCAACGTAAGTGCCCTCGGAAGCGCCTACGATCGCGCCGCGTAAACGCACCCGGAAGCGCCCAAGATCGTGCCACGTTTGCGCCCCGGAAGCGCCTACGATCGCGCCGCATAAACGCACCCGGAAGTGCTCCGGAGCGCGCTACGTAAGCGCGTCGGGTCATGTGACCCTAAAATAACACTTTTCATTGGTTGCTAACAGTTTTTTTTACAAAGAATGAAATCCCCACCCATTTTCTTCACTATTGCTTTGTACTTGGAGAGAGCAAGAGCTGTTCTTTGTACTATCTTCATCTCCTACTTTCCTGATCTACAGCAATGGCTGCAAGAGAGTCATCCAGCAGTGATTCAGAGGCATTTGTAGATGAGGACCCTCCTAGGCAGAAGAAAAAAATCCATTTCATCTGGAAATTTTATAACATCCCTGAAGGAGAAAAAAAAGTCAACGCTCCAAAAGTAACCTGCAAAATATGTGGTAGTACTTTATCCAGAGGCAATCCTCTGAAAAAATATAGTTTTGGAAATGCCAATTTAATCAGGCATGTCAAAAGAAGACACCCAAACAACTTTGCGAGGGAGAGTGTCAGAGACCTGGCACGGAAATTACCCACAGATGGCGGCAGCACCTCCACTGGTGGAGCAACACCTTCGGGACCATCCCGTAGAAGAATGGTCCCTAACATACAGCCAGAGTTTGCAGGCATCAAATTTCTGTGCAGTGTGACGAACTGCTCTGCTATGGGGAGCAGAGTGTTGAACTCATTGCCCAAAAGAAACAGCAACACCGCTGCCCTGACAGTCCCTAAATTTTCACATTTTTTTGCTCCTGTTGAGCCGTTTTGGAATCCCTGTTTTTTGTTTTTCCCTTGACAAAAATCCCAAAAAATTATAAAATTGTTTTAAAAAGCCAAAAAAAGTTCAAAAAGTTCAAAAAACACAAAAAAAATATAAAACAACAAAAAGAAGAAAAAAAAAAGTTCTTTTTAGAACTACCTCCAATTTCTAAATAAAGGCTTTTTTTTTTTATAAACTGTCATCTTTTTCCCTCATTTTACGCTCCCCGGTGCGCTACCTGGTCCGCGTACCGGGCGCTTCCCCCGCGCAAAACGAAAAAAAAAAAATATTTTAAATGCCCCGCGGGGCCCTTTTATAGCCCCCACATCAAACCTAGGGGGTCAAGGGGGGGTCTACCCTGCCCCCTTATGGTCATTTCCCCCTTTGTTTTGGCCACCTCTCGTGTCTCGATCCTACCGAGACACAAGATGGCGGCCGCTCCGGACTGTTTCGAATGTTTACAGACAACTGAGAGCCAATCAGCTTTCTGCGCGCAAGTCGCGTGTCGCGCCGGGAGCGCACTCCGGTGCGCGCACCGGAGAGCGCCTATAGATATATATATTTTTTGGAACCTAAATTACTCAAAATCCACTGCAGCACATATCTTGAGACATAGCAAAGGCACATCGGGCTACCAGTCCCTACAATTTTGCCAAGTTTGGTGGAAATCCATTCAGCCATTCGGGCTAAAAGTGAAATCGACCGCCCTATGGAAATTAACATGGGGAAAACGCGTTTTGGGACCCCCCTTTTATCTCGGCCCCCGCTTGACGTATCCCCCCCAAACTTTCAAGGAAGAACCGGAGCTCGACGAGGCCATTTTCAGGAAATTTTCAGGCAGATTCGTCAACCGGTGCCAAAGTTATTCCAAATAGAATTTTGAGATTTAACATTGAAAAAAATCCTAACTATAACTACCTACTGGTAACCGCCAGTAGGTAATATACATATACATATATATATATATATATATATATATATATATATATATATATATATATATATATATATATATATATTCACTGAAAAAACCATAGGTTTCAGGCCTTATATACTTAGGAATTAGCATTTAAAAACCTTTGAAATTCAATCAAAAACTATAAGTTTTAGGGGTGTTATAGTTAGCTGGACATTTCACTCATACAAAAACATTGAAATTGCTCCTATATAGTTAGTTGTACTAACTATATTTTGCGCACCCGCAATCCACTGCTGATGATGTCACATATTAGATCATTCATGACATGGTCAGTGACATCACTGATGACATCTCAAATGACATCACTGATGACATCACTGATAATATCATCCAGTGAATGTGGTTTGCTTCGTTATTTAAATATGAATTATATTAGCAATTTGCATTGAAGAATAAATAAATATTTGGATGGAGGATTTAGTAGCAGTGTAATTGACTGTTTTCTTGACCAATTTATTATATTTCACTAAATATAGTGGATAGTGACTAAACTGTGTGAATATCTGTATCACTTTGTCAGTTGTTGTGTAAACTGGTTCTACAGTTGGTTACTAGCTATGTGAAAGTCCATATTAGTTATTGATTAGTTAACTGAGTATTTGTATGGGAGAGTGAAAGTGTGTGTGGTTCGGTGGGGGGGTGTGACTGTCGAAAGATGTGTGAATAGTTGATTCAGTAGATATATGAAGTTAAAACCACATGTTCTAACAGTTGTTTGGGTGAGTGAATCTCTTTATGGGTGTGGTGATGAGCAAATATATTTCTCAATGGTACATGTCCAACAAACTAGAAAAATAAAAGGCAGTGTATGTGTTAATTGTTGTATATACGTAAGTACACATAAGACTCAATGATTGTGTGAGTGACTGTATGGATAACTGTATACTTATAATAATGATTTTATAATTCACTAAGTATGACTTAATATCTAAATGAATAGATGAAGTGGTGTTTGTATAAGTGTGTAGCTAAGTAAATATGTAAGTATGATCCATTGTTTGCATAAGTGAGTAGGATGACTTCATATGTGAATAGGATGTGTGCTGGTGTGTAATGTAAAATATAGATGTATAAGTATTTTTGATAGTGTTCTATTGTTCATTGACAGCATGTATGAGTGAATCCACAGGTAAGTGATTAGATGTGTGTATACATCTATGAATCACTGAGTGGGTTTTTAGATACTTGTATTGCTGTGACAATGGATTAAAATATGATGCTCTGTATTTTACAAACAGTGATGAAAGATTTTACTAGTGTATGAAAAGGTGTATGTGATTGTCACGTGGATGATGCCATCAGTGATGTCATTTGAGATGTCATCAGTAATGTCACTGACCGTGTCATGAATGATCTAATATGTGACATCATCAGAAGTGGATTGCAGGTGCGCGAAATATAGTTAGTACAACTAACTATATAGGAGCAATTTCAATGGTTTTGTATGAGTGAAATGTCCAGCTAACTATAACACCCTTAAAACATATAGTTTTTGGAGTGAATTTCAAAGGTTTTTAAATGCTAATTCCTAACTATATAAGGCCTGAAACCTATGTTTTTTTCAGTGAATTGGCAAGGTTTTTTAAATGCTAATTCCTAACTATATAAGGCCTGAAACCTATGGTTTTTTCAGTGAATTTGCAAGGTTTTTTAAATGCTAATTCCTAACTATATAAGGCCTGAAACCTATGGTTTTTTCAGTGAATTTCAATGGTTTTTTAATGCTAATTCCTAACTATATAAGGCCTGAAACCTATGGGCTTTTGTGTGAATATCAATGGTTTTTTAAATGCTAATTCCTAACTATATCAGGCCTGAAACCTAAGGTTTTTTCATTTTATTTCAAGGTTTTTTAAATTTCAATTTTTAAATGTATTAATTGTTATTTTTTTATACTGATTTACTACATTTTTGCAGGCAGGTGTTCAGAGGGCACGCCCCGTTTTTACAACACTCTGCAGCGCAGCTCCATGGCGCTTACTGGAGATACCTGTTGGACTAGTCTAGGGGACCTCTGTATTGAAGAAGAATTAATTCCCCAACTTAAAACACGCCACAGGGAAGTGTAATGAAGCCACGCCCTTTTTACACCTCTCTGCAACGCAGCCCCCGGGCGTGTTTGCAGAGGGGGAACTAATTCCCCTTGCATAATGGGGGTCCCTGGGGGCCAACTAGCCCACCTGGAACCTGCAGTATGCACTAGGGGGCTTCATTGCAGAGAGGTGTAATGAGGCCACACCCTTTTTTACACCTCTCTGCAACGCAACCTCTGGCGCATTTGCAGAGGAGGAACTAATTCCCCTTGCATACTGGGGGTCCCTGGGGGCCAACTAGCCCACCTGGAACCTGCAGTATGCGCTAGGGGGCTTCATTGCAGAGCGGTGTAATGAGGCCACACCCTTTTTTACACCTCTCTACAACGCAACCTCTGGCGCGTTTGCAGAGGAGGAACTAATTCCCCTTGCATACTGGGGGTCCCTGTGGGCCAACTAGCCCACCTGGAACCTCCAGTATAAGCCAGTGGGCTGCATTGCAGAGAGGTGTAATGAGACCACACCCTTTTTTACACCTCCCTGCAACGCAGCCCCCGGGTGTGTTTGCAGAGGGGGAACTAATTCCCCTTGCATACTGGGGGTCCCTGGGGGCAACTAGCCCACCTGGAACCTGCAGTATGCACTAGGGGGCTTCATTGCAGAGAGGTGTAATGAGGCCACACCCTTTTTTACACCTCTCTGCAACGCAACCTCTGGCGCATTTGCAGAGGAGGAACTAATTCCCCTTGCATACTGGGGGTCCCTGGGGGCCAACTAGCCCACCTGGAACCTGCAGTATGCGCTAGGGGGCTTCATTGCAGAGGGGTGTAATGAGGCCACACCCTTTTTTACACCTCTCTACAACGCAACCTCTGGCGCGTTTGCAGAGGAGGAACTAATTCCCCTTGCATACTGGGGGTCCCTGTGGGCCAACTAGCCCACCTGGAACCTCCAGTATAAGCCAGTGGGCTGCATTGCAGAGAGGTGTAATGAGACCACACCCTTTTTTACACCTCCCTGCAACGCAGACCCGGGTGTGTTTGCAGAGGGGGAACTAATTCCCCTTGCATACTAGGGGTCCCTGGGGGCAACTAGCCCACCAGGAGCTTCCTGTATACGCCAGGGGGCTGTGTTGCTTTGCCCCGGAGGGTGGCGGTCCCCGGGGCAGTGTGGGGGAGATTGGGCACCCCCCCACACTTCTTTATCACTATGCCCCCAGGGGGGGTCATTTTTAAATAAACATACCAGGTTTAAAAAAAAACATTTTTGGCCTTGGGGGTCCTTGTGGGACCCCCTGAGCAGGCCTAGGGGGGTCAGGGTGCCTCCACCCTGCCCCCTTTTTGTGTTCTACAAGTTTATTTTTCTGCTTTCTTGTGCCTCGGTCTACTGAGCACAAGATGGCTGCCAACACTTCCTGGTTTGAAGTGTTGAAAGCCAATAAGCATGCAGCTCGTGCTCGAGAAGTTTTAGAACTCAGGGTTGAAGCACCCTGACCCCCTAGGCCTGCTCAGGGGGACCCACAAGGACCCCGAAGGCAAAAAAAAATTGGTGGGGGGGAAATCGCGGGGTGCACGCACGGTTTAGAAAAAAAAATATATTTTTTTGCCTTGGGGGTCCCTGTGGGACCCCCTGAGCAGGCCTAGGGGTTCAGGGTGCTTCTACCCTGCCCCCTTTTTGAGTTCTACACGTTTGTTTTTCTGCTTTCTTATGCCTCAGTCTACTGAGGCACAAGATGGCTTCCATCAATTTCTGTTTTGGGGTGTTGACAGACAGTGGCAGCCAATCAGCATGCAGCTCGTGCACGGCAAGGTGCGCGCACGGTGCGCGCTTATAGATATATAATTGATTTCAACTTTAAAATTCTCAGCAACTACTGGAGGAATTTACACAATTTAAAGAAAAGCGTAATATGCGAACTGGACTCTACCTTTTGGCCAAATTTCTTATAATTCCATTCAGCCGTTCGGGCTGTAGCCGTGTCTAATCGTCCTATGGAAAGTAACATGGGGAAAACAAGTTTTGGGACCCCCTTTTATCTCAGCCCCCACTTGACGAATCCCCCCCAAACTTTCAGGGAAGGAGCGGGGCAGAGCGGGCCATCTTCTTTGAGAAATTCGCAAAGATTTGTCCACCGGCGCCAAAGTTATTTCCAATAGAATGTTGCGGATTTCCTATGGAAACTAGGTCCTAACTATATATACCTACTGGCGACCGCCAGTAGGTAATATCACACCAAGATTACTTTTGCTGAAAGCAACCAGAGGACACAGCGGGGAATACCAGGGAAGTTACTTTATTGGCAAAAACGGCATGATGCATTTTGGCGGAGTGTGCCTTCTTCAGATGCCGCCAACATAAGAGATTAGTTCCCACCCTCCTAACAAGTACATCCTGTGGCTCTCCCATTGGTGGGAGCACAGCTGGTCCCAATGTCTTAATTGGAGTCTTAGCAGGAGTTATTGGTGATAGACTACAACTTCCAGCATTCACAATAATTGGGTAAGTACCTCCGCTGGGACCAAAGTTTTCTTCCGCAGTGGGGCTGTAGTGCCTTGCAAAGGGGGGTGTAGTGTAGTTGAAAACCTCGATGTGGTAGTTGCCCAGGACCTCCTCGAGTCCCCAACGTCCTGCCTCAATTTCCCGAGTCAGCCGGGCCTTGCAACGTCGATACAGTGTCGCAGTCCCCCCGTGTAGTCACGGACTGCTCCTGGCAGAGGCCGCTTGCTTGACTGGGACATGAGGCTGTCCAAAGCAATCCAATCCCTTGGAAGAAACAACAAGAATGCCAGAAGCAGCTTTGAACATTTAAGAACGTGTCCTCTTAGCGCGATCCTGGCCGTCGCACAGAATATCTCACCAAGATTACTTTTGCTGAAAGCAACCAGAGGACACAACGGGGAATACCAGGGCAGTCACTTTATTGGCAAAAACGGCATGATGCATTTCGGTGGTGTGTGCCTACTTCAGATGCTGCCAAAATCAGAGATTAGTTTCCACCCTCCTAAGTACATCCTGTGGCTCTCCCATTGGTGGGAGCACAGCTGGTCCCAATGTCTTAATTGGAGTCTTAGCAGGAGTCATTGGTGATAGACTACAACTCCCAGCATTCACAATATTCGGATAATTACCTCTGTTGGGACCAAAGTTTTCTTCCGCAGTGGGGCTGTAGTGCCTTACAAAGGGGGGTGTAGTGTAGCTGAAAACCTCGATGTGGTAGTTGCCCAGGACCTCCTCGAGTCCCAAACGTCCTACCTCAATTTCCCGAGTCAGCCGGGCCTTGCGACATTGATACATATATATATACACACACACCAAGATATATTGAAGAATGAGTGGGTATATGAGTGTCTGTATGGATGATTTAGTGGGTGCATGACTGACTACATAAGTGAGTGATTATACTTGTCTCAGTGAATGTATGAGTGAGTGAACAATCGGTGTGAATGTCTGCATCAGTCTGTCACTTGCTGTGTAAGTGGCTGCATGGGTTGGTGAGTAGCTACATGAGTGTCTATATGGGTTATTGATTGGTAGTCTGAGTACCTGTATGGGGGCCTGAGAGACGGTGTGGGTGGGTGGGTGAAGGGGTGTGTGACTCCCTGTATGGATGTGTGAGTGGGTGATTCACTGGGTGTATGGGTTCATGAGGGCATCTGTGAGGGGCTATATGGGTGAGTTATTGTGCCTATGGCTGAATCGATGTCTCAGTTGAATATGGATGATCAACTGCATATGTGATAAGCAGTATAACTGAGTGATGGAGTATATAAGTGACTGTATGTGTGTAGGAAAGTAGGATCTGCTTCTTATGGTTATTCCCACCTTTTGCTTGCTGTGATGCTGTTTTAGACTAGTCTGCCTGAGGTGCTGCTAATCAGGACCCCAGTTTATCTGCTTTCTCCCTCAACTGTTATGTTATGTACTAAGGAACACCCCAGATTGGACACTGGGGTACCCTTGTCAGTCCCTAGTATATGGTACCCATGTACACAGGGCATAGGTAAACCAGAGGTCTCCCATGGGCTGCAATATGTATTATGCCACCCAAGAGAGACCTTTAAAAATGGAACTAAAGGCCTGCCATTGCAGCCTGTTTAAGTTGGTGCATGCAACACTTACTTAAGATATAGGTTTACTATATCTAAGGGTCACTGCACTTAAAACCTACAAGTCACCCCTATAGCAGGCCTTTACAATCCTGAAGGCAGGGTGCTTGGTTCTAAGTGAGAGGTTGCCCCTGCATGAGCAGGACACCCCTGCATCCATTCTCCCGGGTTTTCAGTAAAGCAGACGTATACTAATATAGAGGGGCATTACGTGACAGCGCGATGACCATCTGCGACAAACCCTATCGTATTTGGTGTCAAACATGTTGGAAACATACGTGTGGGAGTTATGATTCCACCCACGAGGAGCGCCCTATGTGGGGCTCTCGGTGTTCGCAGTACCAGCCTTCTAGTCTGGGACAGCACAAAATGGTTGCTGCTGACCAGAGACACGTTTCTGCACTCCTGCTGCTGAGCCAAGCTCGAGCAGGGGAAGGCAGGGCAATAGACATCCTGTCACCGGGAGGTGGGACCACCTCCCAGACAGGATTTAGTGTATTAGAGCTGGGTGGGTACGCATGAGGGGCACATTTGGTGTTGCTGTGCATGGTCCAGTTCAAACCAGTCCTGGGAGCCCTTGGCTCCTGCTGTGGCGTGAAACTGGACAAAGAACATGGGAGTAACCTACCCCCTGTCCAGACCCTTCCCTGGGAGGGCCCCCTGAATCTTTCCAACCGTCTCCCATGGGTACTTAAGGGCTTACCTGGCTGTAGGACCTTAGATTCGCCATGAACAAGATTCAGAACTGAAACCACTGCACTTCGATCATCTGGACTTTGCAGGATTTCCTTTGGGCCTGACTTAGTCTCCCTCTCAGTCTACTGCCTCGCCTGTGCCTGTGCACAATACAGGATCCGTGCAGAGTCTGTGGAGCCTCTAAGACACCTGAAGATAATCTCCCTTGGAGTGAAGGTGTCACGCCTCTACATTCGTAAGCACGTCAACACTGCTGAACGGTCTGCTGATCCCGAGCTCTTGAGGACTCCGTAGGGTTCAACAACACATATGGTGGTTATCCCCGGCTTCGAGGCCTGAGATGCCCTCTCACCAAGTCAGAATCCAGCGGGGCTGCAGTAACCGAATCCCTGTGTACCGCGTACTTTTACAGTCGCATATGCTTATCAGCAGCTCTGCGACAAGTTCATTGGGCTCTTCGTATCCCCATCCTCTGGCAACTTCTTGCACCAAGATCTTCAGCCACATCGCCTCGTGGGCACCGTGGCCTGCTCCTTTTGGTGAGCTGATCGAGGTCCTCTCGTGACTCCTGTGCCTCTGGCCTGTGGGTCCAATTGAGGGTCATCTTTGATTTCCATGGGCTCCCTGATTGCTCGGGCCTGCCCTGACTCCCCTGCTTGTGGTGAGTCTCCTGGTCCTTGCTGGTCCGAACCGTTCACTTTCTTGACTTCCTGCATGGGTTGCATATGCCAAGGCTTGGTTGTGCTCCAGCCAGACACCGACCCCTCAGCTCTCGACTTCCTTCGTGGGACAGCTCGTATCCGGCTCCTGGTCATCCTCAATGTCGCCTGGTCCCTACATCTGCAGAGTCATGGTCATCAACATCAATGCTGAAGCATCCGACATGGGTGGGCATTCGTCTACTGAGCCCCTGGTCACTCCCAAGTGACCCAGACTCTGTCCCCTCTGCTTTCAGGTATTCTTCATCTAGAATACAGAATTGGATTCCTCCTGACACTTTCTCCTCTTCCAGCAGCGGCACTTTCCTGAAGTCCTCCACTGGGATTGACAGCGGTTTCCGACACCAGTTCACACCTATGAACCCGGCTTCCCTGGGATAGGTAACTTGAGTACTTCAGTATCCACAGGTGGGGTGGCTCTCCGACCTTCTGTCTTCCATGGGGTTTCTTCAGGGTCCACTAATTCCAACCACGACTTGCACATAGACTTGTATGGAGCACGCAGTAGTGTTCACACACTGCACACCTACTCCGTGGAGTCCCGTTCTCCTCACCTTGAGTGGTTCCTTGGGGCCCCGGCAATTCTACGTCCTCTCGACATTTTCCTGACTCGAGACGTGGTTCTTATACCACTTTATTAGTGAATGGTTGTGCACCCACTGGTGCAAGGTGCCCACTTACAGTAGTGGACATCATATACCAGGCCAGCCTCTCACATTGGTGTGCAGCGGTTGGGATTCAAGCATGCATTGTTTTTCCAGATAAATCTTTTGTATTGATTAACTGAAAAAACACTAGTACTCAGCACATATAATACAAGCTTAGAATAGTGCATTCTACTGAACTTGGGGTTGGGTAAGTTAAGGGCCTAGCACACCCTTTCTCCAACCTAAGAGAGTTTAGCTCCCACTAGGTTTGGTAGGTGCAACAACTCACCACACGTAGTATGTCTTCTAAAGAAGATGCCATTGGCTCTCTGCCTTCTAGATAAGGGGAACTTTCGATCCAAGAACTGAAAGCCCTGTGTGCCTCTAGGAAGCTGAAGACAGGGAGGAGTGCCAACACTCAATGCCTGGTAGAGTTGTGACTGTTAGATGACTTGAGGAAAGCCCCTGGGTAAAATGAACAGGCCAGGATGGGTGGGCCAGGGTATGAAGATAGGGCTGGAGGGGAAGCCCTCTTTGACCTAGAATCTAACCCTGACCTGTAATGCCTCCCTGTTCATCGGAGCCACAGGGAGGCGTTTCTAGGGTGAGATAGCAGCTTTGACAAAGTGAGTACGGCATAGCCAATACCCCTAGACAATGAGCAGTTTAAATGACTAGATATTGTTTTTTAACAATATTCCTGATTTCCTATGCACTTTATCTCCCACTATGTGTGACTAAAAGCAATTCTCCCCTCCCGTGAAAATAGCTCATGGGCTATAGTTTGGTAATAATAGTGTATGTCAACTATGCTTCTCTATATTATTCTTTCAAATACCTTATTATGTAGAGGCAAGGCAATGTATTTCATATAAAACAACTAGGAGTTCACAAGATTCTAAGACATGGATCTGTAAATCAGCAATACAGATGAATATAGAGCGTGTGTTTTATATGTTGTTGTGTCTGGTACTGTATTGTATGTCACTCTCAAGGGCGGCACAGCACCCGCTTAATTTGTAAGGAGGTGTACACTTAGTGAAAAATATATCATTACTGAGACCTTCCACAAGTTTGGTAATGTGGTCCTGCATTTATAATATTGCTGCAATTAACCATGTTGTTTCTTTATCCTTCCATATTAATTTAAGAGACTATACCAATTGGGTACAGTATAAGTGCATGTTTTGAATGTGCACATTTTCTGAAATATTGAATAGGCAGACCACATTGTTTTCTATTTAGAGTGGTGTAGGGGGTCACTTTTTTGGTCCTGATGAGAAGCCAGGTAGATGGCTTTGAAAAATGTAGACTAAGGAGGTATTAGTCCATTACAGCATACATCCTCCACTCTCCATTTTTAACAATACCAGCTAGAGGGAGTATTCAATTCTAGTTTCCACACAGCCAGGAATTTTTAAAATCACACTTTATTCATGCTGACCCCTCCACTCTCACTTTACACATAGTATCATTTCACTAATAAGTGCTCCCACATCTCCGTCGGTCGTAGCACGCCCCGTCCTGCAGCGGGGCGAGAAGAGCCCGATGATGAAGCATGCAACCAAGGGACCTATTGGTGGGTGAGGGTTATTTTACCAAAACATTGTGTTTTCCTATACATCTTTAGGGGACACACAGTTCTTGACACTGTTAAACTGATATAAGAAGGATACTACTATTCTGTTTACAAGGGGGGATTCTCTTTGTTTTTTTATGATACACAGAGAATGGTGAGTCCACTTCTTACTGAACCTCTTCACTCCCTATCTTGTTTACAATTACCTCTCTTGAACCCCTCAGACAGCAAGCTGCCGCTGAGGCTGCTGGGATTGTCACTGGGTCCCACAGGATCTACTGGGAGTAGGGACTCCTTTATTCAGAGGGTAGAGACCCCATGCCTGGTGCTACCAGGAGGTTGGTTAGACCTCTGAAGTTTAGGGGCTTCCTTCTCACCCTTGCACATGACATTCCCCTGGCAAGACACCTAGGCCAAAGTAAGACTTGGGACAGGTTTGTCCCTCACTGTCACTGGCCTCACATGTCTGAAGACAACAAGGAGTTCTGTCGCTCCTGCACCACCTGCCAATCTAGTGGTGAGTCAGGTGGTAACACAAAGGCACCCCTCATACTACTACCAGTGGTGGGGGTTCCCTTTGAGAGGGTTGGGATTGACATAATTGGTCCCATGAACCTTCCTACAGCATGTGGACACAGTTATATTCTAGTGGTGGTGGACCATGCCACTAGGTACCAGAGGCAATTCCCCTTAGGACCACTACAGCTCCTGTGGTGGCAAAGGTCCTCTTGGGAATATTTTACAGAGTGGGCTTCCCCAAGGAGGTTTTAACTGACAGAGGTACAAACTTCATGTCAAGTTACATAACTGCAGGGTGGAAGGAGTGTGGAGTGAACTACAAGTTCACTACACCCTATCACCCACAATGAAATGGGCTAGTTGAGAGATTCAACAAATCTCTCAAGGGCATGGTCATGGGTCTCCCAGAAAAGCTTAGGTGAAAATGGGATGTTCTTCTGCCCTGCCTTCTCTTTGCCTACAGAGAGGTCCCTCAGAAGGAAGTTGGCTACAGACCTTTTGAACTTCTGTTTGGGCACCCAGTTAGGGGTCCCTTGTTTTTGGTGAATGGAGGGATGGGAGTTACCTCTCAAACCACCCAAACAAGACTCAGTGGACTATGTACTTGGTCTCCACTCCAGGATGGCTGAGTACATAAAGAAGGCAAGTAAAAACCCGAAGGCAAGTCAAGAATTACAAAAAGCTTGGCACAACTAAAATTCTGTCCTGACTCTTTACCAGCCAGGCCAGAAGGTGTGGGTGTTGGAGTCCGTGGCCCTAGTAGCTCTCCAAGACAAATGAAGGTGACCCCACACTATCATTGAGCAAAAAGGTGAGCTCACCTATCTGGTGAACTTTGGCACTCCCAGGAGCCCTGACAGGATGCTCCATGTGAACGTATGCTAACCTTTTGTGGACAGGGCTGAGATGGACCTGGTCATGGCAACTGATGAGGGACAGGAGGAAGAGAGTGCCCCTCTCCCTGATCTCCTCTCACAGAACCCTGATGATGGGTCAGTTGATGGTGTAGCCTTGGCGGGCAGCCTCACTGACAAACAGCAGATTGATTGTAGGAAGGTCCCCAATCAATACAGTGGTACAAAAGGGGGTGGTGATGGATGGAGCATCTGAATCAATCAAACACTCACACCCAGTCAAAAGATCTGGGTTTAATCCATCACCGTTCTTTAGCCCACTCTGCCACCCCAGTTCAGACATGGCTATATGCAAATCAGTCTGACCCTGTGCCTCATGGGAACAGTCCAGCCCGAACTGCCAAGCCATGTCTTCCCTGGACCGGAAACAAGCTTCCGAGGACCGGTTTCTGGCATTTCAGCCGTCTTCAGCCCAGCTTGCTTGAATCCAGTGGCAAAGTGAGCAAGGGACTCACGTCTGAGCATACCCTGCCACACATATGGCAGCCAAAAGTGGTACAAAAGGGGGTGGTGATGGACGGAGCATCTGAATCAATCAAACACTCACACCCAGTCAAAAGATCTGGGTTTAATCCATCACCGTTCTTAAGCCCACTCTGCCACCCCAGTTCAGACATGGCTATATGCAAATCAGTCTGATCCTGTGCCTCATGGGAACAGTCCAGCCCGAACTGCCAAGCCATGTCTTCCCTTGACCGGAAACAAGCTTCTGAGGACCGGTGTCTGGCATTCCAGCCGTCTTCAGCCCGTCTTGCTTGAATCCAGTGGCAAAGTGAGCATACCCAGCCACACTTATGGCGGCCAAAAGCGGTACAAAAGGGGTGCTGATGGACGGAGCATCTGAATCAATCAAACACTCACACTCAGTCAAAAGATCTGCGTTTAATCCATCACCGTTTTTTAGCCTAGCGGTACAAAAGGGGGTGGTGATGGACGGAGCATCTGAATCAATCAAACACTCACACCCAGTCAAAAGATCTGACTAAAGAACGGTGATGGATTAAACCTAGATCTTTTGACTGGGTGTGAGTGTTTGATTGATTCAGTTGCTCCGTCCATCACCACCCCCTTTTGTACCGCTAGGCTAAAGAACAGTGATGGATTAAACCCAGATATTTTGACTGGGTGTGAGTGTTTGAATTATTCAGATGCTCCGTCCATCACCACCCCCTTTTGTACCGCTTTTGGCCACCATAAGTGTGGCAGGGTATGCTCAGACGTGAGTGCCTTGCTCACTTTGCCACTGGATTCAAGCAAGCCGGGCTGAAGACGGCTAGAATGCCAGAAACCGGTCCTCGGAAGCTTGTTTCTGGTCCAGGGAAGACATGGCATGGCAGTTCGGGCTGGACTGTTCCCATGAGGCACAGGGTCAGACTGATTTGCATATAGCCATGTCTGAACTGGGGTGGCAGAGTGGGCTAAAGAACGGTGATGGATTAAACCAAGATCTTTTGACTGGGTGTGAGTGTTTGATTGATTCAGATGCTCCGTCCATCACCACCCCTTTTTGTACCGCTCAATCAATACAGGCATATGTTTTCTCTGACACCCAGTCAAACCACCTGGTGTACCCATGAAGTGGACACAGGTGAGAGTCTACCTGTTTAGAATAAAATCTACAGGCAGCCTGCCAATATCAGAGATTGCATCAGGACAGAGGTCCAAAAGATGCTTGAATTGGGAGTAATTGAGCCCTCAGATAGCCCTTGGGCTAGTCCAGTGGTCTTGGTACCAAAACCTCACACCTAGGGTGGTAAGAGAGAGATGAGGTTTTGAGTTGACTACAGAGGACTCAATGCAGTCACACAGACGGATGCTCACCCATTTCCAAGGGCTTATGAGCTTATTGTCTGTCAGTCATCAAACTTTATTCGGTCATTACGACCATCAAAGTACATAGGCATTCAGTACAATACACAAACATTGATACAAAAAATAACTTGATGTATTACACTATAAGGCCTACAATCAATCAATCAACCAATCAATCAAGGCATGTATATAGCGCGCTACTCACCTGGAGGGTCTCAAGGCGCTTGGGGGAGGGGGGTCTGCTACTGCTCGAACAGCCAGGTCTTGAGTTGCTTCCTGAAGGAGAGGTGATCTTGGGTCAGGCGGAGGTGGATGGGGAGGGAGTTCCAAGTCTTGGCTGCCAGGTAGGAGAAGGATCTTCCTCCCATGGTGGCTCTTCGGATGCGTGGGACGGCGGCAAGGGCGTGGCTGGTTGATCGTAGCTGACGGGTGGGAGTGTAGAAGGTCAGGCGGTTGTTGAGGTACCAGGGGCCCAGGTCGTGGAGGGCCTTGTGTGCGTGGGTGAGGAGTCGGAACGTGATTCTCTTGCTGACGGGGAGCCAGTGCAGGTCTCTCAGATGTCCGGAGATGTGGTTGTGTCGGGGGATGTCCAGGATGAGACGTGCGGAGGCGTTCTGTATGCGTTGGAGTCTTTTCTGTAGTTTAGCTGTGGTTCCGGTGTAGAGGGTGTTTCCGTAGTCCAGTAGGCTGGTGACGAGTGCCTGGGTCACCGTCTTCCTGGTTTCGGTGGGGATCCATCGGAAGATCTTTCGGACCATGCGTAGGATGTTGAAACATGAAGATGAGACGGCGTTGACTTGTCTGGCCATCGAGAGGGAGGAGTCCAGGATGAAACCCAGGTTGCGTGCGTGGTCCGTTGGTTTGGGTGCGCTGCCCAGGGCAGGGGGCCACCAGGAGTCGTCCCAGGCAGAGGGTGATGATCCAAGGATGAGGACCTCCGTCTTATCTGAGTTCAATTTCAGGCGGCTGTTCATCATCCACTCGGCTACGTCTTTCATCCCTTTGTATAGGTTGGTTCTGGCGGTGGCTGGGTCGTTGGTGAGGGAGAGGATCAGTTGGGTGTCGTCGGCGTAGGAGATGATGTTGAGGTTGTGTTGGCGTGCGATGGCTGCGAGGGGGCTCATGTAGACGTTGAAGAGGGTGGGGCTGAGTGATGATCCTTGTGGTACGCCGCAGATGACTTCGGTGGCCTCGGATCTGAACGGGGGAGGCGGACTCTCTGGGTTCTTCGAGCGAGGAACGAGGTGATCCACTCTAGTGCCTTCTCGTGGATTCCGATGTTGCTGAGGAGCTGTACTGGGGTGCGGTGGCAGACGGTATCGAACGCTGCGGAGAGGTCCAGGAGGATGAGGGCCGCTGTTTCCCCGTTGTCGAGTAGGGCTCGGGTGTCGTCAGTGGCTGCGATGAGGGCGGTCTCGGTGCTGTGGTTGGCTCGGAAGCCGGACTGTGAGTGGTTGAGGGATCCGTTCGTCTCGAGGAAGGCGGCAAGCTGACTGTTGACGGTCTTCTCGATGACCTTGGCAGGAAAAAGGGAGGAGCGAGATGGGGCGGTAGTTCTTGAGGTCGGTGGGGTCTGCTGATGGTTTCTTCAGGAGGGCGCTGAGTTCGGCATGCTTCAAGCTCTCCGGGAAGGTGGCGGTGTTGAAGGAGCAGTTGATGATATCCCGGAGTTGGGGTGCGATGACGGAGTCGGCCAATGGTGAATAACAGCTTAGTTGGTAAAGTCCATATTTTCATCAAGCAAAATGGGCTGATAAAAAGATTCTCCCACAATAAATCCCCAAATCCAAATACACTCAAAAGCCCTAGTCTGTGGACTATAAAATAAGAAGATATTTTTAAAGAATACTAAGGTTCAATATCATTATGATGAGTCCATCAGATAAGATCTCAGTCTAAAACAACATATCATGTTAAATAACCCTTTTACTAGAACCATGGGACCTACAATTGGAAACCTCAGGAGAGAAGGGACCTTATGAAGTAAGTGAAGTGGTAGTGCCTAGTGTGCAAAAATACAATAAAACATACAAAGAACTTACATGTCTAAGTGTACCTCGGCCAATCCCCAGGCCGGTCCCTTAAGAAAAGCAATACCTGGGTGCCATGAACAGAGTCTCAATAGTTTGTGCACAGTTCCTGTGTTTATTTTAGAATAACAATATCAAATTGAACTGATGACTAATGGGGCTAAAATTAAATCACTAGCTAAAAATCTACTTTGGACATGCTGTAATACCAGCCTCCTGATGAACCATTTTCTTCCCTAAAAATTTAGCCACTGCGCATACCACCAACAGCCTTGTATCTGTTCGGAGGATGCGCAATGCCTCCTGATGACAATGGGTTCCCAGTAATCTATAGGCAGGGGCTAACCATTTACGTCTTACAGTTTTGTAGGATGGACATACAAAAATAATGTGTTTAGTCGTCTCATCAGTCTCAGAGCAACATGGAGAGTGGCAGGATGTTACCAAAGAGCCCTTGTTCCATAATGCTGTGAGCGATCTCAAAGGGAGACAGTCAAACCTAAATTGATTGTATAACTTTCTTTCTTGTGGAATAGTAATAAGCTCCTCGATATTGCTCATACACGCCAAACAGCTTAAATTCCAGGAATGCTAGCGTAAGTCGGCCTCCTTGTGTATGTGTGATGACTCTCTCTGCCACCCAATTCCAATAATAGGACTTAATCCACTCTCTGCTGGGAAAAGAACTGGTATCTGTCACTTTCCATAGATTCCCGAGCCTATTGCTAATAGCCATTTCTGAATGTTGTTGAACCAGACAATTTTTTTAAACGATCAAGCTTGAGTACTTCATCCATGGCAGCTGCATAGTGGGTAAGCTCGGGAGTTTGATTTAGATGGAGCCAGAAAAAAAGTGGGTGAAGCCTCGCCTTATCCGCTATTGTAGTTCTGCCCATATCCAGCCTTAACAGAATTAGTGGGTTGCTCTGAAGAAGAGAACAAAGCAATCTTAGGAATTTATTTTCTGTGCGTAGTAAGCCCTCCAGGTTCTCAAACTCCCAGATTTCTGCCCCATACAGGGATAGGCCAACCACCTTCTGATCATATATCAAGTTCAAGTTCAAGGATTTGTATAGCGCGCTACTCACCCAGAGGGTCTCAAGGCGCTTGGGGAGGGGGTTCATTATTTATCGAATAGCCAGGTTTTAAGTTCTTTTCTGAAGGAGATGTGGTTCTGTGTAAGGCGGAGGTGAGTGGGGAGTGAGATCCAAGTCTTGGCCGCCAAGTAGGAGAAGGATCTGCCTCCCATGGTGGATCTTTGGATACGCAGGACTGCAGCGAGGCCTTGATTGGAGGATCTTAGTTGGTGGGTGGGTGTGTAGAAGGATAGTCGAGTGTTGAGGCATTCGGGTCCTAGTTTGTAGAGGGCCTTGTGTGCGTGGGTGAGGAGACGGAATGTTATTCTCTTGTTGACGGGAAGCCAGTGGAGGTCTTTCAGGTGGCCGGTAATGTGATCTTGGCGAGGGATGTCCAGAATGAGTCTCGCCGATGCGTTTTGGATGCGTTGGAGTTTTTTCTGTAATTTGGCTGTAATTCCGGCGTAGAGGGTGTTTCCGTAGTCTAGTCGACTCGTAACCAGTGCGTGGGTGACAGTCTTTCTTGTCTCGGTGGGGATCCAATGGAAGATTTTTTTGAGCATACGAAGTACGTTGAAGCAGGAGGATGAGACGGCGTTGACTTGTCTGGTCATCGAGAGGGAGGAGTCTAGGATGAAGCCTAGGTTACGTGCGTGGTCTGTGGGTATGAGTGCAGAGCCCAGATCCGAATGCCACCATGAGTCGTCCCAGGCAGAGGGGGATGATCCTAGGATGAGCACTTCCGTTTTGTCTGAGTTGAGTTTTAGGCGGTTGTTTTTCATCCATATGGCTACTTCTTTCATGCCTTTGTGAAGATTGGGTTTGGCGGTGTTGGGGTCTTTGGTGAGGGAAAGGATCAGCTGGGTGTCGTCAGCGTAGGAGATGATGTTGAGGTTGTGTTGGCGCGCGATGGAAGCGAGTGGACTCATGTAAACGTTGAAGAGGGTGGGACTAAGTGATGAACCTTGTGGTACACTGCAGATGACTTCGGTCGCCTCTGATTTGAATGGGGGGAGGCGGAATCTCTGGGTTCTTCCGGCGAGGAACGAGATGATCCAGTCCAAGGCTTTGCCTTTTATGCCGATGTTGCTGAGGCGTTGTATGAGAGTGCTGTGACAGACAGTGTCGAAGGCGGCGGAGAGGTCGAGTAGAATGAGGGCCACTGTTTCTCCGTTGTCCAGTAGTGTTTGGATGTCGTCTGTTGCTGCGATGAGGGCGGTTTCGGTGCGGTGTTTGGCTCGAAAGCCGGATTGTGAGGGATCGAGGGAGTTGTTGGATTCGAGGAAGGCGGCGAGTTGGCTATTGACGGCTTTCTCAATGACTTTGGCCGGGAATGGGAGGAGGGATATGGGGCGGTAGTTTTTAAGTTCAGAGGGGTCTGCTGTGGGTTTCTTCAGGAGGGCGCTGACTTCGGCATGTTTCCAATTTTCTGGGAAGGTAGCAGAGTTGAAGGAGCAGTTGATGACATCACGGAGATGGGGTGCGATGATGGAGTCTGCTTTGTTGTAGATGTGGTGGGGACATGGGTCGGTTGGCGAGCCAGAGTGGATGGAATTCATTAGGCGGATGGTGTCTTCAGTGGTGATTGGGTTCCAGGCGCTGAGGTTGTTAGAGGGCGGTTTAGGTTCTGAGGGGGGTGGAGAGGATTGTTCGTTGGAACTGTTTTCGGTGCTGTTATGTATGTCGGCAATTTTGTTGTAGAAGAAGGAGGATAACGAGTCGCAGAGGTCTTGGGAGGGAGTGATGTCGTTTGAGGCTGCGGTGGGGTTGGTGAATTCTTTGACGATGTTGAATAGTTCCTTGCTGTTATGGGCATTGTTGTCGAGTCGATTCTTGAATGCTGATTTCTTGGTGGATCGAATCGGCTGGTGGTGTTTGCGGGTGGCTGATTTGAAGGTGGTCATGTTTTCGGTGGTTGGGTTTTTTCTCCACGTTTTCTCGAGAGTACGGCATAGCTTCTTGGATTTCTTAAGGTCATTGTTGAACCAGGGGGCCTTTTTGTTGTTTTGTTTGGTGTGATGGTTTTTCAAGGGTGCTAATTCGTTAGCGATATGAGTGATCCATTGTTTGAATTTGATGGCAGCTTGGTTTGGGTCCGATGAGAGGGCGGGTGGGTTCTGGTTGAGCGATGTGAGGAGTTGGTCGGTGGTGATTTTGTTCCATTTTCTCCGGGGGATAGGTTGTGGGGGGTTGTGGGTCGAGGTGGTTTTGTAGCTAAAGTGAACACAACAGTGGTCCGTCCAATGGAGAGCTGAGGTGTGATCGAAGGAGATGTGTTTGCTGGAGGTGAAGATTGGGTTGAGTGTATGTCCGGCTACATGGGTGGGGGTGTCAACAAGTTGTTTGAGGCCGAAATTGGCCAGGTTGTCCAGAAGGGTGGTGGTGTTGCTGTCGTTTTTCTTTTCCAGGTGGAAGTTGAGGTCTCCTAGTAGAATGTAGTTCTCGAAGGCGAGGGCATGTGGACTGATGAAGTCAGTGATGTCTTCGCTGAATTGTTTACGGGTTTCTGGAGGCCTGTAGATGAGGGTGCCTCTGAGTGTGGTCCTAGGGTCGGTGTGGATCTGGAAGTGGAGGTGTTCGGCGGTTGTAAGGTTATCGTCGGAGCTGGTCGTGATTTTGATGGTGTTCTTATGGACGATGGCGATGCCTCCTCCTGTTTGGCCGGTGCGGTCTTTCCGGATAATCTTGTAATTGTCCGGGATGGCAATGGCGATGTCGGGTGTTGATGATGCGTTCATCCATGTTTCAGTGAGGAAGGCGACGTCCGGTGATGTAGTATCGAGTAGATCCCAGAGTTCAGTGGCGTGTCTGTGGACCGAGCGGGTGTTCAGCAGGATGCACTTCAGGTGGTTAGAGTCGGTGCTGAGTCTGGGGATATTGGATATTGTATGGATTTTGATGCTGGTAAATTTGCAGGAGTGGCAAGCGAAAGGTCCGTGGGTGTGTCCTGGGGTGGCTACGCAGCATTGTGGGGTGCGTCCGGGGTTGAGGGCTAGGAGGGTGCAGACGTTGTACGTAATGCAGGCGGAGTGGGATTTGCGGGGGCCAGGGGGTCTGGCGCTGGGCGCGGTCCAGGTGCGGACGGGCGTAGACGGGCTTACCTTTGGCGCACCTTCGGTGCGCATGGGGCACGACCGGTGCACGTGTATGCTGCACGCGAATGCATCTGTCATATATGGATAGTGGAGCAGGAGGGGCGAGGGAGGGTCAGCTGGGAGGCGGGGAGCGGGGTGGAGATCAGGGCAGGGAGGCTCTAACAACAACAAACAAGATGGCTGCAAGCCAATACTACAACCGGACTGGGGCACGATAGGCAAATGCACGAGGCTAATGCTAATCAGGAAAGTTAAATCAGCAGGCAGCAAAATAAACAGTTGGACTAGTACTGCTATCAGGTCTCTCTTGGCGAAGATCAAAATAATTATGCAGGCTTATTAAACAAGCTCCGAAAATTATGCAGGCAATCGAATTAATATTAGAAAGGTTCTGCAGGCTCACGCAGTGCAGTGCGAGATCGCTACTGTACCAGGGCAGGAGGTGAAGGCGTGGATCAGCTTGTGGAGCGACCGCTTCTGCTGGGAGCAGAGCTGCAATCGGTCTAGTTTATGACGCCCTATGTTCTAAAATTCGAGCCCCAGTTGTTTTCCTCTGCTGGGGATTACGCTTGGAGATATGCAGTTTCCAAGTTAGTTTCTCAGTCACTGTTACACAGAGATATTCAAAAGAGTCCATCCTTTCTAATGGAATCCCACCCAATAGCAGTTCGCCTCTGAATGGTTTGCGAGGATTCATTATCAAAGGTTTTGTCTTAGAGATGTTAATTTCCAAGCCTCTCATTCCACAGAAAGACATAAAACGATCAAGTAGTAGTTGAAGACCACTAGGGGTTTTCAAAACCAGAAGTGTATCACCGGCAAACAGTAAAGTGGTTATTTTTACACTTCCTGCATGGACTTCCGCTAGATGTTTCACCACCCTCTTTATGAAAAGCGAGAATAGGGTGGGGACTAATACGCAACCTTGTCTTACACCTCTTGCGACTTTTGTTGGATCCGACAATTGCCCTTGATCCCCCATCGTACTTTTGCATAACTTCCCTCATGCAACCGTACTAGAAGAGCCAGAATGTCATGTGGGAGCCCCAGATCATGCAGGACTTTCCAAAGTTTGGCCCTGGGGATGAGATCAAAGGCTGATCTTAGATCAATAAAGGCAGGGTAGAGACTACCCTGCTCTAATGTTACAGTCTTCCAGGCCAGTAAAGAGAAGCAAAAGAATTGATCAATAGTGCTGATTTTCCTCCTGAACCCTGCTTGGTAAGGGGAAAGTATATTATTTTCCTCCATACAATCTGTAATTTTAGTAAGTAGGGCGCGGGAGAAAACATTCTGTACCTCGTCTAATAAGCTAATCGGGCTGTAGTTGGAAGCAGCGAACCATCCCCCTTCTTAAAGACCGGGATGACCTCTGCTCCATGCCATGATGGAGGTATCGGAGCTCCGGATGCAATACCATTTGCTAAGGACCGGATGTAGATTGACCAGTTTGTAATATCAGATAAAAAGACATCTCCAGGTACACCATCTGGACTTGAAGCTTTGCTTTTAAATATGGAGTTAATACTTTGGACGATGTCAGCTGAAGAAAATAAATAATTATCAGGCTGAGTACTTGTGTATTCCATAGGAGGCCTTCAGTTTCCGTCCCATCTAAACCCAAGTAAATTGCTGAGAAATGGTCAAACCAGGCCGCTTCTGTGATGTTATTGGACGGTGGTCCTGGTCTATCAGCATCTCCCCTTGTTACAAGCAACCAAAACTGCTGGGAATCCTTTCTTAGGCAGGCATCTCGAATCTGTAGCCATTGGTCCTCGACCCATTCCTTTTTTGCTTCCCTCTGGATTTTTGTATATACACTGATAGCTAATCTTATATTAGCTAAGTTCTTGTTTTTGATCTTGTCTGCCAGATGTAGCCAAGCTTCTTAGCACTTTTGGTTGAACCATGAGTGCTGCGGGATGGATAGTGGCTTCTTACGATGAGATCTCAAGCAAATAACATGGGAAACTAGTTGCTTAAAGAAGGACGTGTGGGTATCTGTGACCACACATGATCCTCCTGCTGCTCAATTCCCATTTGGAACAACAAGGGGTGGTGAGGGACAGAGTCTCTGAATTAAGCAGAAAGCTCTCACCCAGTCAAGAGATCAGGGCTAGATCCAACACCGTTTTTAGCTCACTGCACCATCCCAGTTTCAGAACCTGGCTGTATGCAAATTAGTCTGTTCCTGTCCCAGTGCATGATGGGAACAGGGCAAACCAAACTACAAAAGCCAATTCTTACACTGGGAAGGAAACAAGCTCCCGGGGACCGGTTTCTGGCATTACAGCCGTCTTCGGCCCGGTTTGCTTGAATCCTGATGGTGCAATGAGCAAGGGTCTCACATCTGAGAATACCCTTCCACGCTTAGGGTGGACAAAAATATTTACAACAAGGGGTGGTGAGGGACAGAGTCTCTGAATTAAGCAGAAAGCTCTCACCCAGTCAAGAGATCAGGGCTAGATCCAACACCGTTTTTTAGCTCACTGCACCATCCCAGTTTCAGAACCTGGCTGTATGCAAATTAGTCTGTTCCTGTCCCAGTGCATGATGGGAACAGGGCAAACCAAACTACAAAAGCCAATTCTTACACTGGGAAGGAAACAAGCTCCCGGGGACCGGTTTCTGGCATTACAGCCGTCTTCGGCCCGGTTTGCTTGAATCCTGATGGTGCAATGAGCAAGGGTCTCACATCTGAGAATACCCTTCCACGCTTAGGGTGGACAAAAATATTTACAACAAGGGGTGGTGAGGGACAGAGTCTCTGAATTAAGCAGAAAGCTCTCACCCAGTCAAGAGATCAGGGCTAGATCCAACACCGTTTTTTAGCTCACTGCACCATCCCAGTTTCAGAACCTGGCTGTATGCAAATTAGTCTGTTCCTGTCCCAGTGCATGATGGGAACAGGGCAAACCAAACTACAAAAGCCAATTCTTACACTGGGAAGGAAACAAGCTCCCGGGGACCGGTTTCTGGCATTACAGCCGTCTTCGGCCCGGTTTGCTTGAATCCTGATGGTGCAATGAGAAAGGGTCTCACATCTGAGAATACCCTTCCACGCTTAGGGTGGACAAAAATATTTACAACAAGGGGTGGTGAGGGACAGAGTCTCTGAATTAAGCAGAAAGCTCTCACCCGGTCAAGAGATCAGGGCTAGATCCAACACCGTTTTTTAGCTCACTGCACCATCCCAGTTTCAGAACCTGGCTGTATGCAAATTAGTCTGTTCCTGTCCCAGTGCATGATGGGAACAGGGCAAACCAAACTACAAAAGCCAATTCTTACACTGGGAAGGAAACAAGCTCCCGGGGACCGGTTTCTGGCATTACAGCCGTCTTCGGCCCGGTTTGCTTGAATCCTGATGGTGCAATGAGCAAGGGTCTCACATCTGAGAATACCCTTCCACGCTTAGGGTGGACAAAAATATTTACAACAAGGGGTGGTGAGGGACAGAGTCTCTGAATTAAGCAGAAAGCTCTCACCCAGTCAAGAGATCAGGGCTAGATCCAACACCGTTTTTTAACTCACTGCACCATCCCAGTTTCAGAACCTGGCTGTATGCAAATTAATCTGTTCCTGTCCCAGTGCATGATGGGAACAGGGCAAACCAAACTACAAAAGCCAATTCTTACACTGGGAAGGAAACAAGCTCCCGGGGACCGGTTTCTGGCATTACAGCCGTCTTCGGCCCGGTTTGCTTGAATCCTGATGGTGCAATGAGCAAGGGTCTCACATCTGAGAATACCCTTCCACGCTTAGGGTGGACAAAAATATTTACAACAAGGGGTGGTGAGGGACAGAGTCTCTGAATTAAGCAGAAAGCTCTCACCCAGTCAAGAGATCAGGGCTAGATCCAACACCTTTTTTTAGCTCACTGCACCATCCCAGTTTCAGAACCTGGCTGTATGCAAATTAGTCTGTTCCTGTCCCAGTGCATGATGGGAACAGGGCAAACCAAACTACAAAAGCCAATTCTTACACTGGGAAGGAAACAAGCTCCCGGGGACCGGTTTCTGGCATTACAGCCGTCTTCGGCCCGGTTTGCTTGAATCCTGATGGTGCAATGAGCAAGGGTCTCACATCTGAGAATACCCTTCCACGCTTAGGGTGGACAAAAATATTTACAACAAGGGGTGGTGAGGGACAGAGTCTCTGAATTAAGCAGAAAGCTCTCACCCAGTCAAGAGATCAGGGCTAGATCCAACACCGTTTTTTAGCTCACTGCACCATCCCAGTTTCAGAACCTGGCTGTATGCAAATTAGTCTGTTCCTGTCCCAGTGCATGATGGGAACAGGGCAAACCAAACTACAAAAGCCAATTCTTACACTGGGAAGGAAACAAGCTCCCGGGGACCGGTTTCTGGCATTACAGCCGTCTTCGGCCCGGTTTGCTTGAATCCTGATGGTGCAATGAGCAAGGGTCTCACATCTGAGAATACCCTTCCACGCTTAGGGTGGACAAAAATATTTACAACAAGGGGTGGTGAGGGACAGAGTCTCTGAATTAAGCAGAAAGCTCTCACCCAGTCAAGAGATCAGGGCTAGATCCAACACCGTTTTTTAGCTCACTGCACCATCCCAGTTTCAGAACCTGGCTGTATGCAAATTAGTCTGTTCCTGTCCCAGTGCATGATGGGAACAGGGCAAACCAAACTACAAAAGCCAATTCTTACACTGGGAAGGAAACAAGCTCCCGGGGACCGGTTTCTGGCATTACAGCCGTCTTCGGCCCGGTTAGCTTGAATCCTGATGGTGCAATGAGCAAGGGTCTCACATCTGAGAATACCCTTCCACGCTTAGGGTGGACAAAAATATTTACAACAAGGGGTGGTGAGGGACAGAGTCTCTGAATTAAGCAGAAAGCTCTCACCCAGTCAAGAGATCAGGGCTAGATCCAACACCGTTTTTTAGCTCACTGCACCATCCCAGTTTCAGAACCTGGCTGTATGCAAATTAGTCTGTTCCTGTCCCAGTGCATGATGGGAACAGGGCAAACCAAACTACAAAAGCCAATTCTTACACTGGGAAGGAAACAAGCTCCCGGGGACCGGTTTCTGGCATTACAGCCGTCTTCGGCCCGGTTTGCTTGAATCCTGATGGTGCAATGAGCAAGGGTCTCACATCTGAGAATACCCTTCCACGCTTAGGGTGGACAAAAATATTTACAACAAGGGGTGGTGAGGGACAGAGTCTCTGAATTAAGCAGAAAGCTCTCACCCAGTCAAGAGATCAGGGCTAGATCCAACACCGTTTTTTAGCTCACTGCACCATCCCAGTTTCAGAACCTGGCTGTATGCAAATTAGTCTGTTCCTGTCCCAGTGCATGATGGGAACAGGGCAAACCAAACTACAAAAGCCAATTCTTACACTGGGAAGGAAACAAGCTCCCGGGGACCGGTTTCTGGCATTACAGCCGTCTTCGGCCCGGTTCGGCCCGGTTTGCTTGAATCCTGATGGTGCAATGAGCAAGGGTATACTCAGACATGAGTCCCTTTCTCACTGCACCATCAGGATTCAAGCAAGCCGGGCCGAAGACGGCTGAAATGCCAGAAACCGGTCCCCGGTAGCTTGTCTCCTTTCTGGTGAAGAATTGGCTTGGTAGTTTAGTCTGCCCTGTTCCCATGATGCACTGGGCCAGGGACAGACTGATTTGCATATAGCCAGGTTCTGAGCTGGGATGGTGCAGTGAGATAAATAACGGTGATGGATCAAGCCCTGATCTTTGGACTGGGTAGGAGTGGTCTGCTTAATTCAGACACTCTGTTCATCACCACCCCCTTTTCTGTATCGTTTTTGGCCACTATAGGTGTGGCAGGGTATACTCAGACATGAGTCCCTTTCTCACTGCACCATCAGGATTCAAGCAAGCCGGGCCGAAGACGGCTGAAATGCCAGAAACTGGTCCCCGGTAGCTTGTCTCCTTTCTGGTGAAGAATTGGCTTGGTAGTTTAGTCTGCCCTGTTCCCATGATGCACTGGGCCAGGGACAGACTGATTTGCATATAGCCAGGTTCTGAGCTGGGATGGTGCAGTGAGATAAATAACGGTGATGGATCAAGCCCTGATCTTTGGACTGGGTAGGAGGGGTCTGCTTAATTCAGACACTCTGTTCATCACCACCCCCTTTTCTGTATCAATTCCCATTTGGAGCTTTATGATGTTTTCTTGAAGAGTTTGTTTGATTACTTAAATCTTATTAGTGTCCATTGCTACACGCGCCCACTTTAGTCATCTGTTGTCATTCGTGGCATTAAGATCCTTGAACATGAGCCTAGACTCCAAACTAACAGTGTTTTTACTCCAAGGCAAAATCATGGCAACCTCAAGCGGGTTATGATCGCTATCAGTGGTTTTACCGACCACAATGCCCTGTACTTCCAACCACAGCCTCATATCTATCAGAACATAGTTGATTCGACTCATAGCTGTGGTTCTGTTGAAGGTGTTGGCTCCCATCTTTATCAGATTTGGTAAGGCCATTAGCTGCCCTGAGCCCATACACTAAAGTTATAGCCTGGAGCTGCAATTCTGTTTGAGTCCATCTTATAATCTGTGGTAAATCAAGGGAGGGAACATTCCATTGTACCGCCATCGAGTAACAGTAAGATACATCTATCAGATCCAGTGGCCTAAATGTGGTTTTAAAATCTCCTGCTAATATTAGAGGTGATGACGACTCTCTCTCATCAAGAATATTTTCTAGCACTTGTAAAGTTGTTGAGCTTGTGCCTGCCTTGGTGCCCCAAGCATAGATGTTAAATATATCAATCTTCCTACCATTTCTGCCCCTGAGGCTTATAGCAAGTATATCGGGGCTATTAGTCTTAACCTCTTTAATAGAGCATAGCAGTTCCATTTTGACCCAGGTCAACAAGCTCCCTACAGGCCTACCTGGTTGGCTAGTAACTGCCGGCTGGCAGAACGTAACATACCCAGGGATAAAGATAGGTGCAGTCACCAAAGTTTCTTGAAGGATGCATACATCAAATTGCTCAATATATTCAATCCAGTGGGGAAGTGCCATGTTTGGTCGTATCCCAGCCAAATTCTATGTCAATACACAATGTGTGGATGTCAAATCATCTGATCTTAACCTCTTCGCCGCTAATGACAAGGGTAACTCGTCATGGACTTTCCATTGATTTCAATGGAAATTATATGTGAAAGAAGAGTAATGCCTTAGCAGCCAAGTGGTTAAGGAAGCTGTATGGTGAAGTTCCTCTATCACATGGCTGGCTTGTGAAGATGGAGAATTTGCATACTGATCTAGGCTTGCCATTGTTAAGATGTCAGTGGTAGACTGCGAAGGGATAGAGGGCTCTGAGCAATAGGTCCGCAACATAAATAGAGAAATGGTTTGTAGCTCTCCTATCATCGGTGCCATTGACATGAAAAAAATAGTCTTTTCAAGGTAGCTAAAGGTCTTATAGAGTGTGGTATTGGAGCTTGTCAGTCAATCATACTGGGATGAAGATGAATCAGACCCCATCAGGGCACCAACCCTTCTATTTACAAACAACTGTGATGGAATAAAAGGATTATATTTCATCTGAATATTAGTGGCTACGGGAGGGCATGTTCTTGCCTCCAGGACTATTAGATTTTGGACTAACCCCTCATCCCTTAGGTGAAGTTCGTTAGAATCCATAGGGGAGGTGCTGTGTGACAATCTTTTTGCCCAGAGGATATCATCCCTGATTAATAACCTACACCTCCTTATTTCCCTGATCCAATGGATTGATTTATTGAGCAGTGAATGATGGTCCTCTTGCTCACCTTTTGGATTGACTAGGCACAATAATCCACACAAAAAACAACTCTTGGTGGAACATTGCCCCTGGGACTGCCTTAAAATGGAATGAATTCTGTTCTCGTCCTGCTTTGCTCTAGTATAGCTTATATTTCTAATTCCTAATGGACAATAAGTTGGACTAGACATTAAGGGGACTATATTACTCATGGGCTTAGCGATTGCACTCTCATCTATTGTTGGAACGTGGCTTAATAGGGGGCTGGTTGTAGGTACGGTCGTATAGCCTCTAGGTTGCTCCTTATTCACAAGAAGCTTCACTTGATTTGAAAGTGCTAGGATTGTTGATTTTAGCAAACTGACTTCTTCCCTAAGTTCAGCAATAACCCTACAGACATCACTTTCTTCAATAAGATGCTGTGCCTGGGAAACCACCCCCTCCTATCTAGTAACTCATTTTGGGTAGTCATACAAGCAACATACGGGCTTCGGGAAAGAGTAGCCCTCTGTGTCTCTACCTGCCTTCCCAGCATTTGTTCTGGCTGATCTTGGCGTGGTAGATATTGGTTTCATAGAGGAATAGTAGTGGTGGTAGTGCTGTTGATCCTATAATTTTCTACACCATTGTCTACCCCTCTAATAGGGTAGGGGAAGCCCCTATCTCCCTATCATTTTCCAGCATGGCACTTTGCTTATTAGTGTTATGCCTAGGAGCTTTAGTACTTCGTGTAGTGCACCTGGTGAAAATAGACAGATTTGCTTAGCTTTACGAGTGTGATTAGAAACCATGCCAGCTACTGGTGCTGATTCTGCAGTGAGGAGATGGCTAACTGGTGCAAGTGGAGTGGAGGTGGGGCAAGAGGATGAGGCTAAAATGTTGTGACAATCCACCAGTAAGTCATCGATACGATTAAGAACACAATTTTTAGTGGCCAACTTATGTACCATTTTGGCTTTACTAGCTTTAGTACGACCCCCTTCCGACGTCTCACCCTCATTGTTGTCATTCTCAATAGCTTTTCTTTTTCCCATGTCAAAAATAGACTATAAAATCAAAAAGACAGGAACTTCTGCTCCCCCACATACCCAAAAGACAGAGAAAGCCACAAGGGTACAAACACTAGTAATGACTGTAAAGGCTTAGGAAACAGGGCTGGCCTTAGAACAAAAATAAGCAAGAGCAAATATGTAAAATATAACAGTTCATCTTTAGATATGTATCTAGGACTCACAATTTGTAGTGGTCAAAGTCCTCGCGTCCAGCAAAGTCCCGCTTGGGTTAACTAAGACAGCGGGCTAAGAGTCCTGGCCTCAACAACAGTGGTTGCAGAGTGGGCCTCCCCCGCTGCGGGAGCTGACGTTGGTTTTTAAAGTGCCCCCTGGCGCTTGCAGGTGAGGTGCACGGTGCGCGGTGGCTGCTAGCCCTTGTAGTCCTGGCTTCAACAACGGTGGTGGCAGAGTGGGTCTCCCACGCTGGGGGAGGCCACGTTGGTTTTTATTGCGCCTCCTGGCTCTTGCAGATGATGTGCGCGGTGGCTGCTGGCTCCTGTAGTCCTGGCCTAAACAACGGTGGTAGTAGAGTGGGCGGGAACATGTAACCTAGCAGCCATGCACCCCTGGACTCTTGGAGAGCTGGGGAGGAGAGAAGATGGCCTCACTCTGGGAGCCCGGTCTCTCCCCACTTCTCCGGCCATGTACTTTTCCAGAAACTCGTCCCAGGTTCCAGGATCCGGGTGCACCAGAGCTATCTTGTATAAGTAGTAAAGGAGACTGCTGCATCCTTGGCATTTCGTGCAACATAGATGACCTTGACAGGCAGGTGGGTCTTAATAACCCTGGGAGATGGGATCTTGGCCAGGAGCTCGATTCCTCTGACCATGGGTTGAATCCCTCATAAGCGATATTGTTGGTGTGGTGCTAAGGCTTATTGACACCTTGGCCTCATTCAAGTTTTTAAGCACATTTGACCTTACTGCTGGCTATTGGCAAATCAGACTAACTAAATATGCCAAACCAAAAACAGCATTCTCAATCCCCTAGTGGGCATTATCGATTTATTGTGATGCCCTTTGGTTTGAAGGATGCCTGCCACATTCAAAAGGCTGGTGAACAAAGTTCTCACAGGTCTGGAAGCCTATATAGTGCAGCTTATCTTGATGATATAGCTGTCTTTAGCTCCACCTAGGAAGATCACCTGATCCACCTCATGAATGTTTTTGGGGCTCTGCAGAAAGCAGGCCTCACTATCAAGGCAACTAAGTGCCAGATAGAGCAGAGCAAGGTTATGTATCTGGGCCACCTTGTGGCTGGAGGTCAGATTCAACCACTTCAGAGCACAATCCAGACCATAATGGACTGGGTTGCTCCAACTACACAGACTCAGGTCGGAGCTTTCTTGGGCTTTCTTGGGCCTGACTGGGTATTACAGGAGATTTGAAAAGGGTCTGGGTCCATTGTGATTCCCTTGAATGATTTCACCTCCAAGAAAATGCCCAAGAAAGTTCATTGGATAGTTAGCTGTCTGAAGGTATTTGGTGATCTCACGCAGGCCATGTACACTGCTCCCATTCTGACTACTCCAAGCAATTTATTGTCCTAACAGATGCATCTGAGTTGGGGATAGGGGCTGTGTTGTCACAACTTAATGGAGAGGCTCAGGATCAACCAGTAGCTTTTATTAGCAGAAGGTTGACCCTCAGAGAGAAATATTGGTCATCTATTGAGAGTGAAGCCTTTGCTGTGATCTGGGTCCTGAAGAAGCTGAGGCCATACTTGTTTGGCACTCATTTTATTGATCAGACAGACCATAAGCCCCTATTGGCTGAAACAGATGGAGGGTAAAAAAAAAAACTTTTAAGGTGGTCCATTTCCCTACAGGGGATGGACTATACAGTGGAACATAGACCTGGGAGTAACCATGCCAATGCAGATAGAATCTCCAGATATTTCCAGTTAGAAAATTAAGACTCAACTGGGCAAGGTTAGTCTCATTTCTTTACGTTTGGGGGGGGGGTGTTGTGTAGGAAAGTAGGATCTGCTTCTAATGGTTACCTCCATTTTTTGCTTGATGTGATGCTGTTTTTGCTAGTCTGCCTGGGATTCTGCTAATCAGGGCCCCAGTCTATCTGATTTGTCCTTAAACTGTTATGTTATGTACTTAGGTACACCCCAGATTGGATACTGGGGTACCCTTGTCTGTCCCTAGTATATGGTATCCATGTACCCAGGGCATAGGTACCCAAGAGGTCTCCCATGGGCTGCAGCATGTATTATGCCACCCAAGAGAGACCATTCAAAATGGAACTACAGGCCTGCCATTGCAGCCTGTGTGAGATGGTGCATGCACCACTTACTTAAGATATAGGTTTATGACTGCACTTAAAACCTATAAGTCACCCCTCTAGCCGGCCTTTACAATCGTGAAGGCAGGGTGCTTGATTCTAAGTGATATGGTGCCCCTGCAGCCTACAGAATCTATTGTTCGGGTTGTCAGTAAATTAGCAATACACTAATATAGAGTGGCATTACGTGACCGCGTGATGACCATCTCAAAAACGGCTGCAATGAACCCTATCATGTTTGGTGTCAAACATGTTGGAATCATAACTCCCACACCGGTTGATTCCACCCACCAGGAGCGCCCTCCGTGGGGCTCTCAGTGTTCCGGGCACCAGCCTTCTAGTCCTGGACAGTGCACAATGGTTGCTGCCGACCAGAGACACATTCCTGCCCTTCAGCTGCTGAGCCAAGCTTCAGTAGGGGAAGGCAGGACAATAGGCATCCTGTCTTCGGGAGGTGACCACCTCCCAGACAGGATATAGTGTATTATGTCTGGGTGGGTGCACTTCCCAGTGCCTGAAAGTCTGCATGAGGGACACGTTTGGTTTTCCTGTGCGTAGTCCAGTTCAAACCAGTCCTGGGAGCCGTTGGCTCCTGCTCTGGCACGAAACTGGACAAAGGAAATGAGAGTAACCTCCCCCCTGTCCAGACCCTCCCCTTCTCCCATGGGTACTTAAGGGCTTACCCTGCTGTAGGACCTTAGATTCGTTGTGAACAAGATTCAGAACTGAAACCACTGCACTGCATTCGTAGGCACCGCAACTCTGCTTACCGGTCTGCTGATCCCGAGCTCCTGAATACTCCAAAGGGTTCAACAGCACAGGTGGTGGTTATCCTTGGCTTCCGAGGCCTGAGCTGCACTCTCATCAATGTTGAGGTCAGAATCCCTTGTGGGAAAGCAGTAACCGAACCTCTGTTCACTGCATACGTTTGCAGTTGGATATGCTTGTTGGTGACTCTGCAACAAGTGCATTGGGATCCATGTAGCCCCAATCTCCGGCAACTTCTTGCACCAAGATCTTCAGCCACATTGCCTCGTGGGGCACCGTGGCCTGCTCCTTTTGGTGAGCTGCTCAAGGTCCTCTCGCGACTACTGAGCCTCCGGCCTGTGGGTCCAATTGAGGGTCATCTTTGATTTCCTTGATCTACCCATATTGCTCTGGCCTGCGCTGACTCCCCTGCTTGTGGTGAGTCTCCTGGACCTTGCTGGTCCAAACCGTACACTTTCTTGACTTCCTGCCTGGGTTGCATTTGCCAAGGCTTGTTGGTGCTCCAGCTGGACACCGACCCCTCCGTTCTCGACTTCCTTCATGGGACAGCTCGTACCTGGCTCCTGGTCATCCTCAGCGTCATCTGGTCCCCACAGCTGCAGAGTCAAGGTCATCAACATCAATCCTGAAGTACCTGACAGCGGTGGGCATTTGTCTTCCGAGCCCCTGGTCACTCCCAAGTAACGCAGACTCTGCCCCCTCTGCTTTCTGGTTCTCTTCATCAAGATTCCTCCGGACACTTTCTCTTCCAGCAGCGGCACTTTCCGGAAGTCCTCCTTTGGGTTTGACGGCGGTTTCCAACAACACTTCACACCTATGCACCCGGCTTCCCTGGGATAGGTAACTTGGGTACTTTGGTATCCACAGGTGTGGTGGCTCTCCAACCTTCTGTATTCCACGGGGTTTCTTCAGGGTCAACTGGGAAGGGTACCTAATCTTTAAAATTCCAACTGTGACTTGCACATAGACTTGTACGGAGCACGCAGTTGTGTTCACACACTGCACACGCACTCCATGGGGTCCCTATCTGGTCCCATCACCCACCGTGGTGGCATACTTCATCATCTGGGACCTCTTCTTGGTTGCAAAACCTAGTGCAACCAAGGGCTACAACCTTCTCATAAGGAGACAAGAGCTCAGGGATGTTTTGATTGGTTTCTGATTGGATCAACTAAGATCCCTTAGAAGTAAAGCGAGGATAGCTGCAGTGCGTGTAGTGAGCAAAGTGAAAAGTGATTTAAAATTGGCTAGATTGAGCGGTAGAAGTCAGCAACTAACAGCCCGTGGTGTGAAAATTCTTAAAGAAATTCAAAAATGATTGGCATTGGTACCAACAAATTACTGAGTATTAATGTTTTTAACAGGGGGCTGGCCTATAACCCTTTTTTAGGATTGGTCTTATTCTGGTTTAACCTATCCAGGTGACACATTTTTGCACTTTATGGAAGTTGGTCTTTGTCAGAGCCACATGACAGGACGTTTGCACTATTGTTCCCTTTTGTTATGATGTATTATTTTATTGTGTCCTCTATATTGTGATGGGTTTTAATAACTTGAAATTATAAAATGTATCTATCTATCTTACACACTACTGCATTGCGACTGACTCACTCAGATAAATCAGTGGAAATAATCACACCTTCCGTAACTAATTTATCTAACAACTGCTTAACATCATCTCTCAAACTTAGGGGTATGGGTCTAGTCTTGTGAGCAATCGGAATAGCATTTTGTTTGAGCTTTATAATGTGCTCATACTTGGTGATTCTACCAATGTTATTGTCACATACGTCAGGAAAACTTTCTAATATCTTTTTTAAGTTATCCCTAACATCCACTAAATCTGTCACTAGAGCAACTTGTAAATCAAACAATTGAACAGGATTTCAGAACCTTCAACTAGCTTCAAACCCATTTTGGCTAGATGCTGCCAACCTAATATATTCTTGCCCTTTATAGCCACATAAACATTTGTGTAAACATTTCTGCCTAAGCATGTTACATTTTCATGGAAATAACCTAACATATCAATCTCATTATCACCATAGGCTTTGGGAATATCAGTTTGTTGAAGTAAAACTTAAGAAGACCAACGCTGTGTGAAGAATTGATCAGAAAGTATAGTGACCGGGGCACCAGAATCTGCCATCATATTAATATGCAAATCACCCGGTAAAACCTGACAAAATGGTCCTTTTAACTTGTAACATGAGATGTCACACCTGTATCAATAGTTAAGAGCAATTTTTTTAATTCAGACTGCAAGAATTTAGCATTAACACATTCATCCTTAGGTTGGGTTTCATGCGTTTGAACTTTGCTCACTTAAACAATATTTCCTCTGCATACAGATTGGAAGTGACCTAACTTGTGACATTTAACACATTTCTAACTCAGAGCTGGGCGTATCGGGCTATTACTCAGGTGTGAACGTGAGCCACACCTGAAACATATTGTGTTAGATTTCTTTTGAAAGGGTTTATTAGCATTGTTTCTGAAGTGACAACGCACTAACCATTTCTTTTCCATGAATCAAATTAACAGTAGAAAAACCGGATGACTCATTTGACATATATTTGGAAGAAATTATAGCACATTCAATTCCCTTGGCCATATCTATCACTTCTGTAAGAGAAGGATCTCTACATCTCAAAATACGCTCCTGCATTTTTCTTTTAATTACAACTGTTAACATACTGGTCCCTTAGAAAACTATCTAGTGCAGCTCCAAAATTGCAATTAAAACCTAAGTTTCTAAAGGCTGAAATGTTATCCTTGATACCAAAGGGGATGATGGACGGAGCGTTTTCGTTTCCTGGGACTGGTTTCAGGTTCATAACCCTCATCAGCCAGGCGAGCTTGAATCCAGTGGCAAAGTGAGCAAAGGACCTACATCTAGGCATACCCTGCCAATTTAGGGCGAACAAAGCGATACACAAGGGGATGATGCAAATCAAACACTCCCCCTCAGTCAACTGATCTGGGTTTAATCCATCATCATTCTTTAGGTTTAGGTTTGTTTATTGTACAGTTAATAAAAACTCACAATTATAAAACGTACACATTTTAAAAAAGTCGGTGTCTTCATTAAAACTAATAAAGTGCAGTAGTTCAGATGTAAAAAGTCTCAGCTATTGTTGTATATGAGTCTGTGGAGTTTTCGTGTCCTTACTGCTTCCACTTCGATGACCGTGGTAGCCAGGGGTGTTTGGTTTGTTGTTATTTGACTTCTGCTAGAGAAGACCCTCTGGTTTTTTCGTTTAGTCTTTTGGCCACTATCTCAAAGTATTTTGTTATTCTGCAGTTTAGCTGAGTTTCATCAGGGTTAAAACAGAGCATCACGGCCTGCCTGCAGCTCGTTATGCCTTTCTGGTTCCATAATGTTCGTAGCAGTGAGCGCCTTATGTCCAGGAGTTTTGTGCAAATGCAGATTATATGTATAAGGTCCTCTTTCGCAGAAAGACAGAGACGGCATTGATTTGCGGGGTTTTCCCTTGCCCATGGTGCCAGGTGCGGAGCTATAGGAATTCTGCCCATGCGCATTGTAAGAAACTTATTTTTTGTCTTTTGTGTGAGGCCCATCATTAGGTAGTCTTGTGGTTTTAGAGCGCTGTAACCTTTCAGCACCGCCCAGCCGTGCGCTCTCTTAGCTAGGGTGGCTTTGTCCTCGATTAATGAAACCATCTTGGTGACTTTTGACACCACTTTTTTGAAGGTACGAGGGTCAGTTGCCGACTCCCATAAGTCTGTGAGTCCTAAGACCTTCAGTGAGTCTATTAAGTAGGTCCTTGCAGGTGAGTTGTCTCTAATCGATAGTTCCGTCCATAGATGGGCGTTTAAGGACCCTTGGTCCGCATCTCTGATTTTCCGCCAGCTTTTTAGGTATGCGCCTCTTCTCTCGACTGCTTGTTTCTGCAGGCCGAATTCTAGCCGAATTTGTGCTGGTGATGAGTTGTTGGGGAGATGGAGTATTGCCCTGTATGCTCGACTGATGGTATTGTCTAGTGTTGTTGCGTCTTTCCCTCTCATGGCCTCGCTGCCGTAGGTGAGCATAGGCTGTAAGCGAGCTTTTATTACCTGTAGGAGAGGGCCCAGGGTCCGGTCTGGGAGTACTTTCTGCAAGGGTCTTATCGATAGGTGGAATGTCGTACCCTTTCGGCGAATGGCATCTAGTTGTTGTTTGAAGGAGCCATTGCCGTCTATTATGACTCCTAGGTATTTGTAGGAGGTTACCTGGTCTAACCTCTGTCCGTTCAGGAACCATGCAGGTTTCCGTTTTTTATGGTAGTTTATTGTCATTACTTTTGTTTTGTTTAAGTTGATAGTTAATGAGTTGGTTTTTGAAAATGCATTGGTTTTATTGAGGAGATGTTGAAGACCGATAGGGGACCGACTGATGAGGACTAGGTCGTCAGCATATAGAAGATTTGAAAGCGTGATGTTGCCTAGTCTTGGGGCGTGGGATTTGACTGTCTCCAGGTCGTCGGGGAGGTCTGCGAGAAAAAGGTTAAACATCGTGGGGGCTAGGACGCAGCCCTGTTTCAGGCCTTTACTGGTCTTGATTTGTCTCGAAAGATGCGTGCCAGAACCTAACTTGATCCTGACCCAGGTGTCGGTATATAGCATTATCAGCTGTTGTAAAAGTGGGCCTGGAATTCCCCATCTGTCCAACTTCCGCCAGAGTTTTTGCCGATCCACATGGTCGAACGCGGCACTGTAGTCTATGAAGCACGTGAAGAGTGCCCCCTTAGAGGTTTTTGCAGCGTCGGACAGAAGGGTTAGCGCCATGATGTTGGTTGAGGTGCCCTGGCCGCTGCGGAATCCAGTTTGAGTTGCTGCGATGATGTTTTTTCCTGTTGCCCAAGATGTTAATTCCTCCAAAATGAGGCCTGCATAGTATTTGGCCTCTGTATCGATGAGGGCAATAAGACGATAACTACTTGGGTCGTTCCTGGCTCCCTTTTTGTAGATTGGGCTAATTATTGAGCCTCTCCAGGATGTTGGTATGCTGGCCGTTCCTCTTATTGCTTGAAATACTGGTGTCAGAGTATTGCACCAGAAGGCTGGGTCTTGCTTGTATAGGATCGGCGGTATCCCGTTGGGACCGGGGGCCCCCTCGAGTTTGCCTTTCAGGATTAGTTTCCTTAACCTATCTTGGTTGACCTGGGGTAATATTTCTTCTCGGTGCGCGGTAGGGCCCGGTATGGGTGAATGACCTCTAGCCACGACTGGGTTTTGGTCCTCGATTGGTTTAGACCTGCCGGCTTGGTTCTCTTTGAGGGGGAGTGTGCCCAGTTTGTCGAGGCTCTGATACCCTGCGTCTGACCTCTCTCCCCCTGATGGCTTGATCACTGCTGGGTCCGCTGTGTTAAAGTGAGCTGATAGATGAGTAGCCCAGTCAGATTCGGAGATGTTAGAGTCAATGCCTTTGTGGCCTGGTTGTTGTAGACTGTGGATGATCTTCCAGAAGCCGGAGCTATTCTTCTGTTTGGAGTTGTGGAGGATTTTTGCCCAAAGGTCCTCATTTAGTTGCCTTTTTCTTTCCCAATTCTTCTTTTTTAGCAGTGCTTTAAGGTTGCGGAGGTGCTTTTGGGTGCCCTCGATGTTAGGATGTTTTCGGAGTTCTTTGAGGGTCTTTTTTATTTCTTTCTTTATGTTTTTTGTCTCTGCAGTTGTTATTTTGCCGTATGTGATCCTGGCAATGTTTTTGCCTTTTTGGGTTTTTATCTCTGTTGCGTGTTTGACTCCTATTTCCGTGACGAATCGAGCCCAGGCGTCGAGGGGTTTATTGTTTGAGCTGAATGTCTGATGTAAGATTATTTTAGCGCTATTTAGGAGTTTCTCGGGCTCGGTGGGTTTACATCTTATTCTTCTGTAGTTGATGGTGTGTTCTGTAGCAAAATATCTTCTTGGGACTGCTTTATTCACGCTGGTCAATTCAAGAGTGGATTCTAACGGCAGGTGGTCGCTTTGGGTGCTGTATCCTATCTTGAACGAGCTTATCTTCTCGTACAGTGGGAGAGATACGAGCATGAAGTCGAGGTGTGAAAAGGTGCTTGATGAGAAATAAGTCGGTGATGGAGGAATGTCCTCAGTGTGTCGTCCGTTGAGCACTCTCAGGTTTAGTTGCTCGAGATCTTGTACAAACTGGGTTGCGGTTTTGGTGTATCTATTTTTGGGGGGGAGAGATTGGCTTGGGATTTTCCAGATGGTATCCATTTCCTTTGTCATGTCGTCCGTGGTTTTTTCTCTGAAGAGGTTAAGGTTAAAATCTCCTGCCACAAGTACGTTTTCCATGTCCCCCTCGGCCATGAGCCTTGTCAGTTCTTTGATGAGTTCCCTTGACCCTGATTTTTTGTGCTTCGGATGGATGTATGTGTTTATGACGTGTAGCTGTTGAGTGACCTGTTCGTTTTTAACTGCAAATGATATACACTGTATTCCGTTTGGTGGGGTGATGTTTGCTCTTTTTGTTTCCGTTGCACCGATGGTAGGTATTGAGGAGAGTATTGCGAGTCCTCCTGAGCATCGGCCATAATGGGAGCCTCTGGTTGCCGGATGGGTCACGGTTGTATAGCCTTGTAAAGGGATGTCATTTGGTTCCCATGTTTCCTGAAGTAGGATCAGGTCAAAACTGTTTAAGTAATTTTGTGTGTCTGGATCATCCAGTTTGGTTGAGAGACCATTTATGTTCCAACTGCATATTTTGATTTTAGTGAGGGTGGCCGTTGGGTCGTGTGCTAAGGGTGGCACTTTTTGTCAGTTGGAGCCACCTCCAGGTATAGTACGTGTGATTTTAAGACTGCGTGATGTTGTTTGCTGAGTGGAGGGCTTGTGAGATAGCGGCGAATATTTGTCAAACCCTGGTGAATGACTAAGCGCTCCTTTTAGTATTGATTTGACCGGTTGGGTGAGTTCTTGATTCCTTTCTTCAAGGAGCAGAGTGGGGTAGGGTGGCTTTTTTTCTGCTTCGAGTCTAATTCCCCACTGTGAAAAAATGGGAGATTCTTCCATAATTAGGTTTCCTACCTCCCTTGATGACCATGTGGTCTTTGTTGTTTCATTTCCTTGTGGGTTGGGGGTTGGTTGAAATTCGAGTGTTAGCAGATCAGTGGTTTTTATGTTTTTTAGTTTCTCGATTGAATTAATGAGCTTTAAAATATTGCCCCTGTTTAGAGTGTCCACTCTTCCTCTGGAGATGAATTCTGGAATGAATAAAATTGTGTCCGAGTCGTTTTCCCCCAGGGGAGATGTTTGCTGGTGCTTTTGTTGCTCGGTTTGGGTGTTACCGTGTGGTTTATGAATGTACGCTGTTGTTGTTCTGCTATTCAATGTCGCACCCTCCGGTTCCTCCTTTATCTGGCTGCTTAACGAGATGTCGGCACTTATTGATCGGCTGTTCTGTGTTGTATCACTGGTGCCGGTCTGATATTTGCGATTTAGAAAAGGGGGTGGTGATGAACAGAGTGTCTGAGTTAAACTGACCACTCTTACCCAGTCCAAAGATCAGGGCTTGATCCATCACCGTTATTTATCTCACTGCCCCATCCCAGCTCAGAACCTGGCTATATGCAAATCAGTCTGTCCCTGGCCCAGTGCATCATGGAAACAGGGCAGACTAAACTACCAAGCCAATTCTTCACCAGAAAGGAGACAAGCTACCGGGGACCGGTTTCTGGCATTTCAGCCTTCTTCGGCCCGGCTTGCTTGAATCCTGATGCTACAGGTGCATTTTTCTGAGGAGTTATTTGATGTAGCTTTGGTTTGGGTAGGGTTGGGGTCCTCTCCCGGCTGTCTGCTTGCTCCCGGGGTTGTTTGTGTTGTTACCGCTTGATAGGCCCGTTGCTCTTTTTGTTCCTGTCCTGGTGGGTATCCGGTTGTTGGTTTAAGTGATTGGCCGACAGGGTTCTGTTCTAAGTAGGGGCTGGGAGCCTCTTTTAGATGCGCGAAGGATCCTATTCCTACTTTTGTTGGTGTCTTTGTTTGTAATGAAATTATGGGTGGTAATGGGAGATTTATAGGTTCCTTGTGGTGCTTGCTGTCACCTGGCTGCTCCTTGTCCCTCGGTGTGGTGAGTTGACTGTGCTCTTCTATACTTTTCAATTCTGTTGTTTTCTTGTTCCGGCCCTTTCTTTTTTGCTTACGTCGGGCCCGTGCGTTAGGTGGAATTTCCAGTTCTTCAACTTGTCCTCTTTTGAAGGTGTTCCGGGGCGGTTTTTCAGGTGAGCTTGTTATGGGTGGGGGCAGGCCCCACTGCGTGATTGTTTTTATTTTGTGTGGTTCTTTGCTGTTTACTGTTGCCCCTTTGAGGTGAGTGTTGTGGGGCCATCTCGTTGGTGATGGGGATTTCGCTGAAGTTGGTTTTGTTGCTGACTTATCATGCCTTTCGATTATTGAGGGGGGCTTTGTGATATTTGTTTTTATGTCCTCCAGAAGGTTCCCCAACATCGTTGGTAGAGATGATAGTTTGTCTATGATTGGGGAGCAGATGCAGTTGGTTCTTTCAATTTGAATAAGGTTAGCTGACTCCTGTCCTCTTTTTATTAGTCCGTTAAGGTCAGCTAGTTTTCTGTCGATCCCCATAGTGGCCTCTGCTAAGCTTTGTAGGACTGACAATTGTAGATCGAGTTTATCTGATTGATACTGAAGTGCCGTTGATGTTAGCTGTGCTGTATTGAGTAGGGTTGCCCAGAAGAGGTTGGGGGGATCTCTGGTCCCCTCTGTTGGGAGATGGGAGTTTTCTTCGCTGTTACCATTGGTGGGTCCTGTGACGTTGTATGTTGCCACTAACTCGCTCCATTCTTGAGATACCAGGAAAGACATGTCCCTATCTGGGGAGTTTTGGTCCCCTCTTACTGTGTGTGGAGGCGGGTTAGCAGGGTCAGGTTTTGGTCCCGGTGTGTCGGGGGCCGCAGTGTGGTTTTGAGTTATTTGTGCTGTATGGGCGATGGGTGCTAGTGGAGGTACTGATTCTTGAGTTGTTAGTACTTCTGCCGCCCCTTGGTGTGTGTGAGGGGAGGAATTATTTGGAGATGGGTGTTTTTTGTTGCTATCCGGCCCCGAGGGCCCTGGCAGCTCTGACAGGTGTTTCCATGATGTGTCCTCCTTTAGTGAGGGACTTATTTGGAATGTTTCCGCATAACGTCCATCACTACTTCCCTTAATTGGTTCCTCTGGTAGGGGGGCTTGGCTGGTGGTGCCTTCTAGTGACTCCTGCCTTCTGGTTTCTATTACCCCATTGTCCCCTGTGCCTGCTTCTCCTGCTTCACCTCCTGCGTAGTTCATTCGTTCCCTTTGGGTTGGAGCGTTGTGAATATCTGCTTCTGAGTAGCTCGTAGATTGTGGAAAGGCGTTATTTGCCTTGGCGGGTTGTAGTGGGGATTGGAGGCCTGTTATGGAGTCATTCGAGGAGAAGATGACGTTTCCTGGATTTTTTAGGAAGGCAAATTTTGTGTCGATTTTCGGCTGAAAATTGTGTTTTGTCTCTGTTTGCTGACCCGCTACAATGAGTAGTTGGTGAGTGTTTTTCCTTTTGTTACTTCTGGGTTGTTCTGGAAGTTGGATTGGGCTGTGGTTATTGTCCTTATCGGATTGTTGGCAGCCAGTTTGCGGACCGTCGTTTATGGTAGTATTGAATTCATTCCTTGTTGTTTTGTCTTTTTCTTTTTTACTGTTGGTAGCTCGCTTATTTTTTTCCGGTGATGCTGAGCTCGTAGTTGTGTTATTTATTTTTCTTTTGGCTGGTTGCTTTGTTGGAGGTTTCCGTTCCCTGCCCGACCTCATGGTAATCCCGTGGGTTCCTTCCGGGGGCGCAGGAAGTCACTCTGTCTCTCTGTGTCTCCGAGTCTTTGGCGCCGAGGCTGCGGTGCTTCTGTTTCTGCTGCTATGGACCGGTGTTCTGGTGCCCGTTGGCGCTGCAACGGTTTTGCGTGAGTTGCAGCGTTACAGGCTTCTCGGGCTTCTTTCCTGCTGGTCTGAGACGCTTGTTATTGGTGGGCTGTTTGCGTGGTGTTGTGAGGGATGTTCACTGTGGTCTATTGGCTTCACCACCAGCCGATTGCAATGCTTCACATGTTCAGCCTAGGGGAGGTGGGGCAGAGGAGACTATTACAGGTGCCTCCCGCTGGGAGCCTCAGCTGCCAACCTCCTGCTGTTGTCACCTCGCCCGCACTCACTGTTCTTTGCTGGCTTCTCTCGCGCTCGCTGTCTGGTAGGCGCTTTTAAGGGGGGAGTGTGGTGGGGAGCGGGAGGAGAGTGAGGATGGAGGTAAAGGAAAAAGTTATTTCGTACTCACTCTCTCCACCGTGGTCGCGCTCGCTCGCCGCTGCCAGTGGTCGTCAGGTTGGTCCCCCGGATGATTTCCAAAAATTCCCTGGAACTCCAAATCCAAGTTGTACTCTCAGCCGCCCGCCTTTGTTCGCGGGCAGATAAGTTGTGTCGGCTCTGCACTTGATGTTGGCTGCTGCTTTAGATGGCAGATAGCAGATAGTGCTCAGCTACTCTGCTTCGTTGAAGTTCCCGGTCGGTCCCCTTCTCTGGCTCTCTGCTGCTCTGCTACTCACGCTCGCGCTGGCTCTGTTGCTGGTTGCTGCCTGGATTGCTGTCTGTCTCGGTTTACACGCCTCTTGATTTACGTGGCCCGAGATTCTCTGCCAGAGAAGGAGAGCTGAGGCAGGGCGCAGGCAGGTATACCATGCTGGGCTGCTGGCTGCAAAACGCAGACTGCCTCGAGCTCGTACCTGCTTCTTCACTGCCTGGCGCTTGCCACTTGCCGCTTGCTGTGAGCTTGCTGGGAGCTGGAGGCCAGGCCAACTGCCTGAGGTTTCTCCGGGTGTCCCGAGCCCCCAGGTTCGCGAGGTGAAGGATCCCTGTCACTTGCTGCGAGAGCCTGGGCGCAGGGTGCCGGCTCCTGGTGCGGCTCTCCCTTTCAGCGCTCCCCCTCTCAGTGTTTTTCTTCGGGCTCGGCCTCGGCAGCAAACGGCTGCAAAACGGCCCGGCAGAACGGCCAGGGGTGCAGCGTGGACGCGGACGAAGCGTCAGTTCAATCCTGCTCTCGTCCCTAACCTCCCATCTTGCTGGGCACCGGGAACACCGGGAGCCTTTACCGGGTTACGGGGGGGCCGGTGGGGGCCGGGCCGGGAGGGACCTTGATGGGACACTGAGCGAGGGTTCTTCTCGCTGCTGCCGAGTGTGCGGCTGGCGTTTCTGGCGTTCTGCTCGCTTCAGGAACTGCTTCTCTGCTTCTCTGCTGCTCTCTGCTGGACAGTGAGATGTCAAGCCGGTATGTGTGTGGATGTTCAAGATGTGTTCAAGCCTGACGTCATTCTTTAGCTCACTCCACCACACCAGTTCAGACATGGCCATATGCAAAGTCTGACCCTGTGCCTCATGGGAACAGTCCAGCTCGAACTGCCAAGAATAATTTTATGGTCTTGCAGGTTTACGTGTCAGTCCTGACACGGCACCTGCCAGACCATAACATTTTTCTTCCTCTGTCAGGCGGGCGGCAGTGCAATTTAGCGGTCCTGGGCCAGTTGCGTGGCATCCAGTTCATGCCCGCCAAACTCGAAATCAGGCCCCAAGTCTTTTCCAGTCTTTTAAAGCACATGGTTGGAACAGGCATCCAGAAAGGTATGTCTAGTTAAACAAATGTGAGCATGGAAACTTGGGTACCTCCATCTATAATGTTCTCGTAACTTATTTCACTATTTTTCATTATTTTAAAGAGAAATGGATGCCAGAAAATACCAAGAGCTTCTGGATTATGTAACAGTAATGTGTCTCCGGAAGCATGGATTATGTAGACTGTTTAAAAAAAGCACCATTGACTGTACTTTAAATTTCTAACTATTGGCTTTCTTATTACAATTTGATTCTAGAGATTTAAAGTAGAATTGGGTTACTTGCTTGAAATAATTATTATGAATTGTTGATCTTGTAACTGATATAAAAAATACAACTTTGGTGTAACAAGTATTGAATAGTACACTTGGTTTATATATAAAAAAAATTATGGGTCTCATTTCGATGGTCCTGGGACCAATTGACACCCGGTCGGCAGTACCAAATGGCCTATTACAAAGTGACCGAACACTGGGGGTCATTACGATGATGGTGAGACCACCACAGACAGGCTGTCGGAAACTCCGACGGCCAAGCATCAGAAGGGCTCCTTGAGCCCGCCGGTGCTGCGGAGGGCCGCCCTATCCTTAAAATGGTGGCAGTGCCTACCAGACACAGCATAGGGATTAGGATGTTACCTCCCGCCAGCCTTTCCTTGGCGGTTCACCCTGCATCAAAAAGCTGACGAGAATGGACATTTGGGGCCCATAGCGGGCCCCCCTTCATCCCTGGCCCTTTCCTTTCCCCAACATACTTCTGTACCAAGTGACAGACACCGCATGGTGCCTGTCACGTAGTACAGGAATATGTTACACTTCCCTGTTTTCCATTGTGGGGAGTGCTGCAGCCAGCAGGACCCGCCGCAATGGAAAAGGTGGCCAATGCAACCGCCACAGTGGTGGTCACATCGTAATTTTGCCTGTGGGACCCCCAACACTTTGTTGGACGATCCCCATTCCCGTCCGCCCGACCGCCATCCTAATCAGACCCACTGTTCAGTTGGTTGCAATGCACCTTTATAAATGGGAGCTTGTGTTACGGCCGGTTGAAAAGGGGAGGTGCAGTTCACACCTGAACCCTTTGGCAGGCAACTCAAGGTGCCTGCCACGAGTGTAGGGATCAGCAGGGGAGCACCCTAGGTGCCGCTTCGGCCTCCAACTGGAGGTCGTTCACCCAAGGGAACCCTATGGAGGGCCCCATAATCGAATTTCAACAGCCTTTCTGTGTTGGAATAGCCGGCACAGAAAGGCTACCGAAACTCAATATTGTAAACTCAAGGGCGGAAATGCCCACCATTGAGATTACAGGCCAGATTCCAATTGGCTGAAGGATTGTCAGAGCCCGTCGGAATCCAGCAGGGTGGCCGTAAATGCTCCGGACCAAAGGTGGGAGCATTTTACGGCTGCATCGTAATCGGCCCCTATGCCTCTTTGTATAAATTATTTTTCAATGTATAATTTTTTAGAGACAGATGTATTGCATTAATTGCTTTTATTAAAATGCATAACAACCGAATACTGCTTATATATTCTAGATTATGTGAATGTACTTTCTTTTATACATATATAATTTACTGACATATATTTGAGTTTATTTAGAGATACATATTATACATTTAAATGGTATTCTATTTTACATGCATACTAACTGAAAAACTTTTTATGCTTTGTCCTTGTGGTTTTGACAATAGAAAGGTAACTTGTTCGACACTGGTAAAGGAAAGAACACAAAAGTTGTCATTGGTGCTGAAGCTGCAAAAAATTTTTTTTTAAATTTAATTCATCTCTTATTGGTGGTCATTCAGGAATCAACAAAATAAAAGAAAGTATTACCACCCGATTTTATTGACCAAATTTGACGGTTGATATTGAACAATGGGTGAGTTACAAACTTTCTAGTGTTTCAAAACTAACTGAAGTGGAATAAAAATCTCACTTGAAATTATGGCTCATAACACATTTTTATTAACCTATTGTTTTATTAAAATTCTCAAATTTAAAATCTCTCCTTATTCTCTCACACAAGCCTGTTTGCCCATCCATTACTGTTAGAAATATTGAGCAATTCAAATGCATATTCAATTTAGAGAGTTTCTTTAATCTTTTGGTGTATGTTACTGATTTAGAAGGAAACTGCCATTTTGTGCACCAATATAAAGACGCTGTTTGGTGTGGCTATGTTCTTTAAAATTTTAATGATTTGGGAGGTGGGCTTTCAATAATGTCATTTTTTTCAAGGAAGTGAGTCAGGCACTAATGTTGGAGGGTATGATATTTCCATGCACACCTTCTACACTTCATAGAGATACGAGGTCAATAAGTTGTTGTAAATTAGTTATTTGGGTAACCCCATTTGAAAATTTAGTTTGATAGATTTCTTTTTTCATTTTTAGATCAAGGAGGAAAAAAGTCAAATGGAACAGCCGGCACCCAGATTTCCTCCTAGTTAAAACCTATTAAAGTATGTACTATATGTTTTATGTTTTCTTTATGAACTTACAGTTCTGTAGGTACGATTTTAAATAAAAATGTTTGACACAGGCATAAAATACTATGGGCCCAATGTAGGTGGCCAATACCGGTCGGAAACGGCCGAATTCGGCAGTTTCCGACCAGTATTTGGCATTTTGAGATGTGGGGGACCTTTTTTTGTCCGATTCGGCATTTTACCGATTCGGTAAAATTACTGAATCGGAAAAATACCGAATCGGTAAGTTTACCGATTTTTAAAATTCGGGATGTAGGTGGAACTACTTTCAGTTCCACAGGCCCTTCAGATTCGGTATTTTAACACCCAATCCAATTGGGTGTTAAAATACCGAATCCAGGTGTGCATGCACATGTGTGCATGCACACCTATGCCATGTTACAGACAGACATGCCCTTAGAGCATGTCTGTGTGCCACATGGCACACAAGCCAGTATTGGGGGTGCTAGAGGGCGTCAAAGTGACACCCCCTGCACCCTTGCAGAAATCGGTAATTACCGATTCAGTAATGCACATTGATTCCTATGGGCTTCAAGGCCCATAGGAATCAATGGGGGATAACGATTCGGTATTTACAGAATCAGTAAATACCGAATCTTACAGATTCGGTATTTACCGATTCTGAAATACCCACATCTCCCCCCCCCTCCAATTTACCACTTCTTAAATACCGAATCGGTATGATTCGGTATTTAAGAAGTGGTAAATTGGAGTTTACCTACATCGGGCCCCAAATTTGTAAAAGAAATAATAAATATGCATATCTTTTGATAACATTTATTTATAATGTGTGTATTAACAGGTGGAAGAAGTTTGGGAACATTTAGTAGTGGATTTGATGGGACCTTTACTGACTACTCCTACAGGATACAAACATATTCTGACAGCAACTGACTATTTTTCAAAAAGGGTTGAGGCATTTCCACTAAAATCAAAGTGTGCAGTTGAGGTTGCTTCCAGACTGTTGCAAATGTACTTACACCATGGAAGTCCGAAAAGAGTTCTAACAGACCAAGGCCGGGAGTTTGTGAATTGAGTGAGTGTACAATATAGGCCTTAAATATTGATAATGCAATTATGATAAAGACTTTTTTATGTGTTAATTATATATAGTATTTTTTTCATTAACATTTGAAAGGTATATTTACTTCAGATAAGAATTTATTGCATAGAGGTTTGAAAACAAATGTGTTCTTTTGTATGTTTTAAGAATACAAAAAAACACAGTAAAGGTCAATCTCAATTATAATATTGAGACAACCTTAATTTTCACTAATATTCATTCACTTACTACATTAAAGTAACTGAAATCATTTTATCTAAACAATTGTATGAAAATCTAGAAATTCATCATCTTCTAAGCCAAGGAAAGTGGGATTTGAAAAAGTCATAGATATATATTTAAAATGGCATCATTAATTAATAATCAAGAGAAATGACCAATCTGTTCTATGTAATGCCAGTGCTATTTGAAAAATTGCTCTGCACCCTTTGATTCAATGGATGATTGCCCCCTAGGGGTCAGAATCATTTGTTACTCTGCTAGAGATCAGGTCCCCAGTAATTGCTACCCACTTATCAGTGTTAGGCAAAATTCATTTCATGTGATGCATGTCACATAGCATTTTTATTACCCATTTTTTTAAAGCTTTTACATTTGACCCCCAACTTGGTCGCTTATAAATTGAACAAATAGATTATACTCCAAATTCATTAAAGGCCAACAGGCACGTTCATTTTATAATGTAGGTATCTGTTTGCTTTTGAAACTTAGATGATTTAAAACTATCTTTATTTGAAAGTATTATGACTCTGCCCCTGTTAGTCAGATTGTGCTTTTAAAGGTGTGTTGCACATCTGTGTACTGCATAATTACATTTAGCTCCATTTCTTTATACTTTTTACTGGAAATTCAAACATCTGAATATAAAATATAAATATTTATTTTTTTCAGATTCATTCTGAGTTATCAAAACTCTTACAAATAGAATGGTCTATTTAAAAGGTAAAGCTAATTCTGAACCTGTTTTTTATACACATGTTGATCTGTAATTTATTTATAAAATATTTCCATTTAAATATTTTTAAGTTTGCAAGTACTTGGGGGGGGTTATTCTGATGGCAGTCTGACCGCATCCGACGGCTCATCGGATGCGGTCCTTCTGGCAGCTGTTGATACGGTCCGACCAATGCATTACACTGTGTGCAGTTAGAGACAGCTGGGGAGGGACAGTCCCTGAGCCAGTTGAGCAATTGGAGAGTCCGTAATCACTACAACTGGGGCGGTGCCTGCGATTACAGGGACTGTAGGGATTGTAGGGATTACAATTGTCAATTCCGCCAGCCCTTTCATGGAGGTTCGCACGCCATGAAAAGGCAGGCGTAAAGTGACTTTGTGTGCTTGTGTTTTGAATTAGAAGAATTGTTAAAATGTTCTTTTTGTTTCAGAGTCATCAGCCCTATTTATGTTTAAATCTGGATATTTCTATTATGTAATTGTAAATAGATTCACTTGCAGGATACTCTAAGTTTTGACTACTATTAAATCTTATCTCGCTCTGTTACTTTTCTTTTGCATATTTTAATTTGTTTTAATTTTTATATAAATAGAGGGGTAGATTTAATTTATAAATGTATATTTTTCATTATGCAGACCCATCTTACTTTTTTTTATATTTAAAATTCTTCAACTAAGTTAATTCGTAGGGATTATAAAGAAAATTTGTTTGTACAAACTAGGTCACAGGTTTGTCACAAACAATACTGCAAACAATGTCCAATTATTTTTCAAAATATTTTTTTCTTAATTGTTCCATTTGTAAAGAAGAACGTTTCGTCCCTAATGGGACTTCTTCAGGGCGAAATAAGTTAGAGAGTCTGCCAGGTGCTATACGTACTGGAGGAGTGAAGACACACTTTGAAGGAGACCTGTCGAGCCACATTTTACCATCTCTTCGTGAGTCGGCCGCAAACTTATGAAGGTTTGGTTCCACACTGGGAATTGCCGACCGGAGTCAAAATATCGGGGATCAGAACTGCTCATTGTAGGAGAGTAGGGTCTGCAATCCTATGATCACCCCAGGTTTTTGCTTTTTGCTTCACTGGTTTACGACTTCCCTGGCTGTGGGCCTGCTAATCAGACCCACAGCCTAGCTGTTCTCTCACTAAATTGACACGTGTACCTTAGGTGCGTATACCAATTGGTACTGGGCCACCTTATCAGTCCCTGTACCCAGGGCATAGGTGTACCCCGGGCCTACCAGGGGCTGCAGCATGTATTATGCCACCCCTGGCTGGCCATCTAAATCTGACACAACTGGCTGCACGACAGCTGGGGCAAGGTGGGGTAATCACCCTTTGCTTTAGATATAGTATACCTATATCTAACCCTAAAATGGACACATGGATCAGTCACTCCTATGGCAGGCCTTAACAATCCTGAAGGCAGAGTGCTTGGAATCATGTGAGATGGTGCTCTGGCATGAGCTGAGCCCGTTTGCAGCTTGCGGAACCAAGTCCTAATAGCTGTTCCATGATAACGAGTACCATATACTCTTAAGTGCATTATAATCCTCGCGGTTATTTGCCCACTCTGGTATCGCTTTATCAAAACATGTCGAGTAAGGTGTCATACGAATTGGAATACTAACCCCTCGCCAATTCTGGCGACGGGGTTAGCATTCCACCCTTCTAGAGGGACACGACATGTGTGTAACTGTGAATCCCGGGTAAAGTTAACTCAAGCCTCAGCATCACAAAATGGATGCTGCCACCACAGACACAAGTCTGACCTCATGCTGCTGGGAGTCCTTCCAGCGAGGAGAGCTTGGACAAAGGGTTTCCTGTCAGGGGCGGTGCTAGCACCATCCCAGACAGGGTTTTGTGTATCCTAGGTAGGCTGGGCTGAATAGGAAGGTGACTGCAAGTGGCACCCCGGTGCTCACTGTGCATATGCCAGCTTGAACCAGTTCCAGGGGCACACCAGCCCCTGAGCTGGGGAAAGTCCGGACAGGGGAGAGGGGTGTAACTACCCCCCTTCCTGGTCCCACCCATGGGCAGGACCTAGTCGCGTACCAGCCCCTTTCTTTAGAATAAAGGTGGGAGCGGGGACCCTTCCAAATTAGATCATCTTTGAATCCTGAAACTACTTTCTACAAAAGGAACTCAAGACTTCTTCTCAAGATTTCTCCCTTGTGACTAAGGAGTAGTCACCCTGCAGCAGCAGGCACCAACTAAGTATCTTGCGGTTTGCTGAAACGTCCTTCCTCCGGAACCAGACTGACCAGCACGACGAGACCTGGACTCCCTGCCCTCTCTGACCTCAACCGGCCTCTACAGCACAGCTGAGAATCGTGGGTGCGACGAGACCAGAGGACCCGGCTATCAACGGAACCAGCACGACAATGAACCAGCACGACCACCGAGGGACCCTCGAGTGGGTGCACTGGGGTAAGAGAAGCCCCAACCCCAAGCAGCATGAGCACCAAAGTCCAGCCCCCCAGCATCCACCAGATCTGCGTGGGGCCCTTTTGCTTCTGTGTCGCTTGCCACGTTGTCCGGTCACTTGCCCGTTGGCTAGTGACACTCCCGACGACATCCTACGTTTGTTTCACCACTGGTCTAGCTCCTCTAGACTAGCCCTCATCTCCTCTTGAAGGGGACCTTCCTCGGACCCTCCTGGTCCACTCCAGACACCATTTTGTGTCGCCACGTGGGCTTGCCTTAGCCAAGGCTTGTTGCCTCCCTCACCGGATCCAGCCTCGCCAGCAGCAGACATCTGACGTGGGACAGCTCGCCGACCTCCAGCCTGGTCGACATCAGCGCCCTGGTCCGTGCAGCAGCAGAATCCAGTGTCACCTCTTCGCCTGACTGAGTGACCTCATCCGGTGCCATCCTGGTGCCAACCTAATCACTGGCTAGTGATTCAGAACTCGGTCCCCTCTGCTTACAGGTACTCTTCTTCACTGATCCAGTCCTTGGATCAGCCCGGAACATCTTCACTGGTCGCCTGCCAGCAACTTCCACTTCAGGCTCCTGGTTCGTCAACGAGGATTCCCGACGACACTTGAACCCTATGCAGCCGCAGCCCCTGGGCTAGGTAAACCGAGTACCACGGTGCTCCAGCGTAGAACCACTCTCTAAGTGTCTAGATCCACTTTCGTTTTTGACCTACCTAGTCGGGTTCGCCCGAGAACACTAACTTTGCATTTGCTAGTATCCATAGACTTTGTCCCGCATTACGCGTGAGAGTTTCCACTCTGCACACAGCGCTCCTAGGCCTCCTGCTTCTAATCTAAGAGTTCAGCATTGTAGGCCTAGCGATTCTAAAGTCTCTGAAAATAGTTACTTACCTGCTAGCAATTCGCATTCCACTTCCATAGTATATGGTTTTTCGTGCCCCTCGGGCATTTGTGTAAATTGTGCGACTTTCAGTATTTCTTTAAGAGTTTTGTATTGTGCTTAGCGCCCTGTCCTCATAAAGAGTCCAGGGTTGTTGTGTTATAAATAAATATCCTTTTATTTTCATAACAACTTGTGTGGTGTCCTTTCACTTGGTGTTCAAGGGGTATATGTGATGGTATAACAGCTGGCTTAACACGCCCTCTAGAGTTTAGCCTAAAGACTGCTCTTGTCCATGCTACTAGGATAGCTGGTCTATAAGGTTGACTTACAACCAATCATCAATAAGGGTCGTTTGGTATGATACACAGTGATCACTAGAATAGTGAGCACTATATATCAGGCCAACTTCTCACATTCATGATTATAAGAAAGTTACTTGACACATTGGAATATCGTCCTTAAGCCTGAAATTGGGACCCAGGCTCTTAGGGCACACCTGATAGATGGTGCTCGCCTGGATACCATATAATTTTCTGAGTTGCCGTGATATATAAAGGTAAAAACCACAGCTCCCTATCCTCCATATCCTGACCAGTGACATCTTCTTCTTCAAAGAAAAAGTGCATTATCTTAAACATACATCCAGATTGCATTTAACATAGCAATCTTCGTTATGATTGTCCGCCTTCACACGACCTGCTGAATTGCCTATGACTATCTAACTTATTTCGCCCTGAAGAGGTCCCATTAGGGACGAAACGCGTCGGCTGTTCTTCTTTACAAATGGAACAATAAAGAAAAAAATATTTTGCAAAATAATTGGACATTGTTTGCAGTATTGTTTGTGACAAACCTATGACCTAGTTTGTACAATCTCTATATGTGGTGCACCTGTGCTTTCAAATTTAATTACGCTAAAGTTCTTTATGGAACTATCACTGTGATGGTGGGTGACTATCGGTGTGCACACTGATCCCTTACTTAAATACAAAGGGAAAATTACAATTGTAGTTATTTTGGTTAGGTGCATTTGCAAAGAAGGTTCCACCATCCACCTTGCTTGTATATAAAGAAAATTTGTGATTGAGTTTTATGTCTCCTTTAATAGCTTGAATTTATACTACCAACTGAAACAGAATATGCGGGCAATATCGTTGAAAAGGAATAAAAGAGCAGAGTTGCAGAAGCAGACAAAACAGAATATTGAGATTGCACAGGAAAAGCGAAAAGAACATTTCAAAAAGAGAGTTACAAGGAAATATAAGCTGTGCACATTTACAGAAGGACAGTTAGTGCTACTGAAAAATTACAGGCAAAGTACAAGAAAAGGAGGTATTTGGAACATAAATTTACAGGACCGTACACTAGTGCTGAAATTTAAGGAAAGCGTGTTAAACTGCTTAATGCTAGCAGCCTCCCTTTACGTACAACACACAATCTTGACATGTTGAGGCCTTATAAGTCGAGCGCCAGCAGCAAAGCATCGAATGGTATGTTTTTTGTATGCAATGGGACAAAGTTGGATTTGTATTGGAATTATATTACATCCACCTGGGCAAATGGCACCATACTTGGTGAAAAAGTACTAGTTTAAGCAAGAGAACATGAAACAGAGTTTGTCAAAAATATATGGTTTGAAAAGTACAGTATATTAAATAAGGGGTTTTTGAATACTTATTTTTGATTGAGCAGGGTTTGGGGTGGTTTGGATAAGTAGTGCCTGTTTTTCCAAACTGAATTTTAGTAAAGCTATAAAAAAATATTTAGCAGGAAGCATGACCAATCAGGAATCTCCAGCATCTCTTCCATTCAAAACACTTTCAGAGTGAGGAAATATAAATTTTTGGTCAAGTTATGTTCCCTATCGTGTACCCCACCGTCTCCATGTACGAGTTAAAGTGCATGTAACTTCCCTCCTGTGCCAGCTATGAAGACGCAAATACATTTGCGTCCAACGTTAACATGTCCTCTTTCAGACCCACCCTGAATGGGTTGAATAGTCCGTTCCTAAGTATGCCATGCCAACGTCTTTTTGTAGTGTACTTTACACGTTCTCTGCTCTGGCAAAGTAGGCCCTGAATTTCTGCCATCGAGCCTTTTTTCTGCCTTCTGACTCTGAAAGCCTCAGCCCAGGCTGCCCAGGCTGCCCCCGTACCTGTGAACTCTGCCTTACTTCCAGCGCGGCCCACCGCGCTCAGCTCAGCCTGCTGCCTGCCAAGACTGACTACAACCTTCGAGTTATCTGTTCCGCTCCTCGAAAATACATTCCTGCCTACTAGTTTCAGTAAACATCCCCCAGCTGCAGAGCCAAAGGGCCGGCCTGTCTCCGTGCAAGTAATTCATAGCCTCTGTTACCATGCTCCCATGGAAGGCCCATGCCCCCACGCTTCTCATGCAGACACTCAGGCGCTTATACACGCACTCACAGTCAGTATAGAATAGCTTCTGCCCCAGAGACCTTTCCGCCCAGATAGCTCAGTTCCTAAACATCAGATATCAGATATGATAGAAGCACAAGTTGATCTGACATGCCAGACTTCTGTCTCTTTCCGCCAGTGTAAATGTCAAGCCCCCTGCACCCTCCAGTTTCACGCCAATCATACGTCATGCAGCTGCGCGCGCATCCAAGCCTCCGATTTCTGCTGACATTGCAACATTTCTGTTTAGTGCCACCCACATGTGACACCTACCTGTGACGTTTCTAGAGCACACCTCCGGTTTACGCCTAGTTCACGCCTTCTGATTACGTACTGGTAACACGTGGATGCTGTTATCTTGTCTTCTCTCAGCTGTTACGCCTACTATATTGCTTTCTATGATGTAAATTAAGTATATAAGCTATGTACTGTCAATAAAATATGGCTCTATCCCTTCCTGAACCCTGTGTGGTTGCAGGAACCCGATACCCAGTTCCGGAACGATTCCTTTTTAAGGAATAAAACCCCTAAGAACTCTAACACCACGGACTCTGTTTTCTTTCTTTCCGATTGAGTTATTATTGATTAAGTACTTACCTGCATAGAAATTAAGATGGTAAATTAAATATTTACGACATTTTGGCGCCCGAACAGGGACCCCTCCCCCACCTCACGCGCCGGTTGGTGCGTTGCAAGCTCTGTCCCCTGCAATCAGTTAGAAGGAAACTACGCGTACCGGCAGGATTTCCTGTATCTCCCTCTGGCCCACGGAGGTGACGAAGATTGCGATCAGTACCCAGACGAGGCGGTGAGGAGTGCGGAGGATCCCGACCAGAGCCTAGCCGAAAGAAGCAAGGTCCGAGGTGTCAAGAGGCCCACCAGTTTTCCGAAGTATCCACGTGTAGAGTCGAGCCGAGTCCGGTCCAGTCCAGTCGAGTTTTCCGAGGCCTTCTGTTTTCCGTGCTTCCCGGTGAGTACCATTGCTGGGACGTATCTAGACGGGTTTGGGTACACAAGTCCGGTCTGCACTGTTTTAGACAGTGTATCTGTACTGTTTAGCAGTATATCCGATGATTCAAGTTCTTGCACTGTTCTCAGCAGTGTATCTGTGCTGTTTAGCAGTACATCCGATATAGGGGGTAGTCATATATGTCGCAAATGTCTTTTTATGTGATTAATGTCGTGGTATGAGTGTGACTGTTTTTTTGTGCATTATTGTGTTCTTGTATAACTAGCTGTATCCAGTAATAAGTAGTAAGGATTGAGCGTTCAGTACTAAGTAAACAAGATGCCGTTTTTCAACAAGTTAAAGCAGATAGGAACTAGGAAAGGGATACTAGAGGAGGAAATTCCTATCCCCCCTAGGGACACTCCTGGAAATTTTATGTACCATAAGCATGGCATAGATGCCATATTGTATCTAGAATTATGGGCCGATTATACTAAGCATCTAGACGAGAGACACAGATGGCCAGTTACTGGAACATGGGATGCCGAGTGCATCATGAAGATAGAAGAAGCATTATGGAAAAAGAAAGCCAGACAATCTCAGAAAGACGCCATAGAGTTTTGGCGTAAGGAATCACATAAGCGTGCTGAAAAAGAACTACGTAGAGAGGACAGACTTAAAGAATCAGATAAAGCCCAAGAAAACAAATTAATTACTGAAGGGATCCGAGTAAAATCAGAGCAAGTAGACCGTGCACGAAATAACCTCGTAAACGGTATGTATCTCGCGGCCGAGGGTTCGCCTGAGGCCATTTCAGAAATACCGAAAAATCTGCCGCCACCATTGGTTCCGACTAAAGTAACTCACAGGACCACTAAAGATATATTCCTGAATTCCTATCTAGAGGATGTAGCACCCGCTTACACCAATCTGCCTGTCCGCGCCCTGCCTAGCGACAGGGACGGGGGTGGTAACCCGCCCCAAGATCATATTCCGCCAGTACCACAACAGATTCCCCCTGTTCCACCACCTCCACCACTTCCCACACCTAAAGTTAATCTACCGAAGCCACGTCTACCTGACCCTACTAAAAGACAAATTCAAGTACAGATACAGACTCCACAGAGAGGTAATGTCCAAGCTTCCGCCTCAGGAGGTGCGATAGGGGGTCTCCGGACCCCGCCACTAACGCACAGGTTACAGCTCGGGGACTTGCAGAGTCCCTTCACGTTCAAATCACCCCGTCTCGACATACTCAAGGGACAACTTACAGTTTGCAGATATGATCCAGTACCCGGCAAAGACGATAGAATGATGATGGCATCACTACGGTTACGATCTGCTACTGATTTCCTGCTGTTGTTTGCAGAAATGAAAGAGTACCTAGATAGAATATATCAGTTTGTACAGACTGGGAAAGACCCTGACAGTATTAAGGATGCCATGGAGCATCAGAAAGTTGACGTTCAAGGACAGATACTACGTTTTTTCATAAATTGCCTAATAAGAGAACGAGACAGGCCTGAGACAGATCAGGGTGAATTAGATGCACTCAGCAAGTGGGGTCAAAATATATCTGAAGGAAAACACGACAAGGGGACTTGCATAGCCAGTATGTACAGGAAAATAAGAAAAGCAGTGATAGACATACACAAAGAGGAGAAAGAAAAGGCTTCCTCCGAGGGGGAAGAAGAACCTGAAGAACCAGAAAAGACTACAGACACTATAGCGTATGTAGGTAAGGGAACTTACCTTAGGAAAGGCATCCGTCCAGAAAGCAAGAGAGTTTTTCTCTCTGCCTTAACAAACCCGAATTCTGCTGAACATCAGTTCCAGGAGACTTATAAAAGGCTTCGAGAACGAATGGGGTACCATGTACTAAATTCAATGGATGAACAAGAACTAGCCCGGTCAGCCATATTATGGACTGACAATCCGGATATATACAATGATGACACCGTAGCACAGACATTCCTGAACCTTTCCCCAGACGAGCAGAAATTAGCAGGTGTATACATGATTCAGCACCTCCTCACGAAATACAGAAACCAACATTCTGATCCAGGTCCCTTACACGAAACATTAGAAGAACTACTCATGGATAGATGGAGAGGTTTAAGCACCAAATTAATTCAAATAATTCTAGAACAACGCCACAGATATAACACTTTCATAAGCCCCGAATATGTTCCCGCCCCGCCCCCAGAAAGAAAAATGTATCATATGGAACGTCTGCATGGCATTGAAAGTCAGAACCCCTTACGAGAAGTGCATCCAGTTATGGGTGACGATCATAACTTGAAACGTGTGTATGTACACACGCCTCTGACTAAGCTAGAACTGTTAGAAATGAAGAAACTAGTCCCGTGCCATGATAAAGACCCTGCAGGTTTTCATAGAGAGCTTAAAGACATGTTACTGATGGAGGATTATACGTACGAAGATATCACGAAAATGTTAAAGGTACTGCTGCCCACGGGCATCTACGAGAAACTAAAGGAAAAGGAATGGGAGGTGGGAGAGAAAAAGATTGTATGGGCAGAGATAGAAGACGAAGAGAACAAACGTGTCCCAGGGGTAGGCCTTGGGGAGAAAACTAAAGCATTACCAGGTTTGATAGTTCAGGTTCTGCCAAGATTATTGACAACTAGAAAGGAAGACTGGGATGCAATCTCAGCATGTAAACAGAAACCCGACGAAGATACTAGTGACTTCTATTCAAGATTCGAGAAATGTTTCATTATTAATAGTGGTCTTAAACCAAGTAGCGAGTCGTACCCGCAACTTTTTGTATCAAAGTTAGTCGAGAATTCCCTGTTAGCAGTTAAAAACCGTGTATACAAGGTCGAGAGTACATGGCAAGCCAATACGCCATCACAGATGTTAAATGTTACAATACCATCAGAACAGAATTAGAGAAGAACAGGATCAGGAACAGAAACGTATGAAAGACACGAAAATGAAAATGCTAGTAGCCCAGTCGGTCCCAACCGACGGCCACAGGAAGGGTACGACCCAGACAGGTCACGCCGCAGCTCCCGTTAAAGGGACATGCAACTATTGCAAGCAGCCAGGTCACTACGTACACGAATGCCCAGTTCTGAAACATAACATAGCGACAGGTAAAACTAAAGAAAGACCGCATCCGCCTAGACAAGACCATAACCAGCATCAGTCTTCACAGAATATACAGCCCATGCAGAATACACAGCCTACGCCTGCTTCATCACATACAGCACAGACAGTAGCGATACCACAGCCGCAGCCCATTGCCGCAACTCAGCAAGTTTCACAACAGATGTACCAGTATGCCCAGTCCGCTTACCCCGATTATCCACGATATACATGAAACAGCCTGGAGAGGGAGGGTGGCTTGCCTCTTATTGAGATTCCTGTAGATCAAGAGGGTCCTTATGTACATAGTCAAGTATTGGGAAAAGACAGAAAGTTTTTAATTGACACAGGGGCAAGTCGCACCACAATCAGTCATGATGAAGTTCCAGGGGCACCCCTCTCAGGCTCACAGAATGTTTCCCTTGGTTTTTCAGGACAGCCCATTGTAAATGAGGTATCAGAACCAGTTCCCCTGGCTGTGGGTCCATTATCACGTGTTACAGACTTGTTACTTACGAAATCATGTCCAGAAAATCTGTTAGGAATAAAGACACTGAAGGCTCTAGGAGCTATAATATGCTGTTCCCCGGAGGGAGTCAGACTCTTTCTGCGGGATTTCAAGGGTCATTATATGTTACGTGAGTTTGACGTCAGATTGAAAAATGTACCAGATCACTTGTGGGCAAAAGGCCCAACTGATGTAGGTTGTATGCACATTACACCATACCGTGTTACACTCAAACCAGGTGTAGTTTTACCCAGAATCAGACAATACAAGTTACCACCTGATGCTGTAGTGGCTTTACTGGAAATCATTGAAGAGCTCATTGCCCAGGGAGTGGTCGTAGAGACCGACTCCAATATCTGTAATTCACCCATCATTCCGATTCTTAAACGTACTGATCCCAATGCACCGCCAGTATATCGGCTGGTGATTGACTTAAGAGAACTGAATAAATGCATTATTCCACAGTACCCTGTGGTTCCCGACATCTCATCCTTATTGACTGCTATTGATTCAGAAGCAACGTTCTTTACTGTAATTGACCTCAAGAACGCCTTCTTCAGTGTACCCATTGATCCAGAGAGCCAATATCTCTTCGGATTCAGTTTAAATGGACTAAGTTTCAAATTTTCACGCGCACCTCAAGGATTTACAGAAAGCCCCAGCATCTATAGCCAAGCACTGAAAAGACAACTTGATTGTATCACAATGCCAGTTAACACCGCTTTACTGCAATACGTCGATGATCTGCTGATCACCGCACGAAGTGAGCCCGAATGTGAACAAGCATCACTGACAGTTTTACATTTTCTGGCCGACAAGGGACACAAGGTGTCTCCTTCGAAGCTACAATTCTGTGTTCAGCAAGTTGTGTACTTGGGTCACTTGCTGTCCAAAGTGGGGAGACAGCTCACTCCCGATCGCATTCAGTTAATTGTAAATATGCCACAACCCCAGACACAAAAGGAAGTGCGGGCCTTCATAGGCCTCACCTCGTACTGCAGACAATGGATTCCCCAGTATGCATTTCTAGCCAAACCACTCATTCAGTTAACAACACAGGAGGCAGCGACTTCGACTGTCCTCCCTTGGACTCAGGAACATACACAGGCTTTTGAAGAATTAAAGAAAGCTTTATGCCAAGCACCAGTTCTAGCGACACCATCTTACAGCAAACCTTTTACACTTTTTGTTACAGAACGTGAGGGTACAGCATTGTCTGTCCTCACTCAAGACCAAGCAGGTTCATATAAGCCTTGCGCTTATTTTTCAAGCACATTGGATTCAGTAGCCCAGGCACTCCCTGCGTGCTTGAAGTCAGTAGCAGCAACAGCACTAGCAATCAGACAGAGCGACTCAATTGTTTTAGGACATCCATTAACAGTTCAAGTTCCACATTCTGTAGAGGTTCTTTTAAACAGAACCCAGACTCAACACTTGACTATAGCACGACTGACAGTTATGAATTGACACTATTCCAGCCACACATAGAAATCAGACGCTGTAGCATCTTGAACCCCGCAACATTGTTACCCACAGTTATGACAGATCCAGCACTGCATGATTGTATAGAGATCATTAATACAGTAACAAAACCTCGACGAGACCTAACAGATGTTCCACTGACAAATCCAGACCTGACACTTTATGTGGACGGTTCATGCATGAGAACAAGCACAGGAGAATTAGTGGCCGCGTATGCAGTGACCACTGAAACTGAAGTTAAAGAAACACACCGTATTGACACACTGTCTGCTCAAGCGGCGGAGCTCATCGCTCTGACCCGAGCTTGTATTCTAGCCAAGAACAGAAATGTTAACATATACACTGACTCCCGCTATGCGTTCGGAGTCGTACACGACTTCGGCATGTTATGGCAAGAAAGAGGTTTCTTGACCTCTCATGGTGCCAAGATCCAACACGGTCCCCTCATTCAAGCACTATTAGAAGCAATACATTTGCCCTCGGGCATATCAGTCATGAAGTGTAAAGCACATACTAAGGTTACAGATTCTGTTTCCCAGGGTAACGACCTGGCAGACCAGACAGCAAAACATACAGCATTGACTCACACCCAGACTACTGATGTGACAAAGACAATAGTACCAACTCAGTGTATGTCAGTCAGGGATCCCACCCTAGACGTAATCGATATTCAGACACATGCCACTCCAGATGAAATAAAGAAATGGACTGAACTAGGAGGGATCCAGACAGATCAAGGATGGGTCACAAAGGGAAAAACTACATGGTTCCTCCCCGACTCAATGGTTCAAGTCATGATAAATACAGCACATAGTCCTGCACATCTAGGAGAGAAAGCTATGTTAGACAGTTTACAGAATCTCTGGTACAACAAACACTTACGAGCAGCAGCAAAACAGAAAGTGCGTACTTGCATGATCTGTTGTCAGTTCAATCCAGGTAAAAGCGTTCCTGTAGAGCAAGGTGGATTTCATCCTCCCGATCACCCTTTTGAAGTCCTCCAGATGGATTATATCCAGATGGACCGTTGTCGAGGATTCAAATATGTCCTCGTAGTTGTTTGTGCACTTTCTCGTTGGACCGAAGCATACCCAGTCTCAGATTACACTGCCCCGACCACTGCCAAGCAGCTGGTTCGAGAATTCTTCCCACGATACGGCCTGCCTCGTGTCGTGTACTCAGATAACGGACAGCCGTTCTCATCCGAACTTATGAAGCATGTCTCCCTTTTGCTAGGATATCAGTGGAGATTCCATTGTGTCCGACATCCCGAAGCCGCAGGCCTTGTAGAGAGGCATAACCAGACACTTAAGATCCGCCTTGCCAAAATATGCCAGGAGAAAGGGGTCGACTGGATAGTCGCCCTGCCAGTTGCACTGTTCTATATGAGAATGGTTGCACATTCGAGATCAGGACTATCCCCGTACGAAGTGGTCTTTGGCAGACCACCGAATATGTGGGGGACGCTCATTCCTAAGAAAATTACCGATGTTGATTGTAACATGTTGACAGATTACCTTGCCTCCTTGATGTCTGCACTCCAATCATGTCGTTCACAGGTTGCCGCAGCCTTTCCTGACAACACTGATGTAAAGCCGCACGATGTCCGTCCTGGCGATCTGGTCCTAGTTAGGAACTTCGACAGGAAAAGCCCGCTGGAGCCCCGCTGGAAAGCGCCGAAGACCGTCCTTCTTACTACGAGGACCGCAGTGAAGTTGGAGGGCAGAAAGGGGTGGGTCCATACGAGTCATATTAAACTATGCAACGAACTGAAACCAGACCCTGACTCGTCCACCCCCACCAAAGACTGTATTAAACCTAGTGACTTTAAAATACCCGAACGAGAGAAAACTCCCCAAGAGGAGTATCGATTGAAGCTTCGATCTAGCAAGTCAGACAGTTTAATTGTTTAAGTCCTCCCCTAGGTGAATCGGTTAAATAGTTTCTGACATGTATCCCCTAGATCGAGATAGAGAGAGAGAGACAATTCAAGAAACGTACATACTGCAAATCACTGCGTAGTCACTGTATAGTGACATTGTTAATAATGTTTTTTCTAAGTATTCTGATTATTGTTGCAAGTATACTTCTTCCTATCTATTGCCCTATTTTCAAGCGCGAACAATCTGCTTACAATGTTTCTGCTGAACATTCTTTTAGTGAGTTACCTCCACATGAACTTTCTTACAGACTTGCGCTGCGCAACAACACATTCATTAGTATGCTACATCATTCCCATCAGACTAATAACGCTACAAACTGCTGGATATGTGGCCGACTCCCTCCCTACCAGAATTACAAGGGAGCTCTGCCCCTCTTTCCGTACCCGTTCACTCACAACAGCTCCTGTGGTGCATGGTTTAAAATAATTAATTCCTTAGATCCTGATATTGCTGTTTTCGACGGGAGCTGGGTTTGGGGAAACCTGAACTTAGTCCTGCTCGACGTCTGTTACCCTGATAAGGAGGGACTCCCCATTAGAATAGGAACTGATCTAGAAAATGAAGTATATGGATTAAGTAATTACACAATTAGCCTTATGATTCTTACTGTTGAATCCGAAGCTGCACCAGTTCTGCCCGCTATGTCAGCATTACCAGTCACTGGTGAATTATGTGTCAGGAAGAAAGGTTCAGTACACTTAGGTCATAGTAAATGTACTACTGTGGTCGAATTCAGTGATCATGGTAAATCGTCCTTTAAAGCTACCCGTCATTCTTATTTTGTTTGTGGTCATACCGCATACATACATTTACCTCCAGATTGGGATGGTACCTATTATATTGCATTCCTTCTGCCACCTGTTTTTCTAGCCCCTCCTGATTATCACAGAAACACAAATCTAGTAAAGAATAGACTCCGAAGAGATCTCCCGCTTGTCGACTATACAGAAACGGCATGGGAACAATACACCGATTTTAATAAAGGATTCTTTTTCTTTTTAGGCCCCGTCCAAAACAGTAAATTAATACGTAGATTAACTAGAACACTTGAAGCAGTAGTACATGAAACTGCCTCCGCCTTAGGTAACTTAACCGAGGAGCAGTCCGCCATGCGGGTTGTTGTCCTTCAGAATCGTCTTGTTATTGACGTCATCTTGGCAGATAGAGGTGGAGCCTGTAAGGTCATCGGGTCAAGTTGCTGTGTTTTCATTCCAGAAAACGCGCCATCTGTATACAAAGCTATTACACGTCTTCACAAAATTGCAAGTTTAATACATCAGAATCCAGGCACCTGGACTTGGTCCGGTTGGTTCTGGACAACGTTGTCCGCTTGGGGATGGAAGATCCTATCCTTCCTAGGCGTTGGCCTTGTCATAGTATTCAGTTGCTGCCTGTGCCTACAGTGTGGGCCGGCGATATGTGGACTGTGCGCCACATCGTGCATTGAACATTCCAGTTTTCTCTCAAACCGACAACGGAAGAGAGACGAGCAAATTATGTTACAAGAACAGACTGATCAATTCATGATGATCGAGATATCATGAAGGGTCCGTAGGGAACAAGGAGGGAATGAGGAAATATACATTTTTGGTCAAGTTATGTTCCCTATCGTGTACCCCACCGTCTCCATGTACGAGTTAAAGTGCATGTAACTTCCCTCCTGTGCCAGCTATGAAGACGCAAATACATTTGCGTCCAACGTTAACATGTCCTCTTTCAGACCCACCCTGAATGGGTTGAATAGTCCGTTCCTAAGTATGCCATGCCAACGTCTTTTTGTAGTGTACTTTACACGTTCTCTGCTCTGGCAAAGTAGGCCCTGAATTTCTGCCATCGAGCCTTTTTTCTGCCTTCTGACTCTGAAAGCCTCAGCCCAGGCTGCCCAGGCTGCCCCCGTACCTGTGAACTCTGCCTTACTTCCAGCGCGGCCCACCGCGCTCAGCTCAGCCTGCTGCCTGCCAAGACTGACTACAACCTTCGAGTTATCTGTTCCGCTCCTCGAAAATACATTCCTGCCTACTAGTTTCAGTAAACATCCCCCAGCTGCAGAGCCAAAGGGCCGGCCTGTCTCCGTGCAAGTAATTCATAGCCTCTGTTACCATGCTCCCATGGAAGGCCCATGCCCCCACGCTTCTCATGCAGACACTCAGGCGCTTATACACGCACTCACAGTCAGTATAGAATAGCTTCTGCCCCAGAGACCTTTCCGCCCAGATAGCTCAGTTCCTAAACATCAGATATCAGATATGATAGAAGCACAAGTTGATCTGACATGCCAGACTTCTGTCTCTTTCCGCCAGTGTAAATGTCAAGCCCCCTGCACCCTCCAGTTTCACGCCAATCATACGTCATGCAGCTGCGCGCGCATCCAAGCCTCCGATTTCTGCTGACATTGCAACATTTCTGTTTAGTGCCACCCACATGTGACACCTACCTGTGACGTTTCTAGAGCACACCTCCGGTTTATGCCTAGTTCACTCCTTCTGATTACGTACTAGTAACACGTGGATGCTGTTATCTTGTCTTCTCTCAGCTGTTACGCCTACTATATTGCTTTCTATGATGTAAATTAAGTATATAAGCTATGTACTGTCAATAAAATATGGCTCTATCCCTTCCTGAACCCTGTGTGGTTGCAGGAACCCGATACCCAGTTCCGGAACGATTCCTTTTTAAGGAATAAAACCCCTAAGAACTCTAACACCACGGACTCTGTTTTCTTTCTTTCCGATTGAGTTATTATTGATTAAGTACTTACCTGCATAGAAATTAAGATGGTAAATTAAATATTTACGACAAGAGGAGATTGAGGATTTTGCAGAAAATCAAACTTGAGTGCTGTTGGGTTGGTGAGGTTGCTACTTGGATATTATTTCTTTATACTTGCTTTTAAAATTGCTTTTAAAATACGAAGCCTCACCTAAACAGCTGATAGCGCTCCTTAGCGCCGGCTGCAACGAAGCCTGACGCCATCACGGCAAGACTATAGGCCACGCCCACTTTCAGGCCACGCCCCCATATCCCCCTATAAAATGTGCCTCCAGAGGAAGCGCAGCGGACGAGCGCAGCGGGAGCGCCGTTTGCGCGCCGAAGGCGCGCCTAAGGCAAGCCCGTCTGCGCCCGTCCGCGCCAGGACAGAGCCCAGGGCCAGACCCCCTGTTCAATTGGACAAAGAAAACGCTCCAAGGAAATACACGCCACAAGAAATCTTATCATTAAGACACCCCGCAACATGCCCACTAATAGATCTGCAGAACGAAGGTAAGCAATGCCCTTGCTGCCCTCTTAAATTCGACTTTGCCACAATTAGTAACATAAATAAGAACATAGAGAATACCAAAAGGTGTACTATCAAGGCAGGGCTAATAAACGCCAGATCAATGATAAAGCATAACACCCACATCGCTTATTTGATCGATAACCAAGAAATTGACTTACTGTTTGTAACAGAAACATGGGCAGATGAAGCATCGGACGCCGACCTATCATTAGCAGTACCCGAAAAATACTCACTTTACAGAGTAGATAGAAAAACGAAACGGGGAGGAGGGCTAGCGATTATAGTGAAAGAAAGCCTCAGTATCAAGAGCTCTGAAAAAGGTAGCCACCCTGACTGTGAAACCATGACATTTCAAATTATGGTCACCAACAAGTATACTTTCAATGGGATACTTATTTATAGACCACCAAATGCAAAAAAAACACTCATTGAATTACTAAGCCCCTTCCTTGAATCATGTGTAATGAACCAGGATTATACAATACTGGGAGACTTCAATCTACACTTGGAGAAAACCACAGACCCCCGAATCAACACCTTCATAGAGACAATGGGTAATTTTGATCTAGATCAAAAAGTCCACTCAGAAACACATGCAGCAGGACATACACTGGATGGTATATTTACTTCCTGCCAAAAACTAACAAAGGTAGAAGTCCATCCGATCGCATGGACAGATCATAAACTAGTATCATTCCAATTAGAGACTATAGAGGACCTGAGAAAACCGACCGAAACTTCCAAGAGAGTCACCTATCCGGATTGGTCAAAAATAGACACTCAAATGTTAATAGAGGTAATGAACTCCTCATCTCCAATGCTAGAAAGGGACAGCAATATAGCATGCAAGCAATTCAATGACTGGCTAAAAACAGCCACTCAAAGTTCCGTACCACAAAAAAGAGCTACCTTTAAAAGGAAGTCACCTTCCCAACCTTGGTACTCGGAAGCGTTAAGAGCACAAAAACAGACCTGCAGAAGAGCTGAGAGAAAGTGGAGATCGCAGTATGACCCCAAACTCAAGATAGACTATAATAACGAACTGGCAACATATAAAAACCTGATAATCGCAGAAAAAAGCAAATTCTTTGTAAACAAAATAAATGACTCCAAGAACTCGAGCAAAGACCTGTTCACAGTAGTCAAAAAACTTGCCAAAATTGAAAACAATAATCCGGTAGATATATCATCTGACTTCTGTAACATTTTAGGCCACTTCTTCGTAAATAAAGTATCATCAGTGTATGAACTATTTAAAAACAACCAGAATGACCACACAAATCAAAACCTCATAAACAATACAAAATTAGACAACCAATCCAGCGGCATTCCTTACTTTAACTGGTCATTACCCACAGTGGAACAAATCACTAAGGAAGTAATGACAACCAACTCAGGCAGTCCTTTAGACCCATGTCCACCGAAAATATTTCAAATATGTCCTGAACAAATAGGACAAACACTTCAAAAATTGTTTGAAGTAATCTTAAACACCAGCATATTTCCAAATGATTGGAAAACCATTTCAATCAGGCCACTACTGAAAAAACCCCATCTAGACAACGAGATCCCCAGTAATTACAGGCCCATTGCCAGGATTCCTTTTGCCGCAAAAGTGCTGGAGAAACTACTAAACAAACAGTTCTCACGGTACCTACTGGATAACAATTGGCTTGATCACTCTCAATTTGGATTCCGGGAAGAACACGGAACGGAATCAGCCCTCCTCACGGCCACCGAGGAACTTAGAAGCATACTGGACAGAGGAGAAAAGGCCGCCTTGGTGTTATTGGATCTCTCGGCGGCCTTTGATACGGTCAGCCACGAGATACTAATAAAACGTATTAGGGAAACCGGATCCAGTGACCACGTGTGTAACCTCATCGCATCCTACCTCCATGAGAGAAATTTCACAGTTGAAATAGGAGAAGCAAAGTCAGACTCCTTCAAAGTACCATGCGGCGTCCCACAGGGCTCGTCATTAAGCCCAACACTTTTTAATTTATATGTGGCCCCCCTTGCCGAATTAATAAGAGAAAATGGATTTACACCAATATCCTACGCTGACGATACCCAAATCGTCATTTCTATAGGCAAAGACAGTAAAGTAACAGCCAAGAATTTTCAACTATGCATGCTAAAAGTCAGTCAATGGATGCAACAAAATTGCCTCAAACTCAACGGAGAAAAGAGTGAGGTAATGATTCTAGGAGGTAACGCCGATATCTGGTCCCCAGATTGGTGGTCCCCTGAATTGGGAACAAGACCAGAACCCTCAGAGAAAGCTAAAAACTTGGGAGTCATGATAGACACCAAACTAACATACGAAGCCCAAGTAAACAAGCTGGCATCATCTTTCTGGCTGATACTGAAAATGATCAGAAAAATACTCCCGTACTTACCTCAAGACACACGCAGAACTGTAGTGACAGCCCTAGCACTATCTCGACTGGACTACGGCAACGCACTGTATGCCGGAGCCAGAGTAAAAATCATGGAAAAAATGCAACGACTCCAGAATGCAGCGGCACGACTGATACTTGAAATCCCAAAGTTTCAGCCTATCAGTCATAAACTAGAGACACTCCACTGGCTACCTGTAGCCAAAAGAGTCAAGTTTAAATCACTGTGCTTGACCTACAAGGCACTGCAGGGCAAAGGCCCTCATTTCCTGAAAACTCACCTAAAGCACTACGAACCATCAAGGCCTCTCAGGTCAGGTGAAAAAAAACTGATAACGATACCCAAGTTCAAACGATCAAACTGGGGAGGAAGAAGTTTCCTCGTGCATGCAGCACGGACATGGAACTCACTACCACTTGACATAAAAAACAGCCCAACCCTGGAGTTTTTCAGAAAGAGAATCAAGACCTGGTTGTTCACCGCATAAATTTTGCTAACTCCAGACTTGCCCCGGAATCTGGACAATTCATAGCGCCAAGACACCTTCGGGCATTCGTGCGCTTTAGAAATAGACAAATCAAATCAAATCAATCAAATCTACTTATTTTATTAACATCCACATTTCTGTTGAGGGCTTGGCCAGCAAACCAACAAGGCAGACGTGACTCGCTGAAGCTCCGCTGAGAATCCCTCAGTTATCCTGATTTCCACCCTGCATCCGACCCATCCGCCTACACTTGCGGTGGGGAACCGTCGGCGCCAGGCTCAAGTATGCACTGAGACGTTTTAAAGCACAGTACCGGACGTGGGGACCATGGCCACAGTCGAGGAGCGATCCGAGGCCTACCTGGTGGTGAGATAAGCGGGGGTCTATGGCCGCAGCTCACGGAGACGCCCTGCAACGGCCCCGGGTGGTTGAGCGTTGCACGCCTGCTCCCGCGGTGGTCCCCGAAGCTCCGCGCCCCTGCTGCCTGTGACCGAGCGTGGGGCCTTCGCTGCGGATTTCTGATTCGAGGATTGCTGGGCTTCACGTCCCGGGCTCCAGTGGTGCTGGAGCAGAGAACTCGGACCGGGCTGCACCGATCAAGAGCCCCGCGGCTGGCTCAGCTGAAAGGCGGTGCCGCAGAATAGGTGACCTCCCAGATTGTACCCTCAGAGGATCCCACAGCGGCGAGCTCCTAGGCCTTCGGGACGGAAGGAGTGCAGGGCGCGACCACCCGGAGAACTGCGTCCCGTTGTGCTTGATCTTTAGCGAACCTGTCTGGAGAGCACGGTGACAACATAATGAAGACGCTGAGCCGGTGAGAGTGGTGTGCGCGGGTGGCTTGCTGTGTGCCTGCCCGAGGCAGTGAAGGCCCTCCTGACGCTTGGGGTGACATGCACGGAGCTCAAGTTGGTGATCTAAGAAGGTGGGCCTTGTACGACTGTTTGTGGAGGGGATGAGCGTGGCGCCGGCGGAAGAGGAACTGCGAGGGCAACACGTCGATAGCTGCGGTGCTACAGGCCCTCAAGAAACTCGACCAACAGTTCTGTTTATCTGAGAAGCCATTGATTAATATTTTGTTCCATTGTTCTATTGTTTAAAGATGAAGAACTAGGATATCTTTATATTTTAGAATACGTTTCTTTCTCGGGTGCAGGGTCAATCCTTAGTTTCGGATAGTCGAGGTTTGTAACTACCCTTTTGGGATGTATGTGGGTCACATCCTAGACCCAATGTACAGAGGCACAGAGTAGATATAATAAGCTTTACAAGTAGTGACGTTTGGTGCTGGACCTTGAAAGCTTTGACCCCTGTCTTTGTTGGTATATTCAAATTTAAGCTTACTAGCACATTCTATATAAGAGCCTTAAACGACGTGACAATATGGAATTCGATGGCAACAGGGAGGAACTATTGGGAGATCTATTTGGTAAACAGGATACTAATGTTGCACAGGCAGCCTCAAAAACACCACGGACTGAAAGTTTAAAAAACAAATGTATGCGTTTAGAAAGACTGAAGAAGGAAGAACTCGCCAAATGGTGGGACGGGGCGACACTTAAAAAATATCTGGTGAATAGGAGAATCCTGAAGGGTCTCTGTATTCTTATTTTCCCAAACTATGAGGACTTAGATCCTGGCTACCTGGGGGAATGGGAGGATGGATAGTACAATGCCTCCTATGAAATGATGGACATCTTAATCAGAAATTCTGAACGGAAGGTAAAAAAGATTAGGGATGACATACTTTCCTTGGAGAAGGAAATTGACGAGACCAATATGACTGATGTCATAAGAAAAATTATGCCATCCTAAAGAAAGAATCGGCTCATTACCAAATTTATCATAAGGACAAAAAATTACAGAAGATACAACGAGACCAAGGGGATTATGAGAGAGGGCAGATTTTTACTTTCGCTAGGAAGTATGATGATATTACCAACAAACCGATCCAGGTGCCAGTAATGTAGCCAAAGAACCAAGTGTATCCAGGTGCTACAGGCCCGTTGGCCTGGACTCATCCAGGAGAGTACCCGCAGAGCGGGAGCGATCGCCGCCCTGCCCATCTACAGACCAGACCAGATCAGTAATGCTGCAGTGAGCCCCAGCCCGAGAACACAGTAGAGCCCGACTGGATTCCAGGAGACCCCAGAGGGTAGGCCGTATGCATCCATTGTTGGAGAAGAGCACTGATCTCACCTCAGGGGTGAGGGGAATTGAGTTTTCAACATTGCGATTACTGAGGAAGCAGAAGTGGCCACAGCTGCGACATACAGGGAATCACAAGAGCCCAGACCCTGCGGTCTGAAGGTTGACAAGAAGTGAGTGCTGCCCCACACAGACCTGGCTATGGGGGCAATGTTGATGTGACCTGCAGCGTAGAGAATCACAGTGGCATGTCTGAATCAATCTGAGCGCGGGGACCTGCGGTTTGCGCTCTCCTCTCGCCTGCATCGGCATGACGCTGTCTCGACGCAGCTGACCAGCAGTCGCAGGTACACAACCGTGCATCGCCCGCTCTGAGATACGAAATTGTATCAACAGCATAATTGTATGTGAGTTTTCACAGTCTGGGGCGTGTGCCTGGTAGTGGATCAGAAATGGGTCCCACACTCAAATGTAAGCTGCCCATCCTGACACTAAACCCTTCTGTAGAGAGCTGGCAATGTGGTAACTTCAGAGGCGACTCATTTCCTTCACCTCGTAGCTGTAGTACCATGGGTGGACTTGTGGCAGGAGAAAACCAAAGCAGGCTTTTTAGACCCGCCGCACGCTGCGCGGGACATGAATAACGGCACGCCATGCTGTGGCACTGACTGTTGCTTGCACTGCGGCACAAGCAGCTCACTGAATCAACTGTGCGCCCACGCCCTGCCCCGATACCTACTACTGTGCTGTCGCTCAGCATTCCAAGACAATGCTCTCTGCACGAAAGTTAGCAATGAGCTGTGTCCGCAACAATGTGCAGCAGACTGCAGCACGTGCTACTAACCTTGAGCTCCCGAACGCTGCCGATGGTGCGTCTAAAAATACTCAGAATACCACATTAGCTACAAAACTGGACTCAGTGCTGATGGAGTTCGAGACAATCGGTGCAGCGCAGGAGCAAACGCGGACGTCGCTTGAGGTGCAAAGAGACAAAGTAGCATCGGTCTTCACTCTCTTAAAAGCGTAACACCATAAACTGGTGGAGAAGGTGCAATCGCAAGCCCAGTCAATATCGGACTTGAAACCAGTCACCCACACCCTTGCTGCGGCTCTGCGAGACGTCCTGGACAGAGTACACGCCCTGGAGGATAGAATCGAGGATGCAGAAGGACGCTCCTGCTGCAACAATGTCCGCGTGGTTGGCCTTCCGGAGAGAGTGGAGGGCCAGACCCCAGAACAATATGTGGAGCGTTGGATACAAGACATCCTACCTCTAGGAGCACTGTCGCCACAGTTTGTAGTGGAAAGAGCCCGCCGCTTGCCGGCCCATAGGCCCCGCCAGGGTCCCGGCCAAGGCCTTTTCTTTTCAAGCTTTTGAACTACAGGGACAGAAACACAGTCCTGCAGGAAACAAGAGAGATCCCCAATTTTAAAGTCAATGGCAAATCCGATCTTGGTATTCCCAGACTACACTTCGCAGGTGCAGAGGCGACGCAGCACTTTCACTGCAGTGAAACGCCAGTTGCGGGAACTGGCACTCCCATACTCCCTACTGTTCCCAGCTAGACTGAGGGTGGTGGTGAACGGCACTACCCACTTCTTCGAGTCACTAGATGAGGCATGGGACTGGCTAGGAGATGCAGGCCTGTGGACAGGATCCCGCCCCACAAATGCGGAGGTGACCAGTCCAGACAACAGGAGGACCCAACGTCATGGGAAACTAAGGAAAGCAGGAGACGTTCCGCTGAAGGCAATGGCGCCACGACCGCAGCAGAGCGAGTTAGAACGCCGCAGCACCCTGGAAGCAGTTGCAAAGTTTGGCTCTCAGACACTTCGTGAAATTCCTGAAATCTGTTCCTCCAAATCAGGGCGGTTGTTAGCGGCTCATCTACCCCCACACCGGAAGAATCAGATGGGATGATACTGTCTGATGTCACCCCGCAGATTGCTTATGACATTAAGTCCTCCACCACCCAGAACAATGGGGGGAAGGAGACAAGCAGAAACTGTGCGCGCAAGTACACCCACTGTGACACTGACTCCCGCTGATGTCGTTGCTGTTTTTCCTTTTTGCCACTACTACACAGCGCGCCGCCCCTAACTGCGTCAGCCTCACACACGTGCTATACATTGACCGTGAATCCCACGCCACACTCTTAATATGTGTCAGGAAACTCATGATTGCTACTATTTTGAACAAGCCTCCATCTTGTGTCCTGAAAAGAAGCGCCAGAGTGGGGATCAAACCGCAAACGATCAATGTTTGGCATGATATAAAATGACAATTTACCTTTGCAAGATGGCTGCCGTATTGGCAATGTATGCGGCACTATTTTGAGCTGCTTGTGCAGTCTAGTCTTTTGGGTGACGCACGCTGATTCTACAGCGCACTTCAATTTAGTTTGGTTTGAGGAAACACGTTTCAACCGTTTCTCCGCATTTGGTGTAGTGCATGAGAGAACGGTATTTCTGAGTTTATTAGCTAGCAGTTATCTTAATTCCGCTTCTTGTGAGAGCTGCGTTACAGTTTGGTTCCAGAGTACGCAAACCCAGTCACAGAGTAAAAGACTTCGGAAGGTTGTCAAAAGAGTTCAGAGTGTCCCGAGAGTTAAGGAGAAATTATCGACGACATTTGCTTCTATCCCTTTGAGAAGTATCAAACGTAAAGCAGAGACAACAAGTTCATGCAGTAAGGATTCTGGTGGCTTAGAACTGACTTCAGCGCCGCCACCTTACAAGTAAGACTTCTCCATTTGGAGGCATTATCAACCATTCGTCTTAATACTCATTGGAAACCCTGTCCTTCCTCTAGCGCTTTTCCTACCTTTTTCCTTCCCTTTCTATCCTCCCTTGTTCCTTTTGCGCGCCAGCATTGAAGGACGTCTACAAGTGTTCCAGAACATTTCTAGGAAAAGTCAGAACTCATATCCCATTTAGGAAGGAACATTGATTTACGACTGTCTTCAGAATTAAAAGGTAAAAGGTAAAAGTAAGGTTTCCAGCCAGTTACATGGTATGAGGTGAAAGAATACTGTGCTAGACTTAAAGTTTCTCTCTCTCACTATTTCAGATAGTCAGAAGCTCTTCTAATTCTGTAGAGTCCAAATCCAATAATTCAGAAGAGAGGCTCATGCTCCAGTACTCACTGGTATGGTAAATTAGAGTTAGTACTTTACAGAGTACATGTAAATGTTAAACCTGAGTTGTGGTGTTTAGGATTCTCTCCCTCTGTGCATTAGGCAATCCTCTGGCAGAAGAAAGAACGAATCCCAGACAGAAGCCTCGGAAAAACACAGAGGATGACAGCAGTTGGAGTGTCTCTTCCCTTCTCTTCCAATTCCCCTTTCCCCCCTGTTGGTGACTTTGCGCTGTCAGAAAGCGCGGCGTCACCGACGGATGGGCATTGGGAACAGCGGCCATTTGCTCCTGCGAAGACATTGGGTTCTTGACAATATACCAAGGGCGCAGACCCACGGGCTAGGGAACAGGGTGACAACCCCCGACATAGAGGGACACGCAACACATGCAGACTGGCACAAACTACCCACATCCTTATTAACCTTGGTATTAGCCCACGCCACGCACCCCACGCCGTACTGTAAGTGAGTTTGACTCAGTTCAAGCCCTTACTGGGCATCAAGGTTTGGACGAACACTGATTTGGAACTTGCCCTTCTAGTTATGCACAGTTTATTTTATACCATTACCCTGTTGTTAGACACACTGAGTTGGAGTACGTCTGTACAGATTCAAGCATGCAACGCCTGCGTCCCCCTTGCGCAGGCCCGGTCAGGACGCACAGGAAACATGACACAGGTTAACATAGTTACATGGAATGTGCACAGTCACACATATACTCAATCTATGCATACGTCCGTCGCAGAGCTACAGACATAGGGCTGCTTCAAGAGACGCACATGACTCGCATAGAGCTGGGGCAATTATGACAAAGGTGGAGAGGCCAGGTGCAAGGTGTGCTCATCTGGGACAGAGCAGGGGTCCCATTCACGGGTCTGGAGATCGGACTATAGTATAGAGCATAGGAAACTCTGGAGGAGTATAAAACTGCAATAAAACAGACAAGACGGTGTATTTTACTAATAAAATTCAAGAGTCTACCAATTACCCCAAGGAACTTTTTAAAACTTTTTTAACTAAGTGTCCGTGTGACACAATGTTTGCCCCGGATCAAAACTTTGTTGACAAACTGGCTTTGTTTTTTCAGGAAAAGGTCGAAACATTTTATAACGAACTTAAGAACCTGCCAGTAAATACATGAAAAGACAACAGAGAGCCAAATTAGACTCCCCCTACTCTGAATAGCTTGTCCCAGTTAAATGAAAAACAGGTAACTAACCTAATTAAGTTTGGCTCCCCCCTTGACCCATGTCCCCCTTACAAATTACATCTGGTCCGAGAAGAGATAAGTGCTTTTCTGCCCCTCTCTTTAATGAGACCATAAGATCTGGAGTCTTTCCACAGAGATGGAAAAAGGCCTTTATAAGGCCTATTTTGAAAAAAGACTCACTGGACCCTCAGGACACTAAACACTATTGTCCTAAATCCTGTCTCACACTGCCTTCAAAAATATTGGAGAAAGCCATGAATCAGGAGCTGATGGAGTACATGGATTCTAACAATATCCTGGACTCCTCTCAGCATGGTTTTAGATTAAGACATTCTACAGAATCTGCTCTGATAATGGCAACTGAGGAGATCCGTAAGGTCATGGATGAAGTTGGTAGAGCTGTCTTAATTCTGCTTGATTTAACGGCCGCTTTTGACACCGTAAATCATGTGGTCCTATAGCAGCGGCTTAGAACCGTGGGTGTCAAGGATACAGCCTTAACATTGCTCAGGTCCTTCCTGGGCTCCAGGGTACAACAAATCTATTGGGATGGAATTCAATCTGGAGAATTCTTTCTCCCATGCGGAGTCCCTCAAGGATCAGCTTTATCACCCACTTTGTTCAATCTGTATGTGACCCCACTGGCCAAACTGATAAAAGATCATGGTCTAACACTGGTGTTGCATGCAGATGACACCCAGTAAGTGGTGTCACTTACACAGAGTGTTGAAGCTACAGCAGAACGATTCCGAAATTGCCTCACAAGTGTGATGGGCTGGATGAACACAAACTTCTTAAAGCTCAATACAGAGAAAACTGAGGTAGTGGAATTTGGCCAAAAACCCTTAATCTGGAACCACCTATGTTGGCCCCCAGAAGCTGGAACCTGTCCCATCCCTGTGCCAAAGGCAAAAAATCTAGGTTTTCTGATTGACAAGGACTTAATACTTACCTCACAAGTTAATCAAGTTACCTCGACCTGCTTCTTTATGATTAAGGTCCTGCAAAAAATACTGCCATTTATACCTTTTTCTTTAAGAAAAACGGTAGTAGGAGCCTTGGTTCTATCGCGACTTGACTACTGCGATGCACTGTATGTTGGAGCTGGGGAAAGACAGCTTTCCAAACTTTAGTCATAGCAGAATGCTGCCGTAAGAATACTGTTGGATCTTCCTAAACATCACCCGACGTTGAGTGGCACAAGGCAGTTACATTGGTTACCAGACCGAGGAAGGGTGCATTTTAAGGCGCTATGCCTAGTCTACAAAGCTGTATACGGAGGAGGTGCAGCGGATATCAAATCTCTCTTTCCACGGTATGTACCGACCCGCGAATTAAGATCTGGCAATCTGGGGCTGGTCTGCCTTCCTAAGATAAAAAGAGCCCGATGGGGAGGTAAGAGTTTTTCATTTCAAGCTGCAAAGCTATTGAACTCCCTCCCTACAGAGCTGTGCTTGCAAGCTAACAAGATCTTGTTCAGAAAGGCATTAAAAACTTGGCTTTTCATAAAATCCTAGTTCAGTACCAGCCACTCTTTATCCTCGTTCAGCACCAATCCAGCTCGGCAATAGTGCGCTTAATAAATAATTAAGTCAATCAGTCAGACAAGTGATGAGGTTCTAGTTGACCCTGAAGGGCGATACACGCTAATAAGCGGGCGGCTAAATGGCAACCAGTCCTCCTCGACTCCATCTATGCCCGAAGGTCAATAAGTCCTCCTTCTTAGATAGCCTCTCACAGAGTCTAGCTGGCTGGAGCGGGATCCCCTGGCCTCTGGGGGGAGACTTAAACTCAGTGCTCAGCGTAGAACTGGACAGATCCTTTCCGCCTTTTACTAGGGCCACAGCATTGTCCAACGCGCAGGTTCTCAGGGATTGGCTCACCCACTGGGCGATATCGGATTTCTGGCGTTCTAACAATCCCGACGCCCGGGTCTACTCACACTACTGGGTGGTACACAGATTACACGTGCAACTGGACAGAATAGTGGGATCACCTGTGCTACTCCCCCTAGTCCACCGTATTGAATATCTGGGCCGCACACACTTGGATCTTAATCCCCAAATGCTCCAACTTGCATGGGAGCCTTAACGCCCTCCTGCTCCCACATGGAGACTCCAAACAGAAGCACTAGACGATTCCCCATTCCGATCCTCTCTGGGTACGGCGATCTTTGAATTTTTTTTAATGAGGGAAAAGCAGGGGACACACTAGGATGCCTTTAAAGTTACGACGAGGGGACATTGCATGGGCGTGACCTGGAACATTCGAAAGACACTAACCTCTGCCCTGAACACAATAGAAAAGAGACTCCTGCAGCATGAGGTGGAGGGGGAGGGTGGAGGCGGGAACGGGCAGAGGCTAGAGACACTGCGTACACAGCACGCTGAATTACTTGAGCGCCCCCGCCGTCACAATTAAGCGGCACACACCACCTGCACGCATTCCACAGCAAACCGTGCGAGCCGCCTTCTGGCTAGTCTGATCCGCCAAGAACATACCCAGAAACCAATTGAGCCTCTTCAAGATGACACGGGGCGCCTGTCACACACGCAGCGCGATATCCATACGGCTTTGATGCAACACTACACTCGACTACCAGAGGCAAGGTCGCCAGGAGCCACACACTCTCCTAACCTTCTTAGGCCAGGTTCAGCTACCTGAGGCATCACCAACGCAAAATGAACTTCTGGGTGAGCAGATCTCACCAGAGATCATGGCAGCAATCGCATCCCTAGCCAAAGGGAAGACCCCGGTCCCAGAAGGGCTCCTGGCGGAATTCTACAAAGCATAAGTGTCGCTGGTGCCGCGGCTCCACACCCTCTACACAGCCGCTGTGGAGGAGGAGCGGCTTCCCTCTTCATTAGGCGAGGCCCGCCTTATATTCTGGCCCAAACCCCACATAGACCCAACTGATATGAGCTCATATAGACCCCTCGCCCTGCTCAACACCGACTATAAGGTCCTAGCAAAGCTCCTAGCCGATTGGCTGGCGCAAGAGGCCCCCACCCTCGTGCACTCGGACCAAAATGGCTTTTTTTCCGTACCAAAACACCTCCCTCAATCTCCAGAGTTTTTTTTCGTATAACAACTTACTCTATCCATAAAGGGCAGAGAGTGGGCTGACTCATTCTAGACCTTGAGAAAGCTTTTGATTCCCTTGAAGGAGGGTACATGTTCGCAACCCTCAAGAGATATGGGCTTGGCCCTTACTTTTCAGCAGTTGACCCGTCTACTTTATGCCAACCCAGGGGTGAGGTTGAGCCCATATGTCTCGAGCGCGATTCCAGTGCGGCATGGGAGGAGACAAGGCTACCCCCTGCCCCTCCTTTTCGCGCTTGCAATGGAACCGATAGCTGAGGCAATGAGAACGCAGCTGCAAGATGTTATACCGCTTGGTGATGGCACCCGCAGTGTCACTGTATGCCAACGACCTGTTAATCTACCAAAGAGACGTCCACCAGGTGCCTGAACGTTTGGCTCACATCCTGGAGGAATTTGCGTCCATCTCAGGACTAAAGGTGGATATAGCCAAATTTAAATTATACGCCTTTCGAGAGGGATGTCATGACCCGGCGTGTATGCTAAATGACACATGGGTGCAGTGGTGAGAGAACACACTTCGCTACTTGGGCATACGGGTATACCGCCAGCCGCTGGACCTCTTCGATGGTAATCTGGGCAGGGCGCTGATAGCAGTGAAATCCCAGATGCAGTTCTGGAGTAAACGTCCCCTCACAGTGGTGGGCAGAGTGGCGTTGGTAAAAGTGGTAGCCCTCCTGAGATTTCTGTACTACTTTGCTAATCTGCCCATCTATGTGCCCACGTCTTTCTTCACAATGCTGGAAAAAACAGCCAGAGACTTCATCTGGGGTCCGAACTGACATAGAGTGTCGATTAACAAACTGTACTTACCCACTAACCAGGGGGGCCTGGCGATGCCTAACTTTTGAGCATTATTACCTAGCTTCGCAGTTGCAATGGGTTGCTCGGTGGATGGTAGACCACCAGCGAGATGACACAGCAACCACGCTCCCAGCCTACACACTATCCCAGATACTTGCGTTGTTCAATCCTGGCGTGCGGACGCGACCCCCGGGACCGCAATTACTAAATGTGGCCCATAGGTGCTATCACAGAAGCCTCTACTTAACTCTGGAAACGACACCCTACGCTCCCGCGCTCCCAATCGACGGTACCCCTAGAGAACAGGCGACACTCGTGAGTGCCGAACGAGGCTGGGATACAAACGCTAGGAGACCAATATTGCGATGGCGCCCTCATTCCCTAGACAAAATTTGTGGAAAGAGACGGACTCCCTGTAGGGCAGCTTCTCCTACACAGATCTCGGATTGCCACGCTCACGCTGCGGTGGGGAGACATGGCAGTAGAGCCACAAATGCACCTAACCGTGCAATATTTACATGTTATGTGGCGTGACAAACTCATGACGAGATGATTTGCGGCCTCACTGCGTCTACATGCGGCGTTCAGTTTGAACTCTCACAGACAAAAGTGGGAGCAGGACCTGGGCCGACAACTTTTGGATAAGGAATGGGAAAAAGTGTTGGCCAGTCCAGTCCAGATATCCAGAAACACTCAATATCAGGCAGATACAATACTATATCATGCAACACGCGTACCTCACGCCAGCCAATATCAACAGATACTTCCACCGCACAGACGCAGCCTGCCCTAGGTGCGCAACCACAAACGCAGACTTGGTACATTTGCTGTGGGGCTGTCCCAGCCTCACTGAGTACTGGAGAGGGGGGGCGGATTTGCTCTGAGCCTGCACCGACAAAGAGACACCTTTTGACTGGCCCACTTATTTGCTACACTCGGTTCGTAGAACTCGTAATACTAAAGTCACTTCTAGATTGCTTGACCTGAGCATCGAGGCGGCAAAGAGGCTGATCACAAAGTGGTGGAAAGCACCACACCCCTTACACACACACACGCTTGGAGGTGCTCTGTACTAGCGTGGGCTAAAGCTGAAAGTGTGGCAATACGCCGCGATGAAGTTCTGGCCTCAGGAAAATACCTATTTCTACGTAGTTGGGTGCAATTCTGAAAGCGTTTCAGCAAGACAAAAAACAGAGTAGACCTGCGCAGGACCCCATCACCTTCAAACTACACACAGGCACCAAACGGTTTTTCCCTGTATGAATACTGATATCTCAACACGTGTATCCACTGCGCGAGCGGTGTCGTGGCCGGGAATCCTCAAGATCTACGTTGCAAAAAACGGTCCACCTCTTGACACCACCACAGTCTGAGCGTGTATACACAGATTCCATGGAGTGGTCAAGCGGGGGAAGGGAAGGAAGGGGACAGCAGGGAGGGAGACCTGAAATGAAAACCAAAACAACTATAAACAATAGCAGTATCATACAGTTGTTTTCTATCCTACCCTGACCCCTCTGGAAGGATAAACCGAATAGTTATGAGTAGTACCTGTAAAGAAAGAAAAAACCTTCTCTTCTATTTCTGTGAGTTTTCACGCATGTCGGAGTATGCTCCTAGCTCTAGTGAAAGAATACCATTATAAGTATTTGCTTAATACCATATAACATCACGTAGAGATTGCACACAGGATTCATCTACATACCATATACACTATCCTGTAGGCTGAGACAGGGGTGCGGAAGAGCCGTCCACTTGCTCACTCTCAATACCCCTGCTACTGGACACATAAAGAAACCAACATGAATCCAATGAATGATGTACAAAATCAGCAATAAAACGAAATCAAATCCAGCCTACAGCTCCAATGCATCTTGGGTAAGGCTGTGTTCAAATAGGCAACATAGATCGCATGACCCAACAAACAATAAATGGCAAAGCCGCCAATTGCTCCAGGCGGTGAATAGTATATAACTGTTTGTCTTTCAATGAAACAATAGTTGTTTTCACTGCAAGAACAAATGGTGGTTCACCAACAGGGAAAGCGTGTTTGGGCAAGCCTGCCCCTTGCAATCACCAGGAAGTAGCATTTTCCCTGCAAGAGCCGATGGCGGCTTGCCAACAGGGAAAACGTGATAAGGTTATTTGCCCCCACCAATCAAGGGAGAACTAATGGAGCAGGCAAACGAGGGAGACCCTGGCGAGACAGCACGGGTCTCTCCCTCAGAGAGTGTGCCTGAAATAGGGCTCTGCGGTAGAAGTTTGCTAAGCAAGGAACTGACAATTGGTTCCGCAAACGGAGCAAACACCAGAGCAGCGCGGAATCCCCAAACTGCCACTACAAGACACTGAGCGTGGCACTGCCAAAAGGTAGAAGGATCAAAGTGTTGGTGCTCGTAGCACCCTTACCGGCTTTCTAGTTTGTAGTGTGGCTCCTAAAGGAAATAAAGTAAGCATCAGCGTACTTCTGCCCTGGAAGTGTTTATCACGGGAAATGCCTTGCGCGTGTCATAATGTCATGTTTCACATACTTGTTTTGCGGCGGCCGTCTTATAGGTAACCCGGCCAGCCTCCAACTGTTCTTTTTCTAGGCATCTGAGCCGGTCAGGAGGCCGAAACTACAACTCCCGGCATGCCTGGCACGGGAGAGACGGAGCGTCAGACGTCACGTACGTGGTGACGCTCTCCAGGAAGTAAAGGGAGCCAGGGATTCCAGAACGCTGCCGATAATTCTTCGTGTTTTGGTGGCGTACGTCAAGAAGTCCGGTAAGGCTGTTCCGAAATCTTTCTGCCTTGGTTCCTGTACTTGTAGTTCGGGATAGACGAAGAAGCAGTATTCTTTGTCCTCCCGCTTGTTTTGGTTACTTTGCTATTCGGAGTCGGATGTTGACTCACGCTTTGTTTCAAGGAGGTTCAGACTGTTTTGTGGAAACCTGCAAGGGGGATTGTTTCTCCTATAAGTTCTTGACATTATTTTGGGCATTCCCCGTGTTGGGATATCTTCTCGAGGTACTGTTGGCTCTGAGTTAAGAGTCACATGGGCTGTTGAACAATACATCCTTCACAAAGAATTGATAAAAGGAGTGCATGGGAAAGGCTCTGATGTAAGAGCTATTTTGGGTTGAATTCTACAGTACTTCACGTGTTAAAAGTATGAGGAGATCTCAGTGCATTGAGTTCGTGCAGTGAACATTTATTGCTGTACTCTGCGTTGGGTTATGGTGCAAGGACATTTACATGCTGCACCCTGTGTCTTTGTTACGGAGATATCATAAACCCATTACCTCAGATCATCACCAGCAGTTTCAATGTTAAGAAGTATTAACAAAAAGAAGCTGCAATTCCTATTCAAAACAGTTTTCCTGTTTATGTTTTATAGGAGAGAAAGAACGGGAGGAACTGTCAGTGGGTTTGGTTAAGCACTATAACAAGGTTCCCAGGTGTGTTTACTAGGTTGATAAGAATCATATCTTCAGAGTCCAGTATGTCATACCTATGTTAAACCTCACACTTCTTGTTTTCTCATTTCCAGTTATCCAAATTCCTTGTTCCATCCCTAGAGCTCTCCTAGATATAAGCCCATCGTATCTTTCTTTACAGGTAGGCAGAGGGTAGGATCTAGCCACAACATAGGGGAAAGGAATGTGGTTTGTTGTACGTATTCACGAATAAGCATTGTGTTTGAATATCTGTTGCTTGTCGTTCCAGATCTCCCTCCCAGCTGTTCCCTTCCTTTCCTTCACGGCTTTCTATCTCTCTATTTTCTTATTTCTCCCTCGTGTGACTATCCCGGTAGTCTGTGTATTTTACTTCAGACTCTGGGGCAGTCATGAGATGGAGCCCATAACATCATCGGTGTAATCCTGAAGAGTCTTGGACCCCAAGCCTGACACAATGTCACCAACATCATAACGACGAGGCTCATGGGAAATATAGTTTTCTTGAGCGGCTATGTTATTTTAGTGCGCCAAGTCAGTGTTCTCCTGGTGCCCTTCCGGTGGGCTGCAACAAGTGGGGGCACACCAGGCGACTTTCGCACATACCAACAGCTATAGATACATGACTTCAGTCCAACTCAGCTCCAAGTTCCACTATCTACAACCCCAGTTACGGTTGAACGGTTGGTATACAATGCAGCTTTTGTTATTGCTGCACATTGCAGCGAAATGTAATGATATATGGTGATACAAATGTAAACCTTAATAAAATCAACAAAAACAATTTTTTTTATGTTAAAACATGCAAATTTCTGTTTTGAAATTGTTTAACAAATATTGATACTCATGATGCAAGGGTGTTCTTACAAGCAGGTTGGTTTTACTATCTCTACTTTTGTAATTATATATCTTAGTAGTTTGCCATTTAAAAAATAGAAACAAATAGTGTATTAGACATAATCAAAAACAGTCTTTGAATCAAAAAATATTTTCTTTTCTTATTTACTTCTTTTCAAATAAGAATTGAGAGAGGCTGACTTAGTATATGGTGCTCACTTTTGTAAGTGTAGCACCTTGCACTAATTCAGACAACCCTTATGGTGATTTCCGTGGTTTTAGACAACCTTAGAAAGCTCTCTAAGTGGTAGCTGTGGAAAGCAGCCTTCAAGGCTTAGTCCAGCATGAGTATAAAGCAGCTCGTTTTACCAGTACGCGATTTTATTGGTATAGCTTAAGCGAAAAAGAACCTCACAGTGTATTTATAAAAATATATATTTATTATAAGACACTCAAAAACACATTTGCATATCTCCTACCCAGAGATATAACACTATATAAAAAATACTTTGCAATAGAAAACGGTAAGTAGCACACAATACACAGTGGTCACCAGGGGGGAGACCAAACCATATACTAAATTAGTGGGATGCAAAGCGTGACTCAAGTGAAGCCTGGACCCAGAAGACATAGAAGAGCTAGGGACCCAAGGAATCACCCATGGTAAGGACCCAGGAACCGCACCGAGGCTGGGTGCAGGGTAGATACCCGACCACGTACTCAATTCAAGTCAATGGGTAAGTCGCGGATGCAGATTTACAGAAGGACTTTTCCCAACAGACCCTGAAGGCACCCTGTGGAAGACAGAAGGTTGAGAAGCCACCCTACCAGTGGATACCCTAGGACCAGGAGACCCAGCTGCATAGGTGCAAAGTGGCGTCAGAAACCGCTGTCGAACACATTAGAGGACTTCAGGAAGATGTTGCTACCGAAGAAGGAGGAAAGGGTCTGTTGCAACACAGAGGGGAGTTCGAGTTGAGGAGTACCTGAAAGCAGAGGGGATAGAGTCTATGCCACTCAGGAGTGACCAGGAGGGCTCTCGAGATCAAAGGATGCAGGAAATTTGAGGAAGAGCTTCAAACACAATTACACCAAGTCTGTAGCTTTGCCCGAGCTACTGTGATGCTGAAGATGGAAGAATCTGCCAGATCCTCCACAGGCAAGCCTTTAAGTACCCTAAGGTGAGGGTTGGAATGATTCAGGGGTCCCTCCAGGAGGAGGTGTTAGACAGTGGGGAGGATACGGCCCGCAGCACAAGCTCCCATTGAAAAATAAAAGTTTTACAACATCCCTGCATCGTGTGGCAGGAACCTTAGGGCAAAATGCAGAGGGCCAGGGTGGAAGTTGGCCCTGCTGGGCTACCCCAAAGTCGCATTTCAACACCAAATCCATGTCGGGAAGGCTGACATGGATTTGCTGTCAGAAATCGACCTCAAAATGTCTAAGGCAGAAACGCCTTCGTTAAGGGATTTTGTTTGGAGCCTAGTTATTTTTACCACCCGGTTTACCCTCCGACTGCCTATACTGTGATTCAGCAGTCGGATTTTAAATCTACCATGTCGGTAGGAAAACCTCCAACCAGCAGTTGCAGGCTTTCCAACTGACATTGTAATAAAGCCCTAAGTATTTATAGTTAATTTATGGATAACAATAGTTTTACTCTAGATAACTTCCAGTATGTTCTTTTTAAATTATTCTATGTAGTGAAAGTAATTTGTTTCGGGTGACAGACAGTTTTGAGGTTTATGGAGGAGTCTTGCAAACTTGTTTAAAATTATGTTTTTTACTTATGTATCCACAGACTTAAAATGCCTTGCATCAAACAACCTGAAAATACTTTTGGCTGTATGGAAGAAACCAGTGATTGGACGTTTGGAAGCAATAGTGTCGAACATAAAACTGTACGATTCTTCATTCCATTCACTTAAACGGCCCCAATGGATAGTTGATGAGGTTGGTTTCAATATCATTTAAACACAGTATAGGTTTGAAAAGTCGATGCGGTTCGAGAACTGCTGTGCATGCACACAGTGGGGCACATGTTTTAAGCCCTTGTGTGCATCCACATGCAGAGGAGGCACAAGTATCCCTCTAGGTACCCCTTGGTTTCCTCTCTGCTGCAGTGGACATGGAGGTGGAACCCCCATGTCACACTCATCTGAGAGGAAATTTCTAATATATTTTTTGTGGTATTGCGGCAATGCCACCAAGCATATTGCAGCCTCTGACTCGGGTGGTTGTACCGCCGCCATGTCGGTGGCTGTACCACCACCACCGCGCTCACGCCAGTCCGGTGGTCCTCGCTCAACCAGTCGTTATCGGGCACTAATTAACAACTAAGGGCCATATGTAGGTAATTGGAGAATACCGAATCCTTAATACCGAATTTTAACGAATCGGTATTAAGAATTCGGTAAACGCGATGTAGATAAAAAGTGTACCGATTCGTTAAAATTCGGTATTAAATACCGAATCTGAACGAATCAGTAAAAAAAAAAAAATACCTAAAGCCAAATACCGAATCGGTGTTACAGAATCCATTACCGAATCGGTAAATACCGATTCGGTAATTCAAAAAATCGTAATTTGGTGAATCGACCAATCCTGAATCACCCAATTACCTCCCAAACAGGAAGTGGCCACACCCAGCCAGGTGCACAGGACCTGGAGCTCACTGTCAGGCAGGCAGGCAGGTGAGCTGAGGAGCCAGCAGCAACACAGCCACACAGCCACAAGCAAGACTGAAAATCTACATAACAAGCATTGAAATGGCAAGCCAGGACAGGGAGAAGGAGGGAGGTGACAGAAAAAGAAAACTGAAGTTCAGTGACAAGGAGCCGGAGGTCCTGATCCAGGATGTCAGCCAAGAGCACCACAAGCTTTTTGGAGCTCAGTCCCACCAAGTGCCAGAGTCACAGATGAGGCAAATCTGGAGTGGCATTCGGGACAAAATCAATGCCATAGGTGTGACCCAGCGCACCATAGAGGACATCAGGAAGAGGTGGTATGACCTCAGGAAGACTGCAAAACTGAGGATGGCAGAGAGACAGAGGCAGGCTGGCAAAACAGGTGGAGGTACAGGTGGAGGTAAAAACCGAGCCCCAGCACCAACACCACTGGAACTGATGGTGGAGTCCACCATCCAGCCGGAGAGTGTGAGTGGCGTGGGAGACGCAGACAGCTCCGCCAGAGCATCAAGAAAACAAGGTAAGAAGCATGCCCAGCATGCTGTGCTACCCCCTCCCCAACCACAATCTCCATAGTGGCAAAGGGGCTCCCACTCCACCCCACGTCTTACTGGTTACCTGCAATGCATTATGGGTGATGTAGTCAGAGGGAACTCATGAATAGGACAGTCAGGCTAGCATACACAATAGCATGGTAAAGTAATTGGCTACTTCAGGACAACCACTGTGCTCTGTAGGCATGTTGTTTAATGTAATTCCATTGCAGACAGAGCATTGAGTATATCTACATTTGTGTCATTACAGGCGAGTCATCTCGCAGTGCAGCAGAGGGCAGCAGAGGCAAGTCAGCCAGGCCAGAGGGGAGGCAACATGAGGATGACAGCATGCCTGCAGGGACCACCAGCTCGGCGCCATCACAGCCACCAAATCCTCCACCACAGTCATCACCACAGCGCCAGGGAGGGCCGCAATCCCCTCTCACTCAGTCCCCACTGCGACGATCACCAACACCACCACCACCACAGTCAGGCAGAGGCATGCCGTGGTCACCCTCCAGCAGATGGAGGAGTCGGAGGAGGAGGGCAGAGTGGGCGAACAAAGTCCCATAGGAGATAGATACAACAGGGAGAGGGCTGGTTCTGCATCCGAGGGCCCCCACATCTCATCAAGACGCCGCAGGGCAGGGCCGGATAGTCCAGAAGCATCCGAGCAGGGTGACAGTGTGTTTGCTGGCCTGAAAGGCAACATGCTGAAGGTCCAGCGCCTGCAATGGAGGGAGATGAAGTCAATGCACAGGGAGGTAGCACACATCAACAAGCATATGCACAGGATGGAGAAGGGCATCAGTGCTATGGATGAGAACTTGTGTGCGGGAATGGAGAGAGTAGCTACCTCGGTGGACAACCTCTGCAGCCAGCTTGAGCAGAACCGTCTTGGCAGGCGCGGTGAGAGACAGAGGCTCCAGGCCTATACCAAATCGGTGAACCGGCTAGCCACTGCAACATCACTGATGTGTCGCAGGTCCATCGCCATGCAGGAGGAGATGGCCCATTACAGCAGGGAAGTGGCCAGGGGGATGGCGTCCATGACCTCAGTGCTAGAGCTCATGCAGAATGCTAAGGCGGCCACAATGGAAGGGGGGGGACAGTGAGGAGGCTACCAGCCGTGGTAGCATTACGCCCTCACTCACCGAGTGCAGGAGGCGTAGTGGACGCAACGTGGCTGCACAGGAACAGTCCAACACACCAGACAGTGTCGATAGGGAACGTGCACCTGCAGCGCGTGGACGCAGGAAGTAAAGACCTATGGCTGTTTTCATGCATGAGATGGGTGATGTAACCCATGTCCAATTGGACAATGCTCACAATACTGGAGGTGTGCCCAATAAACACCTTAACATGTAACTGCTAATGGCTCAGTGTGGTTACTCACTCAGAAATAGTTTGACGTAATCTCTGCCCATCTCTGTCTCCCATCATGTTTATTTATTTATTTGCTGGTTTGTATAGCGCTTGAATCGACTCCTAGTGGAGTATCTCTGCGCTTTTGGAGCCGGTCGAAACAGAGGTGTGAAAGAATAGAGACTAGATCTCATTTCTGAACAGTACAGTTTTCAGGTGTCTCCTGAATGTGAGATGTTCTTTACACTGTCTCAGATACAGAGGGAGTTTGTTCCATAATGTGGGTCCTGTGATTGATAGTGCTTTGCTCCCATGTCTGGCTTTTTTAGCATGAGGGAACACTAAAAGAAGATTGTTGCTGGACCTGAGCGATCGAGTTGGGATATAGGGAACAAATTTGTTTTCAAGGTAGGCGGGCCCTTGTCCATTTAGACATTTATGAATCAGACAACATATTTTAAATTTAGTTCTCGGCCGGATTGAGAGCCAGTGCAGTTGCTCAAGGAGGGGCTTAGATGCAGTTCTCGGGGGAACATTGAGGACAAGGCGAGCTGCCGTGTTCTGAATGACCTGAAGCTTGGCCAACACGCCTTCGTTGGCAGAAAGCAACAGGCCATTACAATAGTCAATCCGACTTAAAACCAATGCCTGAACAAGAGTTCTCCTAAAGGAGTCAGGTAGTAGAGGGAAAACTTTACGTAACAGGCTAATGGTATGGAAGCATATTCCTGAAATATAGTTAATATGTTGTTTGAGTGACCAATCTTGATCCAATCGGATCCCTAAATTCTTCACAACCTGTTTGGGTTTGGGAACTGCTCCCAGGTCGTGCGGCCACCAATCTGGGGTCCATAGCATTTTAGCTTCTCCAAACAACATTACCTCAGTTTTACTGACGTTGCACTGAAGGCAATTGGAGGACATCCAATGTGCCACTGCCTTCATGCCTGATGAGAAACAGCTTCTTACATCAGCGGAGAGAGTCTTGAAGGGGAAGAGGAGCTGCGTATCATCAGCATATGATACTGGGATGAAACCATACATGCGCATCACTCTTGCCAGGGGTGCCACATAGATGTTAAAAAGGGTTGGGCTTAAACAGGAGCCCTGTGGCACCCCTTTTGAAATCTCTACCTCCGCTGAACGATACGCATCCATGGTGACTCTCTGGATGCGATCGGATAAGAAGCTCTTTAACCAGTCAAGGGCTTTGTTCTTGATGCCAGCGTTCGACAACCGATCGGTCAAGATGGTGTGTGACACGGTGTTGAACGCTGCCGACAGAACTAATAGAACCAGGATCACTGAGAAGCCCTTGTCCTGGTACATATGTAGATCATCAGTGACAGACAGAAGGGTGGACTCCGTGCTGTGTTTCGGCCTGAACCCTGACTGAGAGTAGTCCAGGCCGCCAGCAAGTTAGATAAAGCTGGACAGATGGTGGTTTACATGCTTTCCAATCAATTTCCCTAGGAATGGTAGTAAGGATATGGGCCTGAGATTGGCTAGTTTGGTCCATGGGATGGCAGTATTTTTCCTAATGGGTCTAACAAGGGCTCGTTGAATTGCAACACCAGCTGCGCAGGGCTCTGGCTGAGGGGTGTCCTTGTCCTCGTCCTCTGAGTCAGTTAGTTCCACTGCTGTTCTTTTTTTTGTGGCCAGATTGTGTAGCATTGCACATGTAGCAATTATCTTGCAGCATTTGATGGGGCTGTACAGACGTGCACCTCCAGTTTTGTGGAGGCAACGGAATCTGCTTTTGAGCAATCCAAATGTGCGCTCCACCACGTTGCGTGTGCTCCTATGTGCCACATTGTATCTCCTCTCCCTTGGGGTGGTTGGGTTGAGATATGGTGTGAGTAGATAAGGCCGGAGGGCATATGCGCTGTCACCTATGTACAGAAGTAAGTGGCATTGATTTGTGTGACCAACAGCTTGAGCCAGGGTGTACATCAGGGTGTGTCACATTTACTTACCTAGTATGTATCCGTCTCCAAATTCACCAGCAAGCAGACGTGTATGGATGCTACTGTTCCGGAAGATGTACGAGTTGTGGCTACTCCCGGGGAATTTGGCCACGATGTCAGTTATAATGTATTTGGCATTACAAATCACCTGCACATTATTATTATTATTATTATGTTTCTTATATAGCGCCAGAATCGACCCCCGAAGGGGTATCTCCGCGCTTGCCTTGGGAACCCGTCCTGGCTTTTCCCTGTGAGATAGCCCCTACAGGGCATCCCCAAGGTGAAAGCCAGGCATCCCGCCGCGGGGGGGCCGTTGTGGAGATTAAGCAAGCTTAATGCCCAGAGTTGCAGAGTGTGAACCCATGATTAGGTCAGGCACCGAAGCGAGAATTATCGAGTCCATGGACATTTGAGCTCAAGACCCTGCCGCGTCAGGAATTGAACCCTGGTCCCGGGTCTGACCTCTGCTTCAGGGTCTGCCTGCTCTAACCAGTGAGCCACACTTCTCCACATTGATGGAGTGGGTGGATTTGCGGTTTCTGTATATGTATTCACTTGCTGCAGGTGGGCAGATGGGTATATGGGTCCCATCGATGCAGCCAATTACGTGTGGGAACTGTGCAAGTTGGTAGAACTCCAGCTTGGTTCTCTGCAGCTCCTCCTGTGTACTGGGGAGGGAAATGTAATGTTCCAATCTGTCCATCATGGCATCCAGGAAGGTGTGGAAGAAACGGGATAGACAGCTCTGTGACACTCCACCCACTGCAGCTATCACACCCTGGAAACTTCCTGATGCAAGGAGGTGCAGGCAGCAGAGTACCTGGACATGGGTGGGGATAGCGTGGGCCCTTGGTGTCTGATGCTCCAGATAGGGTTGTCGGTCCCGTATTAGGTCCAGGATGGTTTCTGGGTGCAGTCTGTATCTTTCATGGATTTCAGGTTCTGTCAATTGGAACAATGTGATGCGTAGTCTGTACACCAGCTCTTCACGTCTCCATAGTCTCACTCCTGCTGCTCTCAAGCGTAGCCGCCTTGCAATGAGGTAGAGGGCCGCCATTGTGTTCAGACAGAAGCATTTTGGGCCTGTTTTTATGCACTGCACCTGATTACCACATGCTCTTGAAACGTGGTAAATACCGAATCGTTATTACCGAATCTGGTCATATTCGGTAATAACGAGATTTGCTACATCGCATTTTTTGGGGTTTTACCGATTCGTTTTTTCCGAATCGGTATTCATTGTTTCGGTATTTTCAAATCGGTAAATAAGGAATCGGTAATTTTTTACCGATTCGTTATTATCGATTCAATTCGGTATTACGTACATCTCACATGGCTAAATACCGGTTGGTAACGCCGAAAACGGGCCATTTTCGGTGTCACCGACCGGTATTTGGCCATCTACATATGGCCCTAAGTGTATTTTTTTTTTTAATAGGTAATCAATGCGTACCTTGCCAAGTTATGTTTGTCAAGACCCAATGTATGTATAGTTTCATCAATATTAAAAACAGACTAAACAAAAAAAATCGTTTTTCAATCTGTTTAATGATGTCCTGTTATTTTCACCTTAGTGTTTTGCACTTTCTGCAACAGTGTTGTCCTTTATCTTCATGGGCAATTATCGATCTTTCGAATTTAAGGTGACTATTTGAATCTCTTATGTGACTTTTCACAATGTCAGGTTGTAATGATTTGGTAATATAACTGTTTGATTTACTGGTGAAGTGTACAAGAGACTTACAAAAATGTAATTTAAAAAATTGAACAATAGGCAACATTTCACATGTCGGTATGCTGTGAATCTGTGTACTTGTTGAGTTTGAATTATGATTGAAAAGCCATTCATACCTTTGTATTTTTGTAAGCGTTTACGTATGGAGTTTGGATGGCAGGTAAAGATATTCATGAGCAAATTCTATGCAGGCACCTTATGAAACTGTAAACTGTTGTTTGTCCTACAAATACTGGTGTTCATTGGATTCTTTTAGTTAGTGTGACCTTTTTTTTCTTTTCTTTGACAGAGTTCTGAACGTTATTGATGAAAAATATGTGAGTGCTTGTAATAGTAAGAGAGGCCTAAATTGTTTATTTCAAATATAAATTGGCTAAAATGTTTCACTGTTGTGTTTTGGGATGTAGCACGAGGTGACACCTCTAGCAAGAAATTGTAAAACTCAATATTAAAAATCCAAGCAAGGCAACATGGCATAATAATTGCAGCACTATTCTAAAGCTGTGTTGTGGTACTTGCAGGTTATGGACAATTATAGTTTATGATTCACTGACAGCAAATCTTCAGACCTACAATGACTTCCTGAGAAATTGGAGTTACCCGTTCCCAAAAACAGTTTCCATTATCTATTTTGTAGTTCTAAGATTGCAACAAAAAAAAAAAATGTAATTTAATTTTTCAAATTTATCATTATTTGTGACAACAGTGTATTATTTTTATTGATTACTTCTGATGAAAAAACTGTAATATTTAACATATCCATTCATGTGTCTTAAAAGGGCTTTCCTTCAGGCTGTGAAGCGTCCTGACTATGATCCATGGGAAGTGGTGGTACAATGTAACCAAAAGCAACAACACAGCTACGGTTGTGGTGTTTTTTGCAAGCTGGTAATGATATTTCAGGATATTATGCACCTTAATTTGTTTTATCAGTGAATAATGTATGATATTCTCGAAGGAAGCCGAGCAGTATTCCCCCGCAGCTTTCCTTCTGATTCCTAGTATGGTACGAATGCGGTCGGACGGACACCTCTGATGTGGTGTGGAAAGCCTATAATGAGCTGTCGGATGGCTCTCCGACCGATATCATATTGAGACCAATTGTTTTTACGTCCATTACACTTCAACTTGGTCATTTTGATAACATATAACTTTTACTCTACTATTAATTGAGGAAACTAAAAAGAGTTTGCAGATTCCTACGTAAGTCAAAAGCCAGTTACAGACATTTCCAAAAATTCTAAATTCATGGAGGATTTTACATTCAAGATTCCTCTGGATCTAATGGAGTAATCAGGTTGGAGTTTAACATTTCATGTCTCAATTTTGGAAATGTGTCATGCCTTTGTGTCAACAAAATATTTTGATTATATTGGTAGCTATTATTGTTTTCTGATACTTTTGTTTGCAAAGTCCACAGCATAAATTTTGTACATAGTATTAAATATTGAAAGATATTTAAATGACGGAAATTTGGAAAACTTAAAGGTAAATACACACATTTCTTTTTATTAAGAGAGATTGTAGATGTCAGGATAATGATACCTGGAAGCATAGTAGAAGCGTATTTGGCAAGATGACATTTTTCACTCAACCTTTTCCAAACAGCATAGTAAAACTCTTTACCAGATGTACAGTGTTTCCTCACATTAACTTTTCCTAAATTTGGTAACTGTCTTAGGGGCCGATTACGTGTCTGGTGGTCCGAGAACAGCTAGACTCATGGTGGCATGGCGGTGGTGGATCTAGCCACCTCTGAAGCACAGGCTGTGCCACCGCATGAATATGATTCTGGCAGTCAAGCCGTTCTGGGATGGCCCGCTCTGCCAGGGAACAGCCTGATGTAGAGCAGCCAATTTTCCTGCCTCTCAAAGGGCCAAATGTGCCCTGGGCAGGGGGTGGCAATTCACTAGTCTGTGGAATCCTGGGTTCATATTAAAGGCCGATAAAGCCTTCCAATCCTCCAGCCTTCATAAACTGATCGGGTGCCCATCCTGTCTGGAAAAGGTAACAATCATCTCTGGCCTGAGCAGGCTTAGGGGTCTATTACGATGGCGGGAGGACAATGTCCGCCTGCCACCGTAACGGTCAACGGGACTGACCGCAAGAGGTGCGGCTGTCCCGCTTTGCCTCTCAGGATGCCACCGCCACCATGGCGGTCGCATCCTGTATATTTAACATTGTGGCGGGCGGTGCTGTATATAGCACCTGCCACAATGTTAAACAGGCATGTTGTACATTTGCATGCACAACATGACATTCACCGCGCGGTGCCTGCCTCTTGTGCATGCAAATGCAGGGGTGTACCATAGGTAACACCCCCATGTGCCCCCTCCGCCCCCCAACATCCTGGGGGCCCGCAATGGCCCCCCAACTGCAAACCTCGCATGCCTTTCCGTGGCAGCGTTGAAGCTGCTTGCCATCTGCATTATAATATGGATGGCCATGTCTTGCAGACACCGCCGCCATATCAGGCCCCTTTTCCGCCCGGTCACCTGTGTGACCAGAGGAAAACCAGCAGACGGTCTTTCCGTCCGTTGGGGTCCCCCCGCCATACTAATATGGTGGGGGAAATGGGAGGCGGGCAGATCGCCACCCCCATACGGGCGGTGGCGATCTGCCTGCCATTATAATAGACCCCTTAGTGTCTGCCCTGAGAGAGCGCAGGCTCTCATCAGCGGTCGGGCAGAAACATTTTTGTGGTGACAGGCTGATCAAGACTGACCAGCCAGCACACTGTTAATCACAAGGTTTTGGGGGCACCTTTAACGTGCACTCTGGGTACTAAATATTATTCGATCCAATACTGGGGTCGGCATGAATTTATCAATACAATCTGTTTAATACCAAACATCATAGGTTTCAGTGAAGCCATCATAGACCTGGGAAAGTTATTAGTGCCTTGCAAATATTACCATGCAGCGTTAATGCATATGGAAGGCGGGGTTTTCGCTTTGGAGTGCACCATTTGACGTAGCCTGCAAGCTCAGTTTGAGGGGGTTTGGTGCATATTAATCTTAGAGTAGCACAACACATGCTGCAACTGTAAAGGAACCCTCTATAGTAACCATGTCCTAGTTATCATGGTGTACCACTTTCTACGGAATTACAAATGTGCTAATTGCATTTCCAATTGTAGAACCATTAGACATTTATCTCGTATTTTGGAAATAAATGGCCTTGATTACAACTTTGGGGCAGCGGCACAACACCACATCTGCTGTGCCAAAGCTGCATAAGCACCGCCAACCATATTAAAAGTTGCAAATCTGCAAATCGCCATACGGATGGCGGTTCTTTGTTATTTCCATGGTGGTGCCTGGAAAACAGGTACCGCAATGGGAACAGCAAAAAAAGTTCCAGCATGGCATGTACATCCACGTCCATGCCGTACTGGAACTTTGTGTGGGTACAGACAGGGGGACACATTTTGAGCCACCCTGAATGTATCCCCATGGCGGTGTGGCCATCGGGCCCTTTAGGGCCTCCTTTGTTCCTGCACCACTACCCTTCATAGCGGAGCTCCGCCATTAAGAGGCTTG